>NW_018480078.1:1546606-1896428 GCF_002113885.1 Mizuhopecten yessoensis | reverse complement strand
TTGTAGTTGTATTGTGTACATGTACAGTTTTTAAAAAGTGTACATGTACACAAATGTCCAATATTGTAGTTGTATTGTGTACATGTACAGTTTTTAAAAAGTGTACATGTACATAAATGTCTTATATTGTAGTTGTTTTGTGTCGGCTGCTATCGGCCATCGTAATAAAGGCTTTTGTTGTAAACAATGCTGTTGTAAACAATGCAAATGAACCGTTGTCTTATCTAATATGTAGGACACGAAACGACACTGACTAATAAGGCGTTTCATCGGGGACGTCCCTGTTGTATCTGTATCACTACAGTTCACCGATCCGACTGTCAACAAAAAGGATGACATATTTACTGATTAACCATGCTTTGTATCTGACATCAATTGAAAGTTAATTACCTAAAACAGATCACCTGAACAGATAGGCGGTGTTCTCTCGTGCATATACACGCGTGGCGTCAGCAACCGTGCGTTCGGGTACAACGAGAACGACTAGGAATTCGGTATGCACGAATTTGTGTTATCCATAATAAGGAATGGGTAAAGGACAGTGTTTTATTTTTCTATTTGAACATTGACATAAGAATAAATACGACATGTACTGATAACAAAAGAGCAGTAAAAGGCCGCATGTTGGCTACTTGTGACATTTCTTAACCAATATTAACATATTGATGATTGCAGGGTTTTGTTTTCCGTCATGTCATTGGACATTTGGATTTCATCGTCACCTATGGTTTAGCTCGGTTGAAATTCATCAGGTGTGATGTCAAATATTCGTCATGTCACTAAGGACAACGTTAAGTTAAATAATTGCACTTATTTGCCAGTGCTTGTTTTGTTTTTCGTAGTTTTTCAAATGACAATTTGCTTATTTTTTTAATATAAGTTTAAATTCATTTGGTTTGATATAATACTAGTAAACAGATATTTCTTTGATCCAAACAGAGAATGGATCCAGAAACATCAGCACCACGCCGTCATAATTTCATCTGAAACAAACTGATACAATTTGAAGCTGAACAAACTGATATCAATATATTCAATCTCTCTAAATAGTTCATTCAGTCCATGTACTTTTCCTTCATCATCTTGGCGACCATAGGTGCCTTCGATATACAACAACAACAACAACAACAACTGACTATTCACTTGATGTATTGTGATAAGCCTGTACTTTTGTGAACAGCCTGGTACATCATTGTACGACCGCATACGAACGCACCCCATACCTTATATAAATAGTAATGCACTTTGCTATTTGAACAAGGATTATCGCACACGGGGATAGCACACAACAGTACACAACATGTACACTTTAAACTTTGGAATTTAAATCTTGATAACATACCTAGCTGTCTATATGTGGGTCGTTGTCATGGTGAGCTGGCCCTCGAATTGTTTTTGTTGATTGTCTGTATAATTTATGATAGATTATAATACACATGAAATTTTATGAATTGACAGGTAAACTATATGAAGTAAATACTGTCTCGTGAGGGAACATGCGATATTTTCGTGTCAATACACATGGGGTCATGAAACAATCTACCCCATAGGGTCTAATTACAATAGACATTTAAGTCATGATAGCGCATCCTGTCTCGTCTATTTAATTAACAAGTCTTGTTATCGAGGTTTGATCAGTGTAATTAACATATTTCACCATTATCAGGCGAAACAGCATAGTTACTGGGTATTATTTGGTTTATTATGTAAAAATTCATTAAATATGCACCACGGACATTAACATTTTTGTTTCATTATTACATTTATATGCAAAGTAGACTTTGCAGGAACCAATACCACCTGCAGTCTGATTAATGGCTGCAAGGGGGACGAATGCCACTTAGCCTAACACTGTAGGTATGAAGATTAATACCGACTACAGCCTGATACATTTTGTAGTCAATTAATGATAAAAGGTTGTCGAGAATTCATGTCACTTACATACTGATGTAGCGTCGTAGAGACTTCATGTCACCTTCATACTGATGTAGGGTCGTAGAGAATTCATGTCACCTACATACTGATGTAGCGTCGTGGAGAATTCATGTCACCTACATACTGATGTTGCGTCGTAGAGACTTCATGTCACCTCCATACTGATGTAGCGTCGTAGAGACTTCATGCCACCTACAAACTGAGGTAGGGCTGTAGAGAATTCATGTCACCTCCATACTGATGTAGGGTCGTCGAGACTTCATGCCACCTACATACTGATGTAGCGTCGCAGAGAATTCATGTCACCTCCATACTGATGTAGCGTCCTAGAGAATTCATGTCACCTCCATACTGATGTAGCGTCGCAGAGAATTCATGTCATCTCCATACTGATGAAGGGTCGTAGAGAATTCTTGTCACCTCCATACTGATGAAGGGTCGTAGAGAATTCATGTCACCTCCATACTGATGTAGGGCTGTAGAGAATTCATGCCACCTCCATACTGAAGTAGGGTCGTCGAGACTTCATGCCACCTACACACTGATGTAGGGTTGTAGAGAATTCATGCCACCTACATACTGATGAAAGGTTGTAGAGAATTCATGTCACCTACATACTAATGTAGGGTTGTAGAGAATTCATGTAACCTACATATATACTGATATAGGGTTATAGAGATTGCATGCCACCTAAATGCTGATATAGGGTTTTAGGGGAAACCATGTCAACTACATGCTGATATAGGGCTTTAGGAGAAATTATGTCAACTACATGCTGATTTGGGTTGTAGAGGAGCATTGCCACATACAGACTGATACAGTGCAGTGTAGGATCATTGCCACATACAGCCTGATACAGTGTAGTGTGCGATCATTGCCACCTACAGTCTGATACAGTGTAGTGTGCGATCATTGCCACCTACAGTCTGATATAGTGTAGTGGGCGATCATTGCCACATACAGACTGATACAGTGCAGTGTAGGATCATTGCCACATACAGCCTGATACAGTGTAGTGGGAGACCATTGACACATACAGACTGATACAGTGTAGTGGGAGACCATTGACACATACAGACTGATACAGTGTAGTGGGCGATATACAGTGTAGTGGGTGATCATGCCACATACTGCCTGATACAGTGTAGTGGGAGACCATTGACACATACAGACTGATACAGTGTAGTGGGAGACCATTGACACATACAGACTGATACAGTGTAGTGGGCGATTATGCCACATACAGCCTGATACAGAGTAGTGGGTGATCATGGCACATACAGCCTGATACAGTGTAGTGGGAGATCATGCCACATACAGCCTGATACAGTCAGTGTAGTGGGTGATCATTGCCACATACAGACTGATACAGTGTAGTGGGAGACCATTGACACATACAGACTGATACAGTGTAGTGGGAGACCATTGCAACATACAGACTGATACAGTGTAGTGTAGGATCATTGCCACATACAGCCTGATACAGAGTAGTGGGTGATCATGGCACATACAGCCTGATACAGTGTAGTGGACGATCATTGCCACATACAGCCTGATACAGGGCGATCATGCCACATACAGCCTGATACAGTGCATGGGGCGTTCATTGCCACATACAGACTGATACAGTGTAGTGTAGGATCATTGCCACATACAGCCTGATAAAGTGTAGTGTGCGATCATTGCCACCTACAGCCTGATACAGTGTAGTGGGCGATCATGCCACATGCAGACTGATACAGTGTAGTGGGTGATCATGCCACATACAGGCTGATACAGTGTAGTGGGTGATCATTGCCTCATACAGCCTGATACAGTGTAGTGTGCGATCATTGCCAACTACAGTCTGATATAGTGTAGTGGGCGATAATTGCCACATACAGACTGATACAGTGCAGTGGAGGATCATTGCCACATACAGCCTGATACAGAGTAGTGGGTGATCATGGCACATACAGCCTGATACAGTGTAGTGGGTGATCATGCCACATACAGACTGATACAGTGTAGTGGGGGATCATGCCACATACTGCCTGATACAGTGTAGTGGGCGATCATGCCACATACTGCCTGATACAGTGTAATGGGGGACCATTGCCACATACAGACTGATACAGTGTAGTGTAGGATCATTGACACATACAGCCTGATACAGTGTAGTGGGATAGGGCTTTAGGAGAAATTATGTCAACTACATGCTGATTTGGGTTGTAGAGGAGCATTGCCACATACAGACTGATACAGTGTAGTGGATGATACATACAGACTGATACAGTGCAGTGTAGGATCATTGCCACATCCAGACTGATACAGTGTAGTGGGCGATCATGCCACATGCAGACTGATAGAGTGTAGGCGGTGATCATGCCACATACAGCCTGATGCAGTGTAGTGGGGGATCATGCCACATACTGCCTGATACAGTGTAGTGGGTGAACATTGCCACCTACAGCCTGATACAGTGTAGTGGGTGATCATGCCACATACTGCCTGATACAGTGTAGTGGGTGACCATTGCCACATACAGACTGATACAGTGTAGTGGGAGACCATTGCCACAGACAGACTGGTACAGTGTAGTGGGAGAACATTGCCACATACAGACTGATACACAGTGTAGTGGGTGATCATGCCCCATACTGCCTGATACAGTGTAGTGGGTGACCATTGCCACATACAGACTGCTACAGTGTAGTGGATGATCATGCCACATGCAGACTGATACAGTGTAGTGGGAGATCATGCCACATACAGACTGATCCAGTGTAGTGGGCGATCCTGCCACCTACAGACTGATACAGTGTAGTGGGTGATAATGCCACATACAGCCTGATACAGGGTAGCGGGGGATCATGCCACATACTGCCTGATACAGTGTAGTGGGCGATCATGCCAAATACAGCCTGATACAGTGTAGTGTGTGATCATGCCACATACAGCCTGACACAGTGTAGTGGGTGATCATTGCCACATACAACCTGATACAGTGTAGTGGGTGATCATTGCCACTTACAGCCTGATACAGTGTAGTGGGTGATGATCATGCCACATACAGCCTGACACAGTGTAGTGGGTGATCATTGCCAACTACAGTCTGATACAGTGTAGTGGGAGATCATGCCACATACAGACTGATACCGTGTAGTGGGTGATCATGCCACATAAAGCCTGATACAGTGTAGTGGGTGAACATGCCACATACAGCCTGATACAGAGTAGCGGGTGATCATGCCACATACAGCCTGACACAGTGTAGTGGGTGATCATTGCCACATACAACCTGATACAGTGTAGTGGGTGATAATGCCACATACAGCCTGATACAGTGAAGTGGTTGATCATGCCACATACAGCCTGACACAGTGTAGTGGGTGATCATTGCCACAAACAGCCTGATACAGTGTAGTGGGCAATCATGCCACATACAAACTGATACAGTGTAGTGGGCGATCCTTGCCACATACAGCCTGATACAGTGAAGTGGTTGATCATGCCACATACAGCCTGACACAGTGTAGTGGGTGATCATTGCCACATGCAGCCTGATACAGTGTAGTGGGTGACCATTGCCACCTACAGACTGATACAGGGTAGTGGGTGATCATGCCACATACTGCCTGATACAGTGTAGTGGGTGACCATTGCCACATACAGCATGATACCTGGTTGTATTGGGATCAATGCCACCTACAGGGGGTGACCATTGCCACATACAGACTGGTACAGTTTAGTGGGAGACCATTGCCACATACAGCCTGATACAGTGTAGTGGGTGATCATTGCCACCTACAGTCTGATACAGTGTAGTGGGAGACCATTGCCACATACAGACTGACACAGTGTAGTGGGAGACCATTGCCCCATACAGACTGATACAGTGTAGTTGGAGACCATTGCCACATACAGACTGACACAGTGTAGTGGGAGACCATTGCCCCATACAGACTGATACAGTGTAGTGGGAGACCATTGACACATACAGACTGATACAGTGTCGTGGGCGATCATGCCACCTACAGCCTGATACAGTGTAGTACAGACTGATACAGTGTAGTGGGCGATCATTGCCAAATACAGCCTGATACAGTGTAGTACAGACTGATACAGTGTAGTGGGTAATCATTGCCACCTACAGTCTGATACAGTGTAGTCCACATACAGCCTGATACAGTGGAGTGGGAGACCATTGCCACATAAAGCCTGATACAGTGTAAGTGGTGAGCATTGCCACCTACAGTCTGATACAGAGTAGTGGGAGACCATTGCCACAGACAGACTGGTACAGTGTAGTGGGTGATCATGCCGCATACAGCCTGATATAGTGTAGTGGGCGATAATGCCACATACAGACTGATACACAGTGTAGTGGGTGATCATGCCACCTACAGCCTGATACAGTGTAGTACAGACTGATACAGTGTAGTGGGAGACCATTGCCCCATACAGACTGATACAGTGTAGTGGGCGATCATGCCACATATAGCCTGATACAGTGTAGTGTGTGATCATTGCCACATATAGCCTGATGCAGTGTAGTGGGTGATCATTGCCAACTACAGTCTGATACAGTGTAGTGGGAGATCATTGCCACATACAGACTCATACAGTGCAGTGTAGGATCATTTCCACATACAGCATGATACATGGTTGTATTGGGATCAATGCAGTGTAGTGGGCGATCATGCCACATATAGCCTGATACAGTGTAGTGTGCGATCATTGCCACCTACAGTCTGATATAGTGTCGTGGGCGATCATTGCCACATACAGACTGATACAGTGCAGTGTAGGATCATTGCCACATACAGCATGATACATGGTTGTATTGGGATCAATGCCACCTACATCTTAATACAGTGTTATGGGGGATTAATGCCATCTACAACCTGGTACAAGGTACAAAGTCTGATGTAAAGTGGTAGCGGATCAATGCCACATTAAGCCTAATATAGGGCAACATAGACTTAAAATGAAAAAGAAAAAATATTTGCTGAACTACCTTGAGTATTAATTGATGGATGCTAGTAAACACTCTACGTGCACAGAGTGCAAAATTCAGGTTTATGGACCACTTCTTTGAGAACGTTCGATATACTTTTGAACCTGAACTAAACGTGACGTAAACGAGTGTCCAGGTCTTGTGACAACATATCACTTGTCCGTATCATCATTATACGACCATATAACCTAAAAGTTAACACCGTGATAATACCTGGTAATGATTAGATTTATATACAAACACGTACACCAGGAACATAATAGGAAACAAACAAAAAATAATTAAACGAAGTTTAGTTTATTACATGTATAAATATTTCCCCACAACGATATGTGGGTAGGTAGACATATATTGTGTTCTGGTACGGTATGTATTATATAATAAATGCTTTTTTAACAATGAAAATTGTAGTCTCGAGCATTTTTGTTTATTATTCTCTTCAGGAGGAAGGGAGAAATTGTGAACAGTTTTCTGTATATGTTTACTTTCTCAAAATATCTACACACAGTCCGTGTATTACAGTAAATGTGCTCTTTTCCTTTCTAACAGTGATGATTCGTACCCAACTACCTGGTCGGCTTTCAGTTGAGTTTGTACTAATTTAAAACTTCTGGTTAATACTGACGTGACGATTCTGTTCAAAGATTTCAAACGAAACGCAATCAACATGATAGTCATTGTTTTTGTTTATTGAAGATTATGTACCGAATGCAGTTGTCACCGACCAGATCAATATCAAGGCGCAGTAGTGAAGCTCCGTATCTTACAGTGTACAGACTATACACTCAACATCCACTTCCCTGCTGTCACTCTGTATGGCAATAAAGTAAATGGGAAATGTTAGCAAATAGCACTGCGACATTTTATGTCGTTGTATGTCTGCATTTTATACTACACACAAGATACTTCAACTTCCCACATGAAATTAGTGCCATTACAACTCGAAGTCGTGTTATTTAGTGCAAGTTACAATCCCATAAAAACCATTAATAATAGAACAAGTTGGAGGAGAATGAGCCCTTTAATGTATCTATCGGGAATTAGGTTTTTGTAAATATATACGAATATATGAATGAAAATCTTATGTTTCCTCGTAATAAAGTCACTGCTGAAGTTGACCTTGGTACTATAAATAGTAATGGTTTTAGTTTTACTTTAAATGTTTTTGTTCCATTTAACCACTACAGCTTGAAGAGTGCGCTTCGTTTTATAAATCAAACGATTCAAATCTCGAAATACATATATTGTGGGGAGTAGATAAATGTATTGAGAGCGAAGACTTGTCATTTAGAAATTTGTTATAACTAACATTCATATTTTTTTTTGCAACAACTGTAAGATCTCCTCCAAGTTTAAGTAATTGTAATTGTGTTAAGATTGCAATAATTTGAAGTGTTTGCTGCCATCACTATAAACGACAAAACTTAAGTGTATTTTTAAACTGAAGAAGGGCATAATACCTTCCTTAAACAAATCAAAAATTTATTCACGGTAAAAAAAAAAAAATTAATGCGCAAATTAAATCTGCTTATTTAATAAAATTTAACAAAGAAAAGTGAAAGTTACTTCATTGTATAAAATTGATGGCCCTTTATAGCGAGTTTGCTAGTATGTTTATCGTTAATGGTACCAGCATTGGTACCCATTGATCCAGGTGTACCTATTGTCTTGATTAACCTTGAAACAGTACACCTGAGAATATATCTCGGATAATAAGGTGTGCAACTAGATCGACCTTATGTTTTATGTATAAACCCGAGAGATATTTTAATTACGAACGCTCTGCTTGGGGATTGCTTGTGTACTACAAAGTAGAGATTTTACTGGTTTATACGTAGAACAAGCTGTGTCGACAGGTGGTTGCCCTTGGGGGCTATTAATGTGTGCATTCCTGTGTATTAAACTAGGCTATAACCATTGGGTCCTAATCTGAAACTTGTAACGTCTGGAATTTGGAGACTTATCCTTTATATAACAAAACAATTATATTAATTTGATCAGGCGAGGTTCATTACAAGTTCACATAAGTTTGTTTACTAAATCATACCGGTTGTATGTGTTCCCATTCTACGTTACTAAAGACTTACTACCCTTGTCTAATACGCACGGATAAGCATTTTGTATGGGAAAATTAATCCGCGTTAAGAAATAAGTTAAAATAGCTGAACAAAGTTGGATAGGTGATTGTCTTATTGAAAGTTCGGAAAACAAAGTCTGTACTTGGCTGGGTGTTTTTAGTACCCGTTGCTCTCAGATTTAAACTTTTGGTTGAGAGGTGCGGGTCCCCCACGGATGTACGGCAAGACACACGTGTCTGATTTCAGACCCACTCCCACTACTACGCGGGGTGTTAGTCAATGTTTAAAAGTTCGGTACATCATATTTATGTACGAGAAAACCTTGAACATAATAAGCTCTCTATTTATGGAGTATTAGACAAAGGATATTTCAAAATACTTCAATTTTAGATGATATTAACATCTTTTGTACAACTAAATCTAAAACTTTTTTTTAAAAAGTCTCATTTCCAAAATGACTTTAGATCACTTTTCTGGCGCACCAATTCACCTTGTATTTCTATATTCTAACAAAAACAAATATGTATAACAAGTATATACTAGTTTATCATTTTACTTTTTATTCACACACGTGTGAATGTGTACGAAGCTATGCTGGTATTGCTTAATTTGAAATTGAACTTTATTTAAATGATGTTTTAAAATTTTATTTTGTTTCATAAGAATATTATAGCGATTGAAACTTTTCAAAATACCATGTGGACAATGGGACCGAAACATAAAAAAGATCCTTAAAAAAACAAAGACAAGAGAGAAAGGTCAACAAAGAAAGCATTAAATCCTTACAGACAATAGAAACGCTTGATAGAAAACTGCGAATTCTTAACCGACAAAAAAATAAATAAAAAAAACCCAGACAACAGAGAAATCTTAACAGACAACAGAAAACGCTTAACAGACAACAGAAAACACTTAACAGATAACAGAAAAAACACTTAACAGACAACAGAAAACACTTAACAGACAACAGAAAACACGTAACAGACATCAGAAAACACTTAACAGACAACAGCAAACACTTAACAGACAACAACAAACACTTAACAGACAACAGAAAACACTTAACAGACATCAGAAAACACTTAACAGACAACAGAAAACACTTAACAGACAACAGAAAAACAACAGAAAACTCTTAACGCATAACAGGAAAATATGACAGCGAGAAAAAAAAAACCTGACACATAACAGAAAATTCATCACAGTCAACACTGAAAGAGAGTAGCGTGTTAAACTCGGCAAATAACCCATAACACACAATGCATTGATGGTATAGTTTCTCTGTTGTCACAAAATGTTACACTGACATATTATTTCTCCAATTTATTTGGACTTTCGGGGAAACAACATATGTAGACTAGGATGTTTAGCTCATATATCCGGATCTGTGGGGTTTACACTCGGGTTTTTATGATTAATGGTGTTTGTTAAAATAGGAATGGCTTAAAATATGCAAAAACCGGGCATTAAAAACATACATGCCTACATTTTTTACATTTAACGTGAAAAAAATCGACAGAATTACGTCATTAGCATTATTTCATTGTCATTTCTGTTTGTTTCCCGACATGAAAAACATTAATTATAATTGTTTTTTTTCTCCTAAATAGGTAAAAACGTTTCTTTTCTTTGTACTTCACTATATACACAATCGATTTGCTTATAATAATAGAAAAATAATGAGTTTTATTTCACTAAAGTGACATTAATTAAAACTTGGTCGCACCAAAGTATAAATCATGAACTCTACCACACAGGAGGGACTGCTCCCTCTTGTTTTGTTTCCTACAAAGCCCCATCACCACCAGCTACCGGACTCAAGCATAGTCAGCTTAATGTCAAACTGAGGTAAAAGTTGAATCACTGACACATTCAAACTTATACCTACATAACTGAGATTAAACTCCAAATGATATCACACTTACAGGTAAGATACACAGATATCTTGTATTTGAATAAAGATATCAAGTTTGTAAAATTGGACGTTATGTATCTTCTCGTTGGATAAGCTTGACTTGTAAGTAAAGCGTGGTGAATTACGAAACAATGCCCCTATGGTATACAGAGTGCATCAGTCCGTACTTTTATGACGCATACACACACATCTATGTCTCTACGGGAGGTGAAACCAACAACTTTCAAATAAAGAAATCGAAAGTGTACCCTAGGTACTAGAGTGTCCTGCATTTGATATGAAAACACCTGATACAAATAAAAAATCCCAACTATCAACATTTGAATTGAGATCAACTGATTAGTGATGTCGCGATGCTGTATTTAAGATATGTTAGGTTATATATATGACACACGTTTCCGTACAAATTTAAGAAATTCAACCATGTAAACAAAGTAAACAAGAGTACGCCCTAGGTGTTACAAAAACAGACCAGAAGGGGGAGTGTTTCCGGTGCCTGGTTTTACTACGTATATTAACAGTGCCTCACAGTGAGTGACGTAGTTAAGCGGATGTATCATCTTCTTACTGAGAGGGTANGGGGGGGGATTACGCCAAGTAGGTATTATAGATAAAAGTATTGCCGGGTTACGTGTGTACAGGTGATAAATACAGGTTTACTACCTATACCAGGACCTAAATATTCAGGTATTGTAAGCTTAACAAAATGTTTAACCAATACATATTTTAAAATGGATAACACCGACGTTTTAAACCAAACAATTTAGTATTTAACAGTTGGACACAAAATATTAACGTGATAACGATTTTCAATTAAAAAAAAAAACAAAACAAAATGTTGAAAAAAATAATATTCGGAAATAAGTATCGGTTTTCTAAGCTGACATGACTTATGTTTGCTTCCCGGTCGGTTTGTTCCGACACTGTCTGGTACATATGCGTGACGTATTCAACTTTAGGCGATGAATTACTCCCGTCCAAATCCCTACTTACGTATGCTTCTGTGATTTATTACAATTTCTGAAATAAACAAAATTTACACCAACTACAGTAAATAAACAATTATTCAGAAATATGTACCATATATTAGGTATTTTCCCAAATATTTTTCAAAGCTTTTAAATCAATTTTATGTTATACAGTTTATACATATTGTTCTTATAAAATATATATATATATATTACTAGGAAAGCTAAAAATCGTGTTCTGATAATACAATATGTTAAAAATTACTTAAATATATATCTAATTGTGCACGAAAAGGACACATTTCTACCTGATTCATGAATGGATGTTTTGAACACCTTTTACGCTATTTGAATCAAAACAAAATTGAAACATTCTTAAACACACTCACTGGTGATTGCAGTTATATTTTTTGTTACAGATATAGTATGCCAAAATGAATCACTCTGCTCAAAACAACTGTTTTGTCCTTCTTAGACTCATCGGTGACGCCAGTGGACAGGCAGTTGGATGTTCAAGTAGGTTTAAACTACTGTTTGTTTGAAACATAGGGCAGGTGTGCAAAAACCTTAACTTTCAGATTTATAAGAATGAGAAGCATTTGCTTATTAAAAATGAATACCGAGTAAAGTGTGTATGTTGTGGAGAATGTAATTCCGTCTTTGCTTGTGAGCAGGTATTGATTGTTACGTCATTGGTTTGTGTGAGAAAATTACGTCATTTTCTCGAAGATTGATGACGTTACTCTCACAAACCAATGACGTAACAATCACTACCTGCTCACAAGAGAAGATAACTCTGCAATACGCAAAGACGGAATAGGATACTAGGGAGGAAAAAACACAACATAATAGCATAATTCAGACAGGTTCACTTACAGCAGTTATCATCATTACGTTACGTTGTTTTTATCATTTATTCAATCACACATTTTTACAATTTAAATTCAATAATCAAAACTAAAATACCAAACTGTAATTTTCATTTTGATTTTCGTATATGCATATACATGTATCAGTCACGAATAAGCTAATACCATTTCTAATGTCACCCACTCAGTTTACACGTTAGTGGAGTACGTATGTTCTCAACAGGTGTGACATCTCTAGGGTATCACGTTACTTCTACACATCTGCTACCACTTAGCTAGCTAATGACGTATATCATGCACTTTGATATTTTTTGCTGTGTGTGTATTTATTTAAAAATATTTAAAAATGAAAGCATATACTTTGTGCGTAATTAAATTTCTGAAATAGATGTCATTGTTATGTTTTCAATACATTGTCAACAAATATAGGAACTTCGTCGAAATAACCTTTCCAAATAGCAATTGTTACACATCTGATTAAGTTTAGAATTCCCATCCACAAATGACGTTTCATAATTAGAAAAATGGTTCTCTTCGATCACCACAGTTATCACTATTAAAAGGGTTTTAATTGACTTAGTCAATTGACAATGCGGGATGGCGGAGAGAAAATAAGTCATACCATCTTACAATAGATGACTGTTGTTGCAAGTTTAGTTAGCTTGGTGGTATGTTTTAGTATTTTTAAATAATTTTGCTCTCGATCTTGTGTGTTCAAATACGACATATTTTCCCTCTTTTTTGTTTTACCTTTGTTCTCGATTCTCTATTTCCAAAGTTACATATTTAGATTTTAAATTTTCAATAATCGTTCAAATACCACCATTGAATTTTTTAGTTTTTAAATCATCAAGTTGGCAGATCTTTAATAACCGGATCCAGCTGTCGTCAGAAATTCCATAGTTATCACAAAAATGTGTCTAAAAAGGTCTTAAGTGTGTATGAACGATGAAAACATCCCAAACAGTTTAATGTGTTAAGTGTTACGATACCGATGATACAATCTAGGCACTCTTTACAATATTAGCCTGAGAAACCTTTATGTTTAGTTGCCTGATCCGGATGTTTTTCAAGCAAAAAGGAAAAATTGAATTTTCTTTAAAGGTCAAATTATTTTAAAACCTTTGCATTCTAAAAGATGTTTATCTGTCTTGCATTTTTTAAATAAAAATATATTAATGTTATTTTAAAACGCATTTCAGTCTTGTGAATCCTTGTATAAAACATGGAATGACAATAGAGGTTGCAGCAACAATAGATATCATCACCATCGCCAACTGAGGGTTTCCTTTTCACGAATAGAATATGAGGTTGTTTTTGATGATTCAGGAGGGCCTATAATTACCTTAGCTATTAACAGGTCACTATAACAAAACTAAAACCAAACCAAACTAAGTATGTAGAGTTTTACTTCCGACTATTTGTGCTATGTAATAAAGAACTGACACAATACGTACCCGTAGTGTTTAATTGGTACTGCAGTCTCATCGAACATTGGGGAGCCTACACTAATTTGTACCCATTACCGCGAGTGACTGTTTTTTGTTGTCCATTCCACATGGTTTTGAGTATGAAGACTCGTCGTATGTACGGTAAGACCTACCCCCTGATGGGCAGAGAGTATTATTAGGCGTTTTAGAGTAAGATAATTACTCGGTATTGGGGATGGCATTTGTGTCGAGTTTTGTTATAAACCCTTAAAAAGCCTTCACCCTACTCATCGGGGGCGGTTCAAACAATACGTAACGTAAGTCTTGATGCTCAGGTCCTTCTGTGCCGATCGAAGTGTCTTCCTTGACATGGTGTGAGAAGAACGAAATGGTGTGATGTAAGTGTGTCAGTAAGCTCGCCACAGCACACACATATATGCTAGATATATATAGATATTTGTCCTCCCCTACTGTCCCCTACATTATTTGGCGCAATCTGTGTTTTACCTTCACAGATTTTTGACAATTTTGAAAAAAAATCAATTTAAAAGAAAGTTTATAACGGGTATTTTGTGTAAAACATAATCTTAACCTGCAATGTACCATACAGAATACAAAAAAAAAGACAAAAGCTGTTTTACCTGTCACACAACTATTGAAGATGTACTCTCTCATATAAATATTTCCAGTTGTTTAATATGTTTAACTCATTCACCCCTCAAGACACATTTGAACTCTTCCAATTCAAAGGTTGGAATAGTTCATTATCAAATTTTAGGGGCGAATGAGATAACCCGAACAGAAATTGTTATGTTACACGTACGAGTATATATCAAATGTCACCGCCCACGTACTCCAGCTGCACATACAATGTGACTATCAACAACGAATATTGCTGATAATAACATATCTATAATTCTGCGTCCCAACAGTATGACCAGGAATAAACTCTTCGCAATATTTTCCGTAGAATTACGAGACAAGGGCACTAGAAGCAAACTATGAATAAATGATATTTATACTTCCGTGTGGGACAACGAATTCGTTCTCGAGATATGATTTAAGTAATACATAATGGTATAAGAAAATAATAAATTTCCGCCGAGGAAAATTTATAATTCCCGATAGGAAATACATTACGACAGAACCCTTGTTCTGTATCTACGCAGTAGCCAAAGCGATCTATTTCCTCAATGTTTTTTTTGATAACCTTTTATGAAATGAAGTTATTGTAATGTGGTGATTCCAAATGAATTTACATGTGATTCAGACTGTTACTCACATTGGGAGGCAATGTGGTTTTCCAATAATTGAGAAAGAAAACAACAATGATTATCGTCATTGTATTTACACTACGCAATATATGCCCTTACGAAAATCCACGTGTGTATAAGCGCTGTCTGTTCATTAACGGCGTTCTATAAATAGATATAAGACGATCAATTTCATATAAGATCGACTATACATAATAGACGGTTATGACAGCAGGTTCACTTTGTGCCAAGCCCACCACGCCGTTAACCAGACCATTGGTTTGTTATTATTTACATCACAACAAAAATAGAAACACGTGGAACCTTGTGCGCAGTTGCCAATGGCGATGACGCAACAGCGACCTCCGTCTTACCTGTGTCTATTTTTAAAGTAAACAATATTCTCTAGGGGAGGTAATCGATTGCGTTCGAGAAACCAACCAGTTTGAATTCATTTCTATAACCACGCTTCTTATTGATCAATTCGCTGTTGATGAGACTATTTTATGGTATGTCTGGCTACTGTCCGGGATCTGTTATGTAAGTCAATGAGTGATGACCGTGTCACGACTATTCCGAGATTTGTTATAGGGAAGACGCAATTCAGATCTGAAGTGAAACTTGTGCCCTTGAGGGTTGGGCACATTGTCTGCATATGACCTTCAAAGCATTACGTAAACAATAGGTTCTATAATACGCCCCTGGTAAATGGCGCATCCTATTGTACCAGTGGCGAATCCAACGATTGATTGGGACGAGCGCTGTTAAAAGCCCAACCAATGACTTTTAAATGAAAATATAAAATGAGAGCTTGGGGATAATAAATCCGAAGGATCCGTCACTGCCTACTAGAACCGTGTACATGATAACATGCTTAGCTTTAATTTCCAATGATTTATCGTCAAATTTATTGTAATACAACTTCAAATTAAAGGCATAGCGCACTCCATATAGTTGTGGAGCATCTGGCTTCACAAGGACTCCCTTTCATTTTGATGTCTACCCTTTTTACCCTTTGTTGTGAATTCGTGTCGACATTTTTTTCCGATTTTATGCCTGTGTATATATATATACCTTATATACCTTATAGTATATTTTGTTGTTGTTGTTGTTGTTGTTGTTGTTTTGACATCATTTATTTCTTTGAAATAAACTGATGTTAAAAGTTGATGCATATATATTTTCACGTCATTGAATCTATACATTTTGCTGGGCCCAGCATTATTGTCCCTCGGCAGTTTCATAAATGAAATATTTACAATAATGCTTCCGCAGAATAATATCCTTCTAGAATTACCGTTTTAAAGCATACATTCGCAAAAACGTTTTGGTTTTTATCCGCGGGATTCATGAGGCCAATACAGAAAATAAATTTTAAGATAATAATTTTCTTCATTAGTTTCCATTATGTACAAGATCGACATTGGATTTTTGTTGTTTCTATTGTAGCAGAGATAATAAACTTGTTTCGGTCGGCAAAATCACTTTGTTTTCTTTTTTATTGAGATTTTGAAATGTATAACACTCGTCCTTTTCACTTGTTTAATTGAATTTATCGGTAAATAGCCAAAAGACAATAGAAAAATATTATTTTAATACCCGTGTTGTGAAAAACTACGCGTTTCTGTTACTCCATCCAATAAACTCAATGATATGCAAAGTGCGCAAAGTTTAAATTATATTTTTGTCCGGCACGGAAACAATTTGTCAAAATTCTAAAAGCACCAAGGTATATGATAAATGATTGTGACACGTTATCCAATGAGCGCTGGTGAAGAGTTATATTTAGTTTTATCATTTTAAGCGAAGGGTGAGAACGTATGCTTGTAGAGCTATTTTGACAGGTGCGGGAAGGTCAGCCGTAATTCAACCTACATTTAATTAGCAATATACATTTCTTGACTGGGTTTTAGGACAACATGTGTGATGTTGAACCAGAGGACCGAGGGTTATACATCTATGGGCACTGTATCATCGACAGATAACAATTAAAATATACTATGATCTACTCAGACGATATACATAACTAATTGTGACATCACAGAAAGGGTAGCTAAAGACCGCTTCTATCATAAGACATCAGCTAACTGGTGTGTTCCCTGGGAGTTACCGAAAAGATGTCTGGCTCAGGAGAAAAAAAGTGTGGATTTATTACCTCACAGCAGAAAGAAACCTACGGGACTGGAATGTCGCGAGACACTGGAAAGAGATTTATATTTTTTGTAGCAGACTTCCTGATTTAGCCTAGGATTTGGAGCACTGCCAATCCTGTCGGTGTACGTATGGTAGAGATTTTAGGGTTCTGTTTCTGTTACATTTTCATAAACAATTTGTTGTTATATCTAAATTGATCAAAACCTTATCGGAAGTTCGCGTATTCTACGAATTTAAGATACGATATCGACGAAATAAAAACTATGACGAGATCAGTGGTAAGATTCGATAACGATGGATGGTAATATATGATATCGATTTGTGGTAGGATATGATACGGTTAGGTTGTAAGACATGATATGGAGTTTAGGTAAGATGGGAAATATGGTATCGATTTATGGTAAGATATGATATTGATTTATGGTAAGATATAACATCGATGGGAAGTAAGATATTTGTCCGATAGTCGGTAAGATGGGATATCGATTGGCGGTAAGATGGGATATCGATTGGCGGTAAGATGGGATATCGATAGTCGGTAAGATGGGATATCGATAGTCGGTAAGATGGGTTATCGATAGTCGGTAAGATGGGATATCGATTGGCGGTAAGATATGATGTCAATAGGTTGCAAGATATGATATCTATTTTAAGTAAGATGG
Organism: Mizuhopecten yessoensis; assembly: GCF_002113885.1. Taxonomy (NCBI): domain Eukaryota; kingdom Metazoa; phylum Mollusca; class Bivalvia; order Pectinida; family Pectinidae; genus Mizuhopecten; species Mizuhopecten yessoensis. Next base: position 1,878,165 of record NW_018480078.1, on the reverse strand, counting down.
GATATCGATTGGTGATTTTATATGATATCGACTGGTAGTAAGACATGCTATCGGTTGTAAGTAAGATATGCTATCGAATAGTTATTAAATATGATTTCGATTGGTGGTAGGAATTGATATCGATTGGCGTCAAGATGTGATATCGATATGTTGTAAGACATGATATCGATTGGTGATAAGATATTCTACCATACGAGGCTGGTGGTCTCTTTTTATGCCTGATAAATTTCTAATGAGTGAACGGGCTGTAACGTAAAGAGAAACCAAGTGTGTATTTGGATAGGTACCCTATACAGGGCTGTAATGTACTATACAAAGTGCAGTGCTTGCACAGGTATGATTGTCAATATATATAATCATATTCAATGAAGAACAAGAAAAGCTTGACAGGACAGGTACCTAGCTTGCAGTAGGTTTAATTCACACGCCCTTAAATACTTTCACGTCTACGAAAAGGGTAGATCAGCTAAGGCGTATGTGTTCAAAGGGTGGGGCTATATAGAACGATATCTTTTCATATATACTGGATCGTGGCATCACGATCTGGTGAGCAATGTGAAAAGCAAAGATACCTTAAAAGTTTGTTTACCGTGTGTGACATTGCTGAATTTACAAAACTGGTCATGTTAACAAATGTTAGACTGATTTCTGAACCGATATGTAGATTATTATATAAAAAAAAACATATTTAAGATTCTCGGTCTGGTTAACATGTAAACAACAACAAAATTCCATGAACTCCGTTTTAAAGATTTAATGAAGTGGGCAGCGGTCAAACCATACGTCATTCGGATTAAGCAGGAAACGTCAATGATGCACTTTGTTTTCGCCGATGTTGTGATGATTAGCCCGTAGTGTCTTGTCTACAGCGCAATTCACGTCAATACTATAACACATGCCCGGTTTATTAATTTTATACAACACAAAATTCGAAGGTATTTATAAACCAATTAGCCGTATGTGCAGATGCGACCACAGAGCTTCACAGACTTGTAAACAACTATTTTGTCGAACGATGCGACGAAAGCTTAGCTTGACTACGATTAGCACAACCTGACAACGCCCTTCGCTATTTTTGTTTGAATGGAAAAGAAAGTGCAGAGGAGGCAAAAATATAATAAATTTATTTTCCTCGGACAACATCTGTGGTGTTACATAGTATTATATATCTATCCTCGTTATGAAAGGTATATAGGTAGGTTTTGCCCACTACGACCTAGACAATGTAACACCAGGTGTGGTTTAAACACAGACGATCATAGATTTTCTCTGCATTATGGTGACACAGTTGTATGCCGCATAAAAACGCTCGCCCACACAAATATTGTTATTTCAAAAGCAGGCCCTCGCCTAAGGCATTCAACCAACCTGCGTAACAAATAAACAAAAATGAATGAATATGTCTGTGTCGAATATTGGCTTTTCGAGGACGGGACGATGATCAAGTACAGCTTCCAGAGGAATTAACATCATCTGACATGTGTTATACTCGTTAGAATGAAACTGTTGAGGGGTATTTACATCCCATTTAATACATCGTAACCGGGACCTGAGTTATAATAAATTCATGGTAAACTTCACTGTTGCATCTTCACACATACCGACTGACCAAGAACATCTTTTAAGTGAAGAAAGTATCCAAACATGTTTTATGTTTTAACGATTCCACCAATCCTTCCATTGGCAAAACGTTGACACTCAGACATGATCTCGGACGAAGCTCTTCGTTATACAGTATTGTGAAACAATTTTTAACGTTGACATGTATACTTTACATCTTATTAAGAGACCCTCGACCACTGGTGTGATGGTGTCCAGTATAGTCAACTTAACAGATAATACTACCAGTGTATCAACCCTCTGGCGAGTGCGATGGCGTCCAGTATAGTCAACTTAACCGATATTACTACCAGTGTATCAACCCTATGACGTATGTGATGGCGTCCAGTACAGTCAACTTAACCGATATTATTACCAGTGTATCAACCCTCTGTTATTTCTAAAAAGAAGAACGTAAAACTAGAGCCTTATAATTTACAATCAACAAGTTCTAATCAGATAAACACCAACCATCATTTGTTGCGGAGCTTTTGTAGATGCTAGACGCAAAGTTATAGTTTGTTGAAATGAACAAATGACATCGTAGCGTCAAACCACAAGAACACGAATACTGCAAATCGGCAAAACATAAAAAAACTCAATCACAACGACAACACACAAGGGGAAAATAAACTATAGCGTCAAACCACAAGGACAAAATACACTAAAGCGTCAAACCACAAGGACAAAATACACTAAAGCGTCAAACTACAAGGACAAAATACACTAAAGCGTCAAACCACCAGGACAAAATACACTAAAGAGTCAAACCACAAGGACAAAATACACTAAAGCGTCAAACCACAAGGACAAATTGCACTAAGGCGTCAAACCACAAAGACAAAATACGCTAAGGCGTCAAACCACAAGGACAAAATACACTAAAGCGTCAAACCACAAGGACAAAATACACTAAAGCGTCAAACTACAAGGACAAAATACACTAAAGCGTCAAACCACCAGGACAAAATACACTAAAGAGTCAAACCACAAGGACAAAATACACTAAAGCGTCAAACCACAAGGACAAAATACACTAAGGCGTCAAACCACAAGGACAAAATACACTAAAGCGTCAAACCACAAGGACAAAATACACTAAAGAGTCAAACCACAAGGACAAAATACACTAAAGCGTCAAACCACAAGGACAAAATACACTAAAGCGTCAAACCACAAGGACAAAATACACTAAAGCGTCAAACCACAAGGACAAAATACACTAAAGCGTCAAACCACAAGGACAAAATACACTAAAGCGTCAAACCACAAGGACAAAATACACTAAAGCGTCAAACCACAAGGACAAAATACACTAAAGCGTCAAACCACAAGGACAAAATACACTAAAGCGTCAAACCACAAGGACAAAATACACTAAAGCGTCAAACCACAAGGACAAAATACACTAAAGCGTCAAACCACAAGGACAAAATACACTAAAGCGTCAAACCACAAGGACAAAATACACTAAAGCGTCAAACCACAAGGACAAAATACACTAAAGAGTCAAACCACAAGGACAAAATACACTAAAGCGTCAAACCACAAGGACAAAATACACTAAGGCGTCAAACCACAAGGACAAAATACACTAAAGCGTCAAACCACAAGGACAAATTGCCCTAAGGCGTCAAACCACAAAGACAAAATATGCTAAGGCGTCAAACCACAAGGACAAAATACACTAAAGCGTCAAACTACACGGACAAAATACACTAAAGCGTCAAACCACAAGGACAAAATACACTAAAACGTCAAACCACAAGGACAAATCACACTATGGCGTCAAACCACAAGGACAAATTGCACTAAGGCATCAAACCACAAGGACAAAATACGTTAAGGCGTCAAACAACATGGACAAAACATATTAAAGCGTCAAACCACAAAGACAAAATACACTAAAGCGTCAAACCAGAAGGACAAGTTGCACTAAGGCGTCAAACCACAAAGACAAAATACGATAAGGCGTCAAACCACAATAACAAAATACACTAAAGCGTCAAACCACAAGGACAAAATACACTAAAGCGTCAAACCACAAGGACAAAATACACTAAAGCGTCAAACCACAAGGACAAATTGCACTAAGGCGTCAAACCACAAGGACAAAATACGCTAAGGCGTTTAACATGGACAAACGCATCAAAGCGTCAACACATACGAACAACTCACCAAAGCGTCAAAACACCAGGACAAAATACGCCAAAGCGTTGTAAAAGAAAGATAAAATACACTGTAGCGTCAACACACAAGAACAACTCACCATTGGGTACCACAGTGACATGACCTTGAATGTGTATGACGATAATGATATGACATTGGATAAATTAACATTTGTCTAAACGTGTTTGATTGAATAAAATAACACATATTAAACCATTTAGAAAATCAAAATGCATTTTAGACGTTTTAAGACATGAATTTTAGACAGTTGGTGGGAACTTTGTATTTAGAACCTGTCACAGGAATGACGTTAACAGTCAGAGGAAAAGAGATATAATTGGATAGTGATAAATGTTTATACGACGGCCATTTCATGCTACAATAACCTGATCATGTTTACAATGGTTCCTCTATTAAATATTTGATACATGAAATGGCAACTTTCAATTTGACACAACAGACCATGTGACTTACGGTTTAAGGGTTGGTTGACATACTGATGCCTTCTATTCACCCAAAGTCATGACATGTAATTTTGATGTGAAGTCATAGTTGATTTACCCATTCATCCCTAAAGTCGCATTTGTACCTTACCAAATCATAGACTGGGCAGGTCCAGTCTAAATATGTAGGGGTGAATGAGTTAATTCACTTTTGTCAAGAAACTAGTCATGCACTTTATCTATTTATCAAATTAACATACCTAATTAACCTACAATGAAACATCGGTACCAAACTGTATCATGTCAATCATTAATTAATTGTTTTCACATACATGGAAAACAAAAAAAATACATGGATTACGCTTGATGTAATTTGATATGGTAACATAAATCCAGGAAGTAACAAAAGAAATTAACATTTATCAATATTTGATGTCCTAATTTACATTGTCACATATGTGTATTGACAATTTCAACAGCACATTAATGTTTCTCAATACATATCTAATGGTTTTAACGATTTAGCGGGTACAGCTGCACCGGAATGCATACCAACGTTCTTCGTGAGCAGAACAGCGAGAGACATCACCTGACTGTTATAACAAAACGTCGGTAGGTACGTATATTACTAAACTTATTAGCTACCCTTCTCCGACAATGTATCTCGTTTCAAATAAAATGAATCTACCTATCGAAACCTGTAAATAAAAGGAATTTCCCGGGAAGGCATCGCGTTAACTCGTTCGCCCCTGAAATTTCAAAAGGAACTATTCCAACATTTGAATTGGAAGAGCTCAAATGTGTCTTCGGGGGTGAATGAGTTAATACTATGGGCTAAATGAAAAACTAGTGGATTTGCAATTTCCAAAACAGAAATTTGCCAGCGACCCGTCAAAATCATGTTGTATTAGGACATTTGATTGGCTGTCATACTTACATTCATCTTTCTATTGTGACGTCACTGTGGAGGTTTGTGCATGTTTCATTGACGAAATGCCACTTTTTGTTGATGGTGCCCTACTCGCAATGGCATCTTGTCAATGGTTTAAACATGCAATGTAACTTAAATAATGGTCCCTAACCCGCAATGTCGTTTTATTAACTGTTCCCCGATGAATAATGTCGGTTTATTAACGTTCCTTAACGCGCACTAATGTCAGTTTGTAAACGGTTGCGAACGCGCAATGTCGGTTTTTGAAGGTTCCTAACAGGTAATATCATTTTCGCAATGACTCCTATCACCTTTTATGATTTTGTTGATGGTACCTAACAGGCGACAACAGTTTGTTGAATGTTCTTATCATGAAATGTCCAGTTGTTGATTGTTCCTACCAGGACATGTAAGTTTGTCGATGGATCTTAACATGAAATGTAAGTTTGTCGATGGATCTTAACATGAAATGTTAGTTTGTCGATGGATCCTTACATGAAATATCAGTTTGTCGATGATTCCTAACATGAAGTATCAGTTTGTCGATGGTTCCTAACATGAAATATCAGTATGTCGATGATTCCTAACATGAAATATCAGTTTGTCGATGGTTCCTAACACAAAATATCAGTTTGTCGATGGTTCCTAATATAAAATGACAGATTTGCGATAGTTCCTATCAGGTAATGTCAGTTTGGCGATGGTTCCGTAAAAGCAATGTCAGTTTATTGATTGTTCTTAACACGCGATGTATGATTAAATCTAAAGTGATAATCTCACTTAGCAGTATTTTATCTAGTTAACAAATATATATTTCTTTATCTCTTATCTGACTGATTCAGTTAATTCCGTACACCATTATCAACTTAACATTACATAAACGAAACATATATTTGCCTATCTAAATTGATCAGACTATCAAAAAGACCTTAATTCGTTTGCCCATGAGCTCTGATGCATTTCAAAATCAACCAAATCCATTGTCTTTATCGAATATAAATGCATGCAATACATGCAGACCTTTAGGCTGTGCATTGTCAGAACACTTGATTATGTAATGTTGATTTTATTTGCAATACGGGAATTCATACGCAGTTACACCTCGATATAGTGAAATCTCGATACATATACAGTAAAATGTCGATGAAATGCCCCTCGTTTATATACAGTAAAATGTCGATGAAATGCCCCTCGTTTATATACAGTAAAATGTCGATGAAATGCCCCTCGTTTATAAACAGTAAAATGTCGATATAATGCCCATCGTTTATATACAGTAAAATGTCGATGAAATGCCCCTCGTTTATAAACAGTAAAATGTCGATATAATGCCCATCGTTTATATACAGTAAAATGTCGATGAAATGCCCCTCGTTTATAAACAGTAAAATGTCGATATAATGCCCATCGTTTATATACAGTAAAATGTCGATGAAATGCCCCTCGTTTATAAACAGTAAAATGTCGATATAATGCCCATCGTTTATATACAGTAAAATGTCGATGAAATGCCCCTCGTTTATAAACAGTAAAATGTCGATATAATGCCCATCGTTTATATACAGTAAAATGTCGATGAAATGCCCCTCGTTTATAAACAGTAAAATGTCGATATAATGCCCATCGTTTATATACAGTAAAATGTCGATATAATGCCCATCGTTTATATACAGTAAAATGTCGTTGTAATGCCCATCGTTTATATACAGTAAAATGTCGATATAATGCCCATCGTTTTTATACAGTATATACGCAGTAAAATATCTATAAAATGCCCCTCTTTTATGCATATATCATAAAATCTAGATACAGTAAAATGCCGATATAATGTCCCTTGTTTGCAGACAGTAATAGTTCGATATAATGCCCCCGTTTATATGTTTATGCCTATATGTAAAACAAAACACGAAGACTAAATTTCGCTAGCGCTTTCGCCGATTTGAATGTATATGTTACGTCATAAATGAAGCACACATACTTAGATGTATAAAATAATGACGTCGTAAACAAAAAAAAGACAGTCGTACCCGATCTCACCAGCAGTAACTTATTGTTATGACTCTTCTAAGGATTGATTCTCGTTTTCAGTTGTACATATATAACTTTTATACACTAATTTCAGTCATGATTTTAGCTGTATCATATAGACTACCTAAATGTCGCGGAGTAACGTTTGATCACCAAATCCTTTATATGGAACAATCAGATTTCACCACACTACGTTATAGCTCATCTGAGATAATAACAGCTAGACAAACACCTGCTAATGGTATTACATATGTATGTGAGAGGTCGTCTACCTAATCACCTGAAATGATATCCTCTCGAGGGGCAACACTATCGCCTATACAAAAGCGATTACTTTCATTTCAAAATGGTTTCTGTTACTTAGCAAGCATATTAAAATTTCAGGAATAGCAAGGCATTAAACTCAAGAGGTTTAATGGAACAGAGAGTATAAACGGTAGATCATCGTTGTGACGTCACCATGCGATCACGTTGTCTCCAGGAAGTGTTTTAACAACACTGTTGCTATGGTAATACATATTTCGGTCAGGCTATATGATATAGTAACCTTGGGGATTTAATGGGACTTGCTACGTTTCATTTGACATCATTACTGGAAATTATGGGATTGGATTTGTTAAATGTATGACAGAAATTTAATTAAACGAAATGTTTTCTAAATATTTCATGAGATTGATATTCTTTCTCGATAAAATCGTTTAATTTACTGCGTTTTTTGGCTCAAGTTACATATACTACGATGATTTCCTTAGATGAAACTCTCGTTACCGTGGTAACAGAATAAAATATTTACATTTGATATTCGCGCTTTAAAAAAATGAGCTATGCGGTCGGGGTTGTCATAATCGCCGATCAATATAATAATTTATGAAACTAGCTGAATTGATCAGACGACAGAAAAAATCGGCCGTAATCAAATTTGCATCGGCACACGTGTAGCAAAAAAAGATTATTATGATACAGAGGCTGTATAATGCTCGGCGATTTCAGGATAAACCGGAGAGCCTAATGGATAATCAATGGTAATAGTTATGTCTGAGTTTAGGAGATATTACATTTATACACGCGCGATATATCTTTATCCTTGACACGGAAGCACAGGTTGCACTTCGTAAAATAAATCATTTATAAACGTTTTTAAATTGTCGGAAACACCGCCAAATGTTTTGAAATGATATCGTTTATGGCATAACTCCATATGATGGTCGATATTTATTGCAGGTTTAGGCATATAGAACTTTTGAGCAAGCTTTAGTAGTATGGTTGCATTTAATAACACACTTTCATAACCTGAGGAAACGGCTATACTGAGTAACGTATTGTGTTCTGACGTAGCCTTCACGTTTTGTGTATTCTGTAGTTAATGACCGTTCATGTGTTATATTAATGGCGCTTATATAATGTAGTTACTTAAATTCGCGGCCAATGTTTTCCCGGTTGTATGTCAGACGAAATATGGGCGATTATCGTTTAATTCGAAAAAGGAACAACGATGGTGTTTTGTGATAATTATTTCCATACTTTTCGCGGTAGATTGAAACAGTTATTTCCAAAATTCTACTTAAATTCCAATTTATTCATATTATATTGGCCGTTTTAACACCACCGACACAAAATTGATTGAATCTGATTTTTCCGCTCTGAGCACGAAAATTATTCACCGCTAATTTAACAAATAATACAGTTTATATTCATTTTGTTTTAAAATTGGACTGCGTACGTAAATATTGGCAGATACTCTTAATAACATAGACTTTCCCCCTGAATAACGCATGCTAGCAATGAAAAAATCGCTCTTTGTTAAAACAGTGAAATTAATTAGTTAATTTCATTTTAAACGTCACCTTGTATGAATTAAGCAGTGCTGCACACATCTTCGGTACTGTAATGGAAAAACAGTCATATTTCCTACTGTGTAAATTCGTGATGTTCTCGACTTTCCCAGATATGTTTCCAATTCTCTTACAAAATATCGGCATACACAATACATCAAAGGGACCATGTTTGTACATTTAGAAACGTATGTATATTTTTTTTCTAGCGGATAACCGATCATCATGAAATCCAGATGCTGTTGAAGCGATCACAGCAGTGCTGCTGTGGCTGAATCTGTATAGGAACTGGCGGGAAATCTTACACGTGTACTCAGTGTACTACTGAGACCAACAACTGGCTCTGTTATCGCGCGTTTTATTATTGAATTTTACGGTCCGGGACGATTCTCTCGTGAGAAGCAAACATGTACGGGCATCGTAACACTAACCTAAATACCACGACCGGCGGTTCACTGGTGGAGAGACTTTTGCCTGTCGGAGAAAACGCAAAATAATCAATAACAAGACATTCAGACAAAAATTGGACACAATTGATTGGTTTTGGGATTTTTCAGTTTCGGGTTCAATGGCCTCGATATTTTCTGAGCATGTTAAACAGTATGCATTTTCTGAAATCGACATGCAAATACGCTGTTATTATAATCGGAGCATGATCCCACCTTCTTTAATCTTTTCTTATCTGCAATATCTAATGAAATATCATGCAAGACTAAAAACAATAACATATCACACGTTGAGATGTCGCAAAGATCAATTAAAATAGAAAATGTAATTTACAAAATTTGCTATTCTTTGAAGCCAACATATGTGGATGTCATGTATAATGACAATCATTAACAATCATTTAAAAGCATTTTAGAGTCATTCCAACCAACCGACAACATATGGGAATTGTTGACCTTTTATTACGGAGAGAAAAACGTTATCGCCATTATCAATGAGGAATTAACCATCCTTTTATCAAACAATTGTGGAACAATTTCCAATAATGACCTTTTCCAAGAAAATCGTTTAATAACAAAACGCCATCGGTTAGCAATGGTTTAAATTGATAGGACGGGGGAGAACAGCTTACCGATTCGAATGCGCCTCTATTTGTATTGTCCATTCATGATAGAAACACGCGGCCCTGTATTATTTCACAGCATTTTAAAAACTTGACCACCATAAAGGTCATCAGGTCATGCGCGAATAGTTCCGAAAGGTAAACAATGGGTAGAAGTGAAGCAACGATACCTTATTGAGAACAAATAAATTCTTTGTCTGCAGGCACCGCCATTAGCAGTATATGGTATTTCATGAGTTGAGTTGAAGGGACGCGGAAGTGTATTGTAAACAGAACCACTATAGGGGACGAATCATTCTGTAGTTTTCATAAAAGCCTTTGTCTTCAATCGTGTCATGTCAATACGTGTCATATTTCAAAATAAAACAAATTTGAGAAGGAGAGGGGAGGTAAGGTTTCAATGGAGGCCATACACCCGCAGGGTGATTGAACGTTGAATCACTGACCCTGAACCTAGGCAACTAATAAACAGAGGAGGACGCTATATGTTAAAGTCTAGGTATCAATACTTTGGGGTATAACCAGAGCGCATTATCCCGGCATTATTTTTCATTTTAGAAAATTGCGCACAATTTTAATGGAAATAAGTGGAGTATCATAGGTCAGTGAACCCCAGTCTACCGTGAATGAGTTTTGGACGTGAAAACAAAGTAACTCTGACATCCGATAATAGTCTGAACGATAAGGAGATAATCAGTTTTAACGAGGAAGTGGGACAATGGTTATATTATTTGGAGTCTTAAAACGGCGACAGAGTCATTGACCTGAGTTTGGTAATCGAACGTTTCCTCAGTGTTGGTTATCGAACGGTTCCTAAGTGACGTTTAGGACAGACCATCATTGAAATGACCTTCCCGAATCTGTTTTAGCAAAACCACACGCTGATTGAGGTTTAAGCGTTAATTGAAACACATCGATTTGATTGTTTATGATATTATGAAGATATTAGTCATTTTACCTATGATGAGTATAATAATAATAAATAATATACAACATTTTTATAGCGCCCTATATAATTTGTAAAATCAGTTTGTCGCCAGTACGACAATGCTCTTGCAGTATCGTATGTGTTTTCTCAGGACATGTCTGTGTCAATTTTTAAAACATTTTATGAAGTGTGAATTGAAATGATACATAAAATGTAACTTTTCTTAAGTTAATTTCAATTAAGGTTGCTTTCAAAGACGATCTGTCAAAAACTCTTGATTCAATTGTATAGTAACGTATCGTTGCTTTCATTTAAAACTTACCTTGCCATGATACATCTATATCATGACAAAGGAAATATCGTAGGTGTGTCACATTTCTTAATATCGCTCTTTGAATATATCTATACACTTACTTTTTTTATAAATATAGTACAGCATTCTTCAGGACACCGGTCTTTAAAAATGGAGATCATATTTTGGATTCGGTTACAAAATTAAAAAGCCATTTTTACCTCCTTAGAACATGACATGGCAAAGAATACTTAAAATTGATGGTAATTTATAAAGCTTCAATTCATTATGTGACTTCAAAAGAAATATTTGAAATTAAGAAACTCAAATGTCACACTCGACCCCCTGCTAAGTGCTGCTAGTGACCAATATCTGATCGATTACCGATTGAGATAATTGATCAAGGTGTTATGAATGTTTGTCATTGAACCTGAAGAACCCAGGACAATGTACACGGCTAAGTAGACCCTCTTGATAATGTCGTTATCTGTACGGTCGTACACCCTTTCTGCTCATACGGACTAGCAATGTTTGGTTGTTATGGAGCCGCAATCATCATGTGGATATATTGACATACAAAAATATGATAGTTCTCTGCTTTTTTTCAGCAGGAACAATTTAAACATTTATACAATGTAGATTAAGTTAATGCAGAGCATCCCAGTTCTTTATAATTATACATTCCTGTGAATTTGGAAAATTATCGTTTGAACTCTTATTTGAACCGATTTTCAATTAATTGATGTTCCGCACGATTGACCGCTGTTTTCTTCATGTATATCTAACACGGTTAGCTAATTTCATTTTTTTTTAGAGCAAAAACAGTTTAAGTGATTGGACGTATACATTTCAAAACGATAAACAACGGTGACGAATAAGGAATCCTTTTATCTTAGGAGATCTTCGTCACGTAAGAGTTTATTTGAGGTGAAAAGTTTGCTAATTGATATGAAAAAATCGCTTTTAACACCTTGCTCTCTCTTTCTCTGCACTTGATTAAGAATAACTTCAAAATTTCAGGTATATTGTGATTTAAATAATTGTCAATTTTCTTTAATTTTACAACTTGAAAATATTTAAGTATTTACATTATTGTATAATCGCAGGCACTTTATCGCGGATGAACAACCGTAATGGTGGCACATGAAATTATACAAAGGAAAACATTTGGAAATGGGACCGGATGTAATATTGACATCATTTTATGGCGTAGGGTCAAGGTCAGATACCAATTAAAACCTTGTGTTCTATGATATTTATTGAACACGCAATATTCCTTTACTGGGATCAGTAACTAGGTGTAACGACCGTCTGACAAACAGCGATCCACAGTCAGGTAAATTGTCATTAGAATCTGTTCTAATCATTCAATAAAAGAGGGAAATAAAAGCGCAATCGATACATGTACCTCCCATGATGCTTATCCGGCTACAAATAGGCACCATGGGAAATATCCTGTGTTTCAGTGAACCCGTTCTACATGCTTTATTGTCTCCGAGACACATTTTTCTTTATATCAAAACAGACAACGTGGGAACAACTTAGGCAATTCAATTCAATTTGGTTGAATTTTGCATGTGTACTAATAAAGACTTTTATTTCTTGAAAGGATATATCGGATTATATTTTTTCTCTCTCATAAAAATAGTGAGGAAGACATCCACGTTCTTATTTCTTCTGTACAGGAGTAGTGAAGCATGAGCTTAAATTTTCCATGGGAATTACAAACTCTCTAGGAGGATATGAAGCGATGCATCAGTAATATTTAGGTATTTTTAATTGGTATTATTTTCAAATTTTACACTTCGTGCCCTGGCTCTTTTGAACTATGAAAATGATGTCGAGGATTAAGGACTTTTTCAAACCGGGATTCACTCAACAGTTAGTGTCAATTTTGAAATTAGTTCTATTAAATTTATAACAGCAACAGGCGCAAATGATTGACTTGTTGTGATTCTGGAAACCTCTTTCCTGTGATTTGTATTAATATAAGAATGTTTGTGAATGAATATAATAGTATTAACATTTTAATATTTAATTACATTGTTTTAATTAATAAATGATTAATGGATAGCTTCAAGCACGTCGATGAATGTGTTGCTGTGTGTGTGTGTGCGTGATTAAAATAAAATAAAAAACTAGAAGAAATTGTAGTTTTATTTCATTAAATGTTCCAATATGACGTTTCTTGTTACATTAACGCTAACTACCGTTATTAGAGCCCAATCAAGACGATTTGTATCACATGTTTCAATACACAATTATAAAACATATGAAATACGGTAGCGAATGTCATTACATCGCGCTTGGATAAACAAAAACAACAGAAGTCAATTTGAAATTTCAAAATTGAAAGGTTATCACAGTTTCCCATGCAATGAAAGTTGAGTGAGAAATTGCTGCTGTTTCCCACGAGCGTATGATAACCTTATCACCCCTACGCCATTGTTGGCAAAGATATAGAGAAAATGGAACTGACTTTACATCCCAGACTTGTTAGTATACATACTGTGTACAGAAACCATTAGATTTCTTAATTATCTAAACTGTGTTTAATTTTTTTAATGATACAAGAATTAAAAAATAATAAAATGTATTTCATTTAAATATATGGTATGGGGAAAATAATGGCAACCTATTAGTAAAATTTATAATACAAAATTATACAACGACCATCATGGTTAAGTGTACATGCAGTTAGCTTCAACATTCTTTGAGTAGAATAAAGTATTTTGAATTGTGATTGATGTTTTTCGTTTTGTAGAATACAATAACAAAACTGCATGTTGTCAAAAAGCTAACATGAACACAATACATTTCACATGTTTGATATATCTTTTTAACCAAACATTTTCATAAAAGCGCCAACACGTGCTTCGGATGTAACAAAGGCTATATAAATATTGACATTCAAATGACAGTAGGTTAGCCGATCCATTGTAAATTATAAAGTTATGAAAACACGTTATAAAATGCTGAAAGGAGTCTTACTTCTATCATAGATTTTCATCTGACGTTATATTTGTGAATATTTCGTTTTCGCAATTATGATTTAGAAGACTCGTTCGTGAGTATATCACACCACAAAAAGATCAATCAAATGTTAACATATGTAACATAATTAAAAAAACCCAGATAGATTATTGCAGGACCAGTTAACACATTTAAAACAAGTGAGCAAATTCCAGTATAGTTACATACAAATTTGAACATTTCCTGTGTATATAAAATCATTTTTCCAGTGTTTATTCAATTCTTGAAAATTTATATTTAAGCCAGAAACGAAATACTTCACAACAATCTAACGAGATCAGAACAACTTAAATTAATCTTTCTCTTCATAATTTGCGATCGCAGATCTTTGTGAATTGTATAGCTGTTGCGAAGCTTTTGGCATGATCTCACACCTTACGAGTAGCTTCAGAGCTAAGCTCTGATATTTTCCAGGTATCAATCCTGTCTATTTCGTATCCGTTAACGCAAGGTAAAAGGTCAATAAAATCAATAAGTTTCATGTAATATCTAGTGTTATTCTGCCTGTTGTGAACTCAAAGCTCATATTAGTCACAGTTATATCACACCTAACATCTGCTATCATAAGTGCTAAGCAGGTGAAACGTCTAAAAATAGCATTTTGACATTTGGCGGCAAAACAAAGCACGCGGATGACGTGTCGATATCGATGTGTCAGATTTATCGCGTCGCCACACCACGTGGCCGCGTTGTTTGTAAACAAAGACCTGGAGCCTGACTTTGTTCGTTGTAAGGGAATGTGTTTAGAGCTGTCCTCGAGTTCACCTCGTGTAATTTGTCCGAGGTCTCTCCTCCCCCCCCCCTTTCTGGCTCGGCAGGTGTTTCTGTCATAATCGTTCAGGTGCAAATGTACCAATAAAAATGTATCAAAAATCGTCAACATGGAGTTTTTATATGTCTACAGCTGGCATCGTTGGTGGTCCTGTTTTTAGCGGTCAAGTTGAAACCGAGATAATATTTACA
Organism: Mizuhopecten yessoensis; assembly: GCF_002113885.1. NCBI lineage: Eukaryota > Metazoa > Mollusca > Bivalvia > Pectinida > Pectinidae > Mizuhopecten > Mizuhopecten yessoensis. The sequence continues at coordinate 1,862,878 of NW_018480078.1, read as the reverse complement.
AATATGCCATAAAACCAGTAATTACATTGTGTTTCGAACTAAATGTTCGATTTATAAGGCAGATGTGAAATGTATTCTATTCTATTTCCGACGACTTTATTACTCATGTGAGCTTATTTGATATAAAATTAGTTTGATGTCTAAAAACATTCAAAGAATATTTTTTGAAATTTTAGGTCCTTCATTTCATCGGAAAAGCATGATTTAGACTATGGTGACGATGCTGTTATTGATTCCGGTTGTCCTTTGAGTTATAGTTTATTAATGTAATTGATGTCGCATGCGTTGAACTTATTTATGTATCATCCGACCCGGTAACAGTCTGGACATATCTCCACATGGGTATACATGTACCCACATCAACAGGAAAATCAACATATCATATTACACTTATCAGCAAATTAGTCGATGGGGGTCACCGAAGCGATAACCGCTAACATATCAAAGGAGAACATGTTTTAGCTCACAATTAAAACAACATAAATGTGAATATATCTAAATATATTTGACAATTATGAACAATATAGCAACAATAAACATGACGCTTTTAAACCTAGATACATGACAAGATGGACACGGTACTGTGTGTCACGTTGTTATGATAGGAACAATGGATGCATGTCAGCATGTGGTACTATGTCAAGTCAGTGCAACAGGCAGAAAATAACCCGAAACAAGCAACAGGCAGAAAATAACCTGAAATTAGCAAACAGGCAGAAAATAACTTGAAATTAGCAAACAGGCAAACAATAACCTGCAATTAGCAACAGGCAGAAAATAATCTGAAACAGCCAACAGGCAGAAAATAATCTGAAATTAGCAAACAGACAGAAAGAAAAAAAAAAACCAGGCAAAAAATAATTTGAAATTAGCAACAGGCAGAAAATAACCTGAAATTAGCAACAGGCAGAAAATGATCTGAAATAAGCAACAGGCAGAAAATGATCTGAAATAAGCAACAGGCAGAAAATAACTTGAAATTAGCAAACAGGTAGAAAATGATCTGAAATTAGCAACATGCAGAAAATAACTTGAAATTAGCAAACAGGCAGAAAATAATCTGAAATTAGCAAACAGGCAAAAAGAAAAAAACCAGGCAGAAAATAATCTGAAATTAGCAAACAGGCAGAAAGAAAAAACCAGGCAGAAAATAATTTGAAATTAGCAACAGGCAGAAAATAATCTGAAATTAGTTTTTTAAGTCTATACATTAATAGACAGTCGTGAAAATTGAGTTGGGATATTTTTTCTAAAACCAAGGTTACTCCTATGTATGTTGCAGGTATTGGTATTTGCCTTCAAGTAACTAAATTGTGAAATATATGGAACCTTGAGCAGCTTAGATAAGAAAGTGAGGTAACGTTCGCCTTAGATATCCCAGGGTTGGTACGTCCTTGATTTCAGATTTTCTCTTTGGACGCTTGGTTTTGGTTATGACATATTCCGAGTGTGAGAAGTCCATATCTGATACTGAGAATCAATATTATACAAGAGGAATGTGTGGAAACCTGAACCCGCTGCCATCCAAAGTTTCAAAATTCCTGGATTTGCCTCCGACTGACCCTTCGATCCTAGCAAAAGTGTGTGCTTAATTAATTACAGGGAGATTTGTAACACAATGGTCAACTGTCCCCTATCATATCTGCTGTATAGTGAGACATGCGTTGTTAGTGGTGTAAGGATTTGACTCGGCTCGTCTGTCTATATGTGTTATAAATTCTGCCCAAGAAAACGATACTTAGCTAAGTACAATGACTATCAAATAAATACTCATATTAATATTAATTTTAATACGTGTCAGAACGAAATTCCGCCGGTGAGGTTGGTCCGTCAAGGGCTATCGCGTCCCCTTGTGATCATGTTCCGACTCGCCATCACCGACTGACTCCGCATTCAATAAAACCCTTAGTGCACATGAACGAGAAAAATCATAATTTATATTTGCCTGACTGCAGACGTGACCCAGACAAGCTAAGGTTAGTGACCACGGTGAGATCAGTCACCTTATGCAGCATCTGTTAGCGTTCCCCCCGACTCCGACCCCTTCCTAAGAAATGTCCTGGGCCGTAAGGGCACTCAGGTGAGAAATGCTAATCCTTAGCTATCGGCGGTAGTACAAGCATAGAAGCTAGCTTACTACATTTCGGTCAGGCCGCCACGTGTTAGTAATAAGAACACGCGGTGTGTGGACAATAGATCTGCAGGTGAAAATGATGTACGGGAACCGATTAATTAATTCTTCGTCCTTAGTTTCCGATTCTAAATTAATGGTTGGTCATCATTATTTAATCAGTACCAGCTGACTACCTTTGGATGAATAGAGAGGTGCTGGTCATGGTGCCAATACAATTTATAGCCTGTAATTCATGTCACTCTATTTGAACCGAAGGATGCAAATGAATCCAAATGCATATTTATAGATGGTTAACATTGCTTCTTTTTTTAATATGCACACCCCTTCAATTCAGAATGACATTTGGACAAAAGAGAAAACGCTGGATCATTAAACAAATCCGACGAACACTGCTGAAATTAAAGACTTGCATATGTCACCATCAGAACTTCTATCTAAATTGTACGATCTATCACTGGGGCCAAACAACGTAAACAAGTCCTCATCTACCTGATCATAATTAATGATAAACAAACATAAAACAGCTGACGACATATGAAGAATAGCGGACTGCTGATGACCTTTGCCGAGTGAACAATAACTATCCACAGAACTTTTCAGTTCCTTACCATAGAACAATTTGAATTTTCGACAACAGTAGCAAAAGATACCCATCAACTAACAAACAATACCAGTCGGACTCTCGCTATAGCGATCTCTGACAATCGAAAGATACTTTTATATATTTTTTTTTGGTTTGATTTAATGGCAACTCGTGTCTGTGATATTTAGCTCGGATATCTCTTGTACAATATACAATGTACCTTAATGCTTTTCAGACTCGAACCATTTCGATATTTGCCATTGACTTTTGATTGGAGGGAAGTATAAAAAAAAGCAGCAAAAAATCAGTGGAACACAAAAACAAATTTAGAATAGTCAGTTTTTAAAATTATGTAAAGGTACTATGGTAATATTCGACATAGCTTGAACAAACAAAAACTTTCGGAATTTGATCCGGCGGAAAATAAATCTCCGGAAAAAACTTTGCCATCACCTGGAAATGTTCATTTTGCGCTCCTGTTATCTCAAAATATTCATTTAACATTATACTTCGCTAGAAAAGGCAGGTGTAATAATGAAGATATTTTAAGAATTCTTTGAACATCGTTCAAACCAACAGAAAATAAACTGAGAAAAAAGAATTGGCCACATATTTTCTTGAAAAGAATTTTACAATAAGACTAAAGCTTCTGTGTATGGACTTAGGATTAGGACTCAGGTGATGTAATATGGGGAACGTTTGGGTACAGGTTATGTGACATTAACTTATTGCTACATGTCATGTGACATGGGATTTTGTTTTTCCTCTTCGGATTCCTCCTGGTCTAAAACTTTTGATACAGTTTTGTTTGGACACCTCCGGCAGTTCATCGCTTCCGTGTTCCCGTCGAATATTTGTAAACAAAATACAAGTTATTTCCCGTAGGAGTGTGAATGGATGTTCTCTCGTCTATTATCAAGGTCAATTATTGGTACATGTCATACGTCATGGGCTTATGGGGTCAGGTCATGTGTCATGGACTTATGTGTACATGTTATGGCCTGAGTGGGGATGAAAGAAGTAGACTAAAACTGTGGTAATGTAGTACAATCGTCAATTTTGTATTCCCTCATACATAATGTAGGCATCTATGTACGTGTACTTTGAAGTACTGAAGCAAGCCCTTAATGGTACAGCATGATGTTTTTATCTCTATTTCATACCGTCTTCCTTACTAATCATAATCATTAATCGAATACTTAAACTAGAAAAAAAGAAATGTACTTTAATGGACGATTAGGACCATCTGCGACAATCTCCCTACCAACACTCGCGTGGAAATGGTACCCGCGCGCGCGTGTGTGTCGGAATGTCAGTCCCACTACGTTCATTGTTAAAATTTGACCCATATTTCCTGCGTTTGTGTTAAAAGCTGTATCGGTATTCACTCGTTTCAGTAAACCAGCTGTCGTCTGCTTTAGACACGAGCGGTTTTATCACCTGTATATTTGAAAAAGGAGCAAACATCGAAATTGATTGGTTCCTCGTCGATACGGTCGGGGCTCACCTGTTTGCGGTTAATAGTATAACAGCCATTTAGCTACATGGATGCCATTTGAAAAAAACAGCCAAATTATTGTTATAGTTTACAGAACAGGTGCTAACGTTTCCTCCTTGTAAGAGGTAGGTTTTGATTCTTTCATGTTAACCGCCTATACTCAGTGGCCTATAGTAATATCTAGGTTTATGATGCCGTCGTCAATTTGACATTATCATTAATTTAGAAAGCAATATAACAGCGTCTATTATCCGGTCATCCACTATGTATCTCTGAATGGCACTAATATCCTTGAGTGGTTGGAATTGTGACATAAATGTCGCTGTAATGTGTACTATGTATGACGTTTGAAGTTGTCAAAACGTCCAAAATGAATTCTTTTAAAAAAGCACGTCACTTACACATTGTCGCATTTAATGAGAGATTGTGTATCCGTTATTGTTATTCTACATTTGCTATTTCATCATTGTACTTATTTGAGGTATTGTGTTTCTTGCAACGTGTTATTTAGCATATTGGACCTGAATTAACTTTAAGAAAACTATGGTAATGATGATAATGGTGTATTACTATTGATGATGATTGACAAGGCTGATGATGATATTCAGTCACGATGAGGATGATGATGAAAGAGATGACGATGCAAGAGATGATTGACAAACCATGCTAATGGGAAATGTATGTATGTAGGTGTATGTGGTGTTTACGCATTTATGTAAAAAAAATGTCTTTAAAAATAAACAAATTATAAAAAAATAAACAAATAAATAAAAAACTTTCAGAAAACTATCATCATCATCACCACCACCATCATCATCAGAGTTGACTGTTTCATTTAGGGCATCCTTTCTTTTAGTTTTACATTAGATCTATATAATTTCAGTTAAAATATATCTGATGTAGCAGGATGACAACAAGAAAGCTAATTATATATTTTGTTCAGGAGACAGTATGTAGCTCCACATGAACCTTCCAAACAAAATATCGTCCGAGATGTTTCGATTGTTCCGGAACACATCGCGCTATTCTACTGAATCTTGTCAGAGGCATTCCGAGTAAAGCGTTACAGGTCGATACTGAAGAGATAATTACCATACAGTGTATGTCCATATATGGACGCATGAAGCCTGCGTATTAGGGTTGATTATACGTTAATTATTGGAACCGCTTAAGAGGTTACTGACCGCGACTTGGGTTTATATCTCTCTAACATGCAGCCCCCTAACTTTGAATCCCTTGTCTGCTGAATTATGAAATAAATTACCGTCATTAGCAATATTCACTGACTATTATCCGGATGATTGCCATCTACAGACAAAGATAAAGTTAGTTGTTTGATCCGTCCTAAATGAAAGTTTAGCATCAATATAGTAGTATAAACGGTTATCGTCACGCAGAAACCGTATTCCTCCAGCCTTACTCGGTTATTAATCATAAGAGACAAATTACGACAAAAAACGACAGAGACATATTTGTAAGCCTATACAGCTAATGATACTGGTTCTGATCACGTGAAAAATGAATATATTCTTGTCATAAAGCAGACAAATTATGACAGAATGATCACATGACCTTATACACGTTCGAATCTATTAAGCGCGCGTTCGTGGGTTCAAATCCCAACGGTACTATTTAAACACCTACGTTGTAACTGAGGAGCGCTTACCGGATTGGAATGTCCAGAATAAAACTTTCAAGATGGTCTCAGGGGAAACATTTTAAGGCTAAGTGATAAGTGAGAAAAAGTATTCTAGAAAGTCCCAGAACGCCTTTACCATAGCTGTTCATGACAGATATTAATTTATATACATGGCACTGTTTTATTGTTTTAGTGAGTTTATATACAGGACACTGTATATAGAAGTTATATACATGTCACTGTTTATGGAAATTAAATACATTTTTATTGTTATATAAAATTATATATATGGCATTGGTCTACTATGTAATATACATGACATTGTTATATAGAGTTTATATACATTTTGTACATGACATTGTTATATAGAGTTTATATAAATAACATTGTTATATAGAGTTTATATACATGACATTGTTATATAGAGTTTATATAAATGGCATTGTTTTATAGAGTTTATATACATGACATTGTTATATAGAGTTTATATACATTTTGTACATGACATTGTTATATAGAGTTTATATACATGACATTGTTATATAGAGTTTATATACATGACATTGTTATATAGAGTTTATATACATGACATTGTTATATAGAGTTTATATACATGACATTGTTATATAGAGTTTATATACATGACATTGTTATATAGAGTTTATATACATGACATTGTTATATAGAGTTTATATACATGACATTGTTATATAGAGTTTATATACATGACATTGTTATATAGAGTTTATATACATGACATTGTTATATAGAGTTTATATACATGACATTGTTATATAGAGTTTATATACATGACATTGTTATATAGAGTTTATATACATGACATTGTTATATAGAGTTTATATACATGACATTGTTATATAGAGTTTATATACATGACATTGTTATATAGAGTTTATATACATGACATTGTTATATAGAGTTTATATACATGACATTGTTTTATAGAGTTTATATACATGACATTGTTATATAGAGTTTATATACATGACATTGTTATATAGAGTTTATATACATGACATTGTTATATAGAGTTTATATAAATTACATTGTTTTATAGAGTTTATATACATGCCATTCTTATATAGAGTTTATATACATGACATTGTTATATAGAGTTTATATAAATGACCTCGTTATATAGAGTTTATATACATGATATTGTTATATAGAGTTTATATACATGACAATGTTATATATAGTTTATATACATGAGATTGTTATCTAGAGTTTATATACATGACATTGTTATATAGAGTTTATATACATGGTATTGTTATATAGAGTTTATATACATGACAATGTTATATATAGTTTATATACATGAGATTGTTATCTAGAGTTTATATACATGACATTGTTATATAGAGTTTATATACATGACATTGTTATATAGAGTTTATATACATGACATTGTTTTAAATAGTTTATATACATGACATTGTTATATAGAGTTTATATACATGACATTGTTATATAGTGTTATTAAACATGGCGTTGGTAGAGCAACACATTTGGACTTTTTATGTTGAATTTAAAATATTACAACTTAAGTATGAATCGTGCAGATTTTGAGAATTTCTCATGAATTCTATCACAAAGTTAGGTTTGGTTGATATCCTTACAAAGCAGTTGTAGGTTGGGTAATTTATTAGGGAGCTTACACATTTTGATATTATTCTCAATAATGTGGAAGAAATATGTCTGATAATTCGTATCGCTATGACGTCACACCTCACGTGACCTCGTACAGAGTCACCTGGCCTGTCTATCATCTAAGTACCGAGATAGGCGGGGTCTCGGTATCTACATGTATTATTTCTTCAAATGACCGTAAAATATGAAATTATGAAAATTCGTCGCCAAAACCCTATAAACCCCAAAAAATGATATTTCCAGTGACCCAGGGAATAAGCTTCCTGTTTAATTATCAAGAGGTCTAGGGATCGAATCTATGCGATGGAGACGCTTTCTATGGGAAGAAAATTTCGAGTAAAACTCATTGCTGTTGTTAACTGACAAGTAACTCCAAATAAAAAAATTGTTAAACGAATTGGAACTCTCCTTTGTTGGAGATAAAACAAAAAGTGCTTGAACACTCTACCTTAAGACCTTCTCTCTAACGGTCATCTTTTAACGACTCGGTCAAGTTGCCTTGTACTGATCGAAAAATAGCAATAGTGCATATAAACTTCTATGATCGTTTGACAGAAGTTTCGGCGAAAAGTGATACTAGGTGTGAATGCCATTTCTTTAGCTTCGTGGCTTAGCATCGAGTAAGGAATCATCGATATCAATTAATTAGATTCTCTCGTATCATAGAAATCGATCTTTGCGGTGGGAGGTAGCCGATCAATTAACGCATTTTTTCCATTTCATCGTCGTATAGGATTTCGTAATTGTATATATACAGTATATATATATCGAGAGACATTTACCCTCATTGTGTGACATGACCCAGAAAAGACGAGTCGATACCATACATCTAAGCGTGTTTACCCGTCCACAGTCTTCATTAACATCAGGTGACCTATCAAGGGCGTTCGATACATTCTGTTTACCATTCTCGCCCACAGAGAGCCGATGGCCGATGCAATGCCAAACAGGAATTGATTTCTTGTTTACTAGCGTGTCTAACCGACTATCGCTTAATTAATACGAATTACAAGTCTGGACGAATCATATAAAAGTCAATATTTTCATTCAAGTTTTGAAAACAAACAAAAAATATATCGTGTATTGGGTTGTTTACGCCGTTCGTACATCCTTCCCAAGTTTCCTTTGCGGAAGAAAGGTTTTCAAAGAACAACGTACGATCGGGTTAGGTTAAACAGACTGGCGTGCTTGAAAATGTGACTTGTGCAAGTGCAATTCTAGATATTCGTTTGGTAAATGTAATAATTGTTTCAGTTAATATGGTTTAACGACGTTCGGTCCATGTTTGACGCACATACATGTCTTGCGTCTTAATGTCGTTGAGGGAGACAGCTGTTTAGAACAAGTGTTTCTGGCAGCCAAGGCTTCGAGCATATTTCTCTTTAATATATCCGACTGGATCAAACGGATGACAAAGGCGTTTCATGTTGTTTACGATCTGTGTATCGTTCACCACTTTACAGATCTGCCCTGAGTTGACATTTTAGCACCAAAGGTCGGCGTAAACAAAGATGATTGCCAAGTGATGCAAAATAGACCAAGACAGACTTACGTTTGATATTTCTGACCAAGTAAACATAACTCTCGTTCAGAACTAGACGCTTATCCGACAAAATACGTTGTAACGCCACGGGAATATTTACCGATAAAGTTAACAGATGTAAATACACATATATTAATGCTTGAGATTTCAACAGCATCCATTTGATTTGTAATGGAAGATGTGGGTGAAAACTGACCTCTGATATTTAAAAAAAACACAGCATTTTCCGAGGGACTTCCACGATACTACAATTTGAAGGGATTGAGAATACAGTCAATATTGACTATGTACTTCAGACTGTAATCTAAAGAAATTGAATTGAGAGATATTGGCAAACACATCCATACGTTACACAAACTCTGTCGTTCTCTGACAGAAAACATGTGTTTCTTTGCCAAAGATTGCTACAAATGTTTCTAACTGTCATCATGGCAAGCTCGGTGTTATACATGGTTGCTTCTAATGATTTAACTTTCCCCCCAATATGCAGATCCGTCGCTGGATCCGTAACACGTTGGAAGGACGGGGCTTCCGTAGTGTAACAATAAAGCGTACGGCTCTGTTGGGTTCCGTACAAAATATAGACTGGCCACGACGGTCGATTGCGGAGGAAGAACGAGTGTTACGTGATTACGGAAAAGCATTACATAACTGTCCGACATCCTGTTCAGCGAGGAAACTGTCTCCTCGGGATGGTGACATTTGTCTGGCACCGATATAAACGCTCAAAACATATATTACTGATGCCTGCAACTGAAATTATTTTAAGCTTTTCAAGCATACGTTGACACCGCAGAATGTAAATTCTAATAAAACATTTAACGTTTCTGTACCACATGTGAAACCTCTTACTCAAAATACGCTCTTTCCAAATAACATTGTGCTTTTATTGAAATATTTGAAATGATTTGTCCTCAAGCCAATGCTGCCTGAAGGTGACTGGCCTGTATGTGTCCAGTGAAGGGAATCCAAGACTTATTGAGTTTGGGAATGCCCACAGGAAAGTCCTAGCAGACCTTAATGGGTATCTTATTACAATACGAAGACACGAACAGACATCATAGATATGACACAACAGTTGTGAAAAGATTAATGTACAGGGAAAATTGGTGAAGGCGTCTATAGATTACGTCTATGCGGTAGTCTATTATTAGATATTTAACATGTGATCCACTGAATATTCAATTAAAAAGTAATATTGATGTCTGACTTTTCAACACAGACGAACCTAATCAATAAACCCAATTAAGAAGAACATAATTGCTAAAGGCGGACCACAATGACGTAAGCATTGCTTTGTTCTGTGTACACTCGAATACATTTCTCATGGAAAAAATTATATCGTATTAAATGGTTTGTCTGTGAGAACAAAATGTGGATAACATTTAAGATGGCTTCCAGTTAAACTTCTATAGTATGCCCCTCGTTCATTTGCCACTTCGTTTACCGCCAGAATATTTCAATATCTCCTTTTCTCGTTTTCTGAAGAATTTCTTAATACATGTCCCTTATTTTATCGCCAAACCCCTTTATGATGACACATTTTCTCTGGACAAATGGTGGCAGTATAACGAGGTTTTACTGTATGTAGTAATGAATGCCTTAATGGATGTTCATTTTTACCATCTTTTCATCATCGACTGCACTGAATAGAAAATAACGTCCTGATTTGCCAGTTTAAAATCGAGAGGGGAGGACGGGTTGGACGTTAGTGGGGTTGGCCGGGTTTCCAATTTACTACTGCATATATCATGCTTGTTAGGCTTTCAGCGTCATTATAGACATTTCAAATGTAAAGAGTAACATAAGTCGAAAAGGTACCATGTTTGTTTTAATAAAGTGGAACTCTAAACATTACTTGTTTTTAATTTAGGTTTATGGAACACCTTGTACCTTCACTTTCATCGTCTTTTACCAAACGGATAAGCTGTCACAGACTTAAGTGAGATGTGAGGAATACATATTTGAGAGTTGCTGCGTGTATATGGTAAGAATTAAATAATATCCGTTGGCGATAAGACCCATTGCATTAAGTAGAATGATTCAATTTTCGATAACAAAAACAGGTTGCATGGATTAAAAACCCCAGCTACATGATGAGGTTGTATGACACACAAAAGGGAAACAGTGCGTTGTTTCAGGAGCGACATACCGTATATGGTTTGGCGATGTATTGACAGGCAAGAAAAGCGCGCGATGGATATAGAGAACGACAGGGTAAAAACAAAGAGTATACCAGACCTCAAAGCACTGGAGGAGAATCCAAAGACCTCACTAAGAGACCGCTCCTCTGACGTCATAACAGCAGTACCATGGCGACTGGTACACAGGGGGACGATTCTGCTCAGACAAAACCCAAATAAAATACAGTCTTAAGCGAAATGACGATAGCATATTTCTTCCGTAATTCTATTTACCAAGAATTTCTGAAGAACAATTTGTTCACACATCTTATACTGCAGTATTATGTCAATGGTTTCAGCTCGAAACCGCAGGTTCAGAAGAGATGATTTGATACGGTAGATGTGATACGGTAGATGTAGATGTGATACGGTAAATGTGACCTTTGGCGAGTTGGCTTATGTTCCCAGCATTTGAGATATCTAAAAACACTCTACATACTCGTAAAATCCGGATGGCGATACATTTGATGCAATCACGAACATGAATACTAAATTTTGAAATATATTGGACAACTGATTCATTTTTAAACATTTACTAAAGACTCATTTATTGCGCGGACGTACATATTCATTCTGATTCGTTAGAAAAACACAAGTGTGTGGTCTTGCATATGTCCAAGAACAAAAGAAGTTTAGTATTTCAAAAACGATGACGTCTTTCCAAACTAATTGTGTTTTGCCGAGCCATCGATATTTCTCGATCGATCTAAACCATCCACATTATCACTATCTTAATGTATCCCTTACCTTGACAACGCCCATGTTATACCATGTTTGTTATTTCTTTTGAAAGGATGGGCATTTTGTATCCAATCAAGTAAACAAATCAACTACATCGTGTATACTGTGCCTTCTTTTGATTCATTCTGTTCGAAAAGTCTTTTACAAGTTTGGCAATGGTTTGTTTTCTTGTCCTTTGTCTTATTCGAAGGTTTGTAAATTTACTACTCCAACGATATCTGACACATATGTTTCGTTGCTGGAAGAGTCTTTGACAGGTTGGTAACTACGGGGTTTCTCTTGTTTTTTGTTCGTGTTGCATTTGATAAAATAAAGTTTGTTTATTTTCCTTTGACTCGTTGTTTTAAGAGTATTGTAACAGGTTGGATACCCCCCCACCCCCACCCTATTCTCTGGTTCTTTCTCGTTGTTTGTGGAGTCATGTAACCAGACGAATTATTACAATGCTATCGTGTATTTTGTCTCTTTGGTCGAGGAATTTGTTATAATTTTAACATTAACACTCAAACTCATTTCGTCGTTTTCCTCGTTGATGACCACAGTTATCTCTTTACTGTTCATACTACACCCACTTCACATATTATTTAGTTTGAAATTATCCAGTTCTCCTCTAGACGTCCAAATCTTGTTAGTTAAGGGGTTTACGCACCTGTCACCCGTAGTTAAAATAATTTGGATTTTCAACTTTTTGGCCCCTAACGTCACCTATTGTTCCAAGAATGACGTAGCAGCTGTATGCTGCAGTGTAATAAATTTTTGGCATACTGTATAATAAATGTACAGTCACCTGTATGTGTGTTAGGTTTATTTTTCAAAACTTTTTATTTTTATTCTTTCAGGAACCCTGTGCTATCTTCCTAATTGCTTCTGACTTTGAGGCTATTTTGTGATTTGGTTATCCTAATTTTACTTACCTTTTATCTCGACGGGGATTATTACTTTGACATCAGTAATCAGTAATCGACATGTACTTATTCCATCTTCATATCTGTCAAATCATCATAACAAATTAAAGGCGTTCACATGTGATGATGCTATCTATTTGAAATGTTCAACTTTACTTTCACTTGTAAAACAGGTTTTCCCACTCTTCAGTATTCATAACCATTCAGGTAAGTAAGAGATTGATAGCACCTTCCCCATCTTGAGGGAATATAGGAGAATCTCAGTCATTTAGGGAAGATTCTCAGTTGGCCAATTTGAAGCATCTTAAACGCATTCTTGCTTTAGCGTCTTTCTCGAAAAATATAGTATACATTTATAATGACTTGTTAAAGCCTCGATTTAGAACGTAACTCTTACAATTTTCAATAGATTTTGCTGTCCACGTCACCAAGTCAATATTCTATCAATCCTTCATCGTCATGTCGGATCTTAGACAGCAGTAGACTTTCTATTTTTGTCGCAAACATTATAGTTTCAGGTGGTATGTCACCAAAGAAGTCTGCTGTGGTTTTTTTTAGGATTGGCTGTCACTAAACTACCACTATCGCACTACAGCGTGCCTTAAAATAGAACTGCTGCTTTTTTGCTTGTTCAGTTATCGTTCCAAGTTACATTTCACCAATTGTCTTTGAATATCGGTGCTGGTCAGTTTAATACACACAATGGACATCATGGCACCCGTAATGGACGTCACCGATGGAACGCTGATGGGTTCTTCGCTAAGTCCTTTGAGGATTGGCTTTTGCGTGGCTTATGATTGACATAATTACATTAAATGCTCTGACTACCCTAATAATAGAATATTGTTTAATTTTAGACGCTGACTGCAGCAGATTCTGATCGCTATCAACCACCCACTTAAGTGGGGGCGGACTTGCGTTGTACAATCAGGGCTGGTTAGGTTGGCCACGTGCTGCTAATATCAATCCATATATGGAATTTCGACTTAAGGCAGTTATTCAATACAAAAGGATTGCTTGCATTCAAATACATTTGTTCAATGATATATTTAGTTATACATTTTTGCTGAAACTTTTATCATATATGGAAAAAATGGATATCATAATTTCAGATTGGTATAAGGCTGTGCTTATCCGAATATTAGGACAGCTATATTGTCAGTCTATTTGTAAACGCCGGAAGTGTTCGTCCATTGTCGTCTGTTACTGTAATAAGGATAAGAATGTTCCAGGTATCGTTAACATATGGTAACTGGAGGGAAAGTTTATAACATTGTTATATTTATGGCAATTAAAATCTAAATATGCATGTGCTGGAACTCATATGATTACAATTCAACTAATAACACTAATATACAATCACAGTTGCAGAATTCAATAACAAGTTAAATTGATATCCCAACTAGTTGTCAAACCTTTGGTTAAATTTATGAACATCTGAAAGTTTCTTTAGTCGTTACCTATTAAAGGGCAATTGCATGTGACACATCGCTCTGTAGCTGATGAGGCTGGACTCTGTCGCTCGTGGACGACTATCCTTCCCTAGGAGGTCCATTTTTTATGAACCTTGATAATGCCCTCGTCAATATAAACGTCTCGGATTATACGCACTTTGTGTTACTGTCTAGGATAGTCGAACATGATTAATTAATATGTCAATAACCAATCCAAAACAGACGCTTCTCAGATTTTACGTCAGTGTAGATCGTAATTTCCCCTCAAACTTAACAGAAGCTCCACCAGTTTGATCAATATGTAAAAAAAAGCAAATCATTATTAACAGAAAATATCCAAATTGTATCCTCAAGCCAACTGTCACCTACGTCATTGATACAATATATAAAGAGATATCTTACTTCCACTTTCTATCGACTTCATCAAGGGAAATCACTTGTAACGGAAACGGATAACTACAAGTAACGAAAAGGCTTCCTGGCTGTCATAACGGCTGTTGGGATGAACAGAGGTTGGACGCTGAATATGTCGCCATAACGATCGAGTGTCTATCTGTTCGGAGGATTTATCAATCGAATCGGTAAGGCTAGCGTGTTAAAGACGTCACAGATCCAACGATAGCCGACTAAGACAGAGTCAAATACGTAATATAACCGGCTGTGACCGTCGAGGACAAACATACGTCATTCATGGAAACGGATATGGAACTCTCTTTATTGTTTTCTATTTAAATAAGGAATATATAGCATCCACTATGACGCAGCATGTTATATTCACAATCTGCTGCACAACGGATCTATAAATAGACACAATTAACATTGAGTGAAGGATTAGCTTTGCTTTGTTCGGATATCGTTTGGTGATTGTTTAATTGTTAAAGTATCCATTTAAAAGATTTTTATTGCATCTTGAACGTCAAAAGAAGACGTCAGTTATTCTATGCGTATTATACTTACACAAGGAAAAATGTAGACGTATTCTCTAAGCATTTCAATTAAAAGAAAAAAGAAAGACATCAATTTTGTTTTCTTGTGCATGATGTTAAATGATAAGGTATTACACATTTTAGACGTTTTCTTTTATCGTTTACATTTCAACACAGTGAATTGGAACATGTAAGAAAATCTATCTTAATTGAAATCTGCGCAATACAACCTACATAGTGTGAGCCTATAAAGAAAGGCCAAGGTCGATTACATTCCCCGCCATGCAACATCATATACCATTGGCTCACCATAAACATTTCGACAAGGTCAAGGTGCTTCAACGTCGAATTACATAATACTCCTTTCCAACATTGCTAACAATGTGCCAACGTACTGTTTATCACTGTGAGTAGAATCCACTTACATTCTGATGAAGGGCAAGGTCGTCTTGTTTACGTTCCCGTCGTTGTTCCATATGTCTAAATGCTCGGATCTTGCTGTAGTGATGTCACAATCGGAGGGACTACATTAACGTGTGTATGGTTGCATAGCTACCGAGGACTCCCGAGGGGCTGTATCGTTACTGAGTAAAATGAGATACTAAATCATACGCGAGGTTCAGTATCCTTTCTAAAAAAAACACAGTTATTACGAACTCGGTTATCACGAATAGAGCGTTTTTGTAGCTTTTGATGATCTCAAAGATTTCGAAACAAAACAGTATTGTGGAAATGTAGCCCACATTTGAATGCGATATGCATTATACAAGACCAGTTTACAGTGTCTTTTTACGGGACATCGTAACCCTACCACATGTGATGCAGGAAACCGTATGGAATTCAAAATATATCTTCCGCATTTGTTTTTGGAGGGGGAGGGGGGCATGATATCGTCACATTTCGGTGTTTTATTGTATCCTGTTGTTTTCCTTTTCTTTTCGGTTCCTAATTTTCCCCTTGCATACCTACGCTGTATTTCAAAGCATTGTAATGTTTTACGTTTTACCTTATCATTGTACTCAGCACATTTTCTATAGAGTGATTATTTTTACAAACAACAGGCAAAACTGGAAGTATGCACAAACAAAAACGTAGAATCTAATGTTTTTAGTAATCAGCGAGTTTTGGAATGGACTGAGACGTCATTGATATACATAGTAAGGATAAGAAGGTCCTTTTTCATTATAGTCTAGCCATTAAACACGACACTCTCCGCTATAAACGTATCACGTGGTAGACATACCACATGTCAAGTCGTGAACGCGTTTGACGCAAAGACGAAATACGAGCAAACAAAAAACAAGCATACAAAAAGGTCTTATAATGCATACCACATGTCACACACGAAATTCTTTTTGACGTAGTATACGATATATGAGGTGAGAAAACAGAAGTCATTCTTGGTTCACGTGATCGCAAATGTCCCGGTGTACCTTGATATATGAATGTATATATTTTTTTCAATTGATTTATTGTTAATTTCCATATTTATAATTACGTACCGATTTTGATGGCACCAACTGAAGGCATTATTTTATGTAATCTTTTCGAAATTGAATTTTAATTGTACAAACGAAGAGAAAAAACAAGACAAAGCTTTTGACCTCGGGGGATTATGTCATGTAGAATATCAATACATATTCATTTCACTGCTTAATCTATTGTCACACCGTGATATTTTACCTGTATTTCATGTAGCAATGTCATGTGTCCAATAACTGTGCTATTTTATATGTAAATATGCATTCCAGACTTACATAATTATGAAATCGAGATAAATCTGTTGAATTATGCATTTTGATGAAAATTCGATAACGGTGTTTCCATAATAATCTATATCATGCATGCTAAGCGTTCCAATACATAATGTTGACCGACTCCGTGGTTCAATGTCGAGGGTTGTGGGATTTATTGTGGCAATATTTGCATCGGTATGTTTGGAAGAACATTCCATAGACACCAGGAAACTGATTATAAAACATGTATTCTTACGGCAACACCACGTCGTTAGCTGGCGACACCACCAACCTATCAAGGTCACCCCAATCACGTGGTGTCTCGTGTTCCTAAACAGGGTCAAACCTTCAGAAGGGTAGCAAATTACAGCAGTCATTATTATCACTTTTGCATGATATTGAAACTTCACTGTCTCCAATGTCAAACTGAATACGGTATATGTAATGTATGATTATGATTTTGTGTGTAAATATTTCCTTCATATCTTTGTATTTTCAGTGATTATTTCACGTAACAAATTGGGTGGCTCTCCTTGTGGAGTCTACAAACAAACGTTTTGAATATGGACTTTATTTTATTTTTTCTCGTAATGGGAGAAATGAATCCGGACAGTAGGTAGTTTTTTTTCCAATTATTTTAATTAACGACTAATCGGCAATAAGATGTCTGCAATACCATACAAAATAGCTTCTGGAAAGCGTTTGAATGATCATGCTTTTTGAATATTGTTTCTGATAGCAATTTACTCCAAATGCTCCCATTCGGCCTAATTCTTTAATTCATTGTTAAATATGCACAACTGATATCTAGTGGTTTTTTTAAGTCTATATCATCAGATGGTTTGCAATCCGGAGACAATATCCTGGATGAAAAAGGCTAATGAAAAACAACATTATCTGGTTATCCGAGTGTCCAAAACATATACAGATCTCTGACCTCACCTCAGCCATCTCCAATCATGATATCTGTATTGCTGAAGGTTTGTGTGCTTTACTTGATATGTAGAACAATGTCCTTCGCGATACGAAACTGTGTTTTAAATTAACTCAGTGTACACTTTGGGGCACTCGTCGTATGTCGTAAAGAGGTCGTTCGCCTAATTCATGAGCGCATGCGTGTCATTAAAAATGATCCATTGGCTCTAAGACCATGCTCCACACGAACTGGTTAGCTTTAAGCAGTGGAACCGTGGAATATCAGAACACCAATTCCAAATTACTGCTTCAAATTTCTCTTGTGAAAAATAATACTGTGTTGTTTTATGAGTACTTTTGCAATGCATTA
Source organism: Mizuhopecten yessoensis (assembly GCF_002113885.1). Taxonomy (NCBI): domain Eukaryota; kingdom Metazoa; phylum Mollusca; class Bivalvia; order Pectinida; family Pectinidae; genus Mizuhopecten; species Mizuhopecten yessoensis. The sequence continues at coordinate 1,844,577 of NW_018480078.1, read as the reverse complement.
TAGTTCCTTAGGATTGGAGGTGACATTGCAACCTCCATGAAAACACATCTTGTACTAACAACTAAGCTTCTTCATTAAGGAATGTGTGTCGGCAAAAGAATCTCAGCCCAATTCCATTCAATAAAACTCTTGATATCAATCACAGAATGTATTCGCGTGTGAACACAGTCGTGGATTCGGTACTCTATGTAAGAGACTTTGGATAGCGACTGGCATTTAATAGCAAATGACACAGAAACGTAACTTCAATATCAGGAACCTTTACTAATGCTCTGTGCAACAGCATGTTGGTCGCTACTAAACCTTGTAGCCGAACAATGTTTAGAATTGATAAAATGTTTGCATGTACCTGTACAAACGCAGAGAAGCAAAAACAAAGCTTACACTGTTTCGTTCTGTCAATTCCAGTAGTCACTGTTCTTTACATGCACTATATGAAAGCATGTACCAAAAACAACAAAATGGGCTAAAATATCACAATCTCGATTTCACTCGATAGTGTCAATACTGTAAAGAGTGTCCTTGACTCCAGATCATCGAACCTTCTGCATCTGTTTAACGTCAGGACTGATCCACAGGGACATCTCCGTAATACATATATCATCGTAATTTTACCCATATGTGACCTCTGTTGATTTATTTTCCTATACTACGGTAACCACTTACGTAATCATATGCTTTCTAGTATTTAGAAGGGAAAAACAATCGACCTTGACCCTGTTCGGAATGTATGCCGCTGTAGTGTGTATGTTATACCCTATATCACGTGCTAATAACGTTCAACAGGCTACGGGTGAACGATGTCGGTTGTGCTGACAGCCGAGTATCTAGGACAAAGGTCGCCATGGCATTACATATATGTAGCGTCAGCATTATACAATGCTATAATGAATGTTAATGATGAAAAGAAAAGGATGCATAGCTCAAACCCTCTTGCACCCTTATTGTTGTAAATGCACAATATGTCAAATCTTCCATGTGACGTACGAGCTTTAAGACAAATGACATATTTTAGTTTTTTCTATTTTTAGGATAAACTTTCTTACTTTACAACATTCCACAAAATACTTTATCACACACATCTATTGAAAGAGATTGAACATAATAGTATTTGCATTGAACTATACTTGTTTTTGTGTTTTTGCTAAGGTTTCAGCTTAAAACAGAAATCAAAAATAAAGGGTACAGTAAACGATCTTTGTTTATCGATTAATGACATTCCAGGTTACTTGTTACATTACGAACGATAGAAAATGATACTGGATATCACATGCGACGCTGATTTCTCCTTTGATCCTGACAGTTGAAAAATTGTGGAAACGAAAGTGACATTTTACGCATGGTCTACAGTTTTTTGCTAAATATTGTTCAAAATATATTTATCGTTACTGTACGTTTGTTAAATAAATATACACATATATCGCAGATTCATATCAGGCTTTCAATTTCACGACTGAAAGATTAAACATTTAAATATCATATGCGAATATCATCGCTTTTTAGCCTTTAATTAAGTAGTGCGTGCTAGTGAACCAGTTCACAGCCCCATACCACATGTTACGAGAAACAAACATGCGCAGTTACCTGTGCGACCTCAGAACACAAACGGAAGTGCTGAATGCATGACCTCCCATTCATGAAATTTGTCCCCGATATGAAATGATGGACGTCGATTTCACGTACAGCTGACGTATGTCACTCCGTTGGCGGAATTAAACCTGACCTAATGACCTTGAGTCTGTCTGTCACGAGCCTTCTCTCGCTGCCTTGTGAGTTTATAAGTAAGACCATGGTGTTCACCTGAATCTGGTACACTTACCTGGTAATGGCTGACTCGGAGTACTAATTTATAACAACATATGTCTGTAGGGAATGTCACCTGACATCTTTCTTATATCAAGAACCTAAAAATAAGATATTTTTTGCTTCTTATATTGTCTTCTCATTCCTTTGAATTCATCGTTGAATGCGTGTTTTTAGTTAAGGCTACGGAGAAGAATTTTAAGCGAAAGTTATATTGACGGAAATTTTAGCTGGTGGTCGAAATTGTTTTGTCAACTTAGGTGTACCTGTTTGGATCATGACAATGAGAAAGCTCAATTACGCCCAAAATGGACAATATGGTTTTGACTCATTTCCAAGTTCATATTATGTACAAAGGGATACTTCCATATGTGATACGCATCACTATTGGAAGTGAATGTATTTACTTTCATCACAACCAAAATATAAATAAGAACCAACAAACGACGATAGGGTCTGTGATTGCAAGATCGGACTCTGTTGACATATACCGTCCGTTCGGCTTGTGCACATCTATAACACACCTTCTCAGTATTCTTAATTCTTTTAACAAGGAACAAAATTACTGGAATACTTTTAAGAGTTTCGATTATCTCATAGATATTCCGAAGTAAACAGAGAAATTAAACGGGGAAGGGATTTGGATCATTTAAACTTTATAACCTTCTAAAATACAAAGTCACTTTTCTGACGTGAGTGATAATTTGACACTCGGCCGATAGACACGATTTGGAACCTGCGTGGGCTGTATATTAGAGTATCAAGTGATTATGATTACATCAAATGTCAGAGAAATTACAGCTCAACGTATTGTGTATAGGAGATCGTTTGAAATTAGACTTTCCCAGTCTATATTTGACAGGATTTACATAAATATGAGTCACTACCAAGGGAATCAGCATTCATATATAAAAATTAACATAATATTATATATATTAATACCTCAAGTGATGTATTCATATCTGTTTAATTACATTTACAAAAACACAGTTTAATTATTTTGATATTTTCGACTGCTCCCCTTACGTAGCATGTTTTTATGAATGGCAGAGTGAAGGAATTTGACAGATTTACTGCATACTGAGTCACAGGCGAAATCTCTAACTTCTAGCACACATAACGATAGGTGCAGGCTAATTGAGGTAATATAGAGAACATTTACCTCATCATGATATTTAAATTAGAAATATATATATATATATTTATGACAATAAAATAATAAATAAATAAAGCAATAAATAAATATAGACTGAATGGAACCAATAAAGAAAACAAAAAACCCAATTGGCGTAAAGGTTAACAGATAAGTGTTTGTAGGATTGCTTTCATCTCTGCTCAGAACAAAACAAATTGCGGTGCACTGCATATCATCGTCCTCATTTTGAGTAATGTTGATCAGGACAGACTTATTTTATTTTGTTTTGATATCTCCTCAGTTCCTGTCATTGTCTCTCATTTTGTTTTTTGTAAACGCTTTGGAACATGCTATTGTATCTCGTTTTGTTGTCTCAATGGTTCCTATTTTTTCTCTCTCTCGTCTGGTGTCTCCCTAGTTCATGATGTTCGTTTTAACAGAAGGAAGATATATGCCAGTGTAATCGCTGCCAGTTAACCAGGATAATAATAATAAAAACAATTTATGAATATTTTAAAATATAATTTCTCTATTTTATTTATCTTTGTAAAAATTACTGAAATGCTTTTCAAGCCTTTTTTTTCTCATGTAAGTTAGCACGTTCTCACGTGATGTACCGGAAGGGGACATATATATTTTTAGTAAGTTTTGCTTGTAAACCAGATTTTTGCGGAAATGTTAGAATGTTTTAATCTTTCATGTATCTGTTTATGTTTTCAAATTGACGCTAGCAATCAACAACCGGATGTTAGTGAATCATCTGTCTATATTAAGATAAATGTTATATCATATCCTTCTTCTCCAATAAGTCCATCAACGTCAAATACCTCACGCTATCTTCACATGCTGAAGTGAATATTATCAGCGTTTTTCTTCAATATTTCAAATAAAAATTACATAGTCATATACATTCTGTTTGACCGGAAGTGTGTAGTATGCGAAGAACATTGGCCTCTATTGGTGTATAGATGTATATAAAAATCGTTTGTTGACAAACAACGGAAGTTGATCGCCAATACTAAGCGCCTAAAACGGAGGTAGTAAAACTATATTTAGATAAGCGTGTGACGAACATCCTGTTATCTTGTCACTGGATACATCCGTCAATGTGAGCAACGGCGGTGAACATTACACGATATCCGAAGTGTGAAGATGAAAAAAATATGTATCTTTTAATTGATAATAGAAAATAAATAAATGAATAAAAAACAATGGTAAATGTTGTCTTAGTATTGACGCTATGGCGTTTGCTGTCTTAGCATTGTCTCTGTGGTAAAATTTTGTCCTAGTACTGACTCCGTAGTATATTTTGTCTGAGTATTGACTCCATAGAAAATTTTGCATTAATATTGACGCAGTGGTAAATGCTGTCTTAGCATTGACGTTTTGGTATATTCAATTTTAGAATTTACTTTTTGGTAAACATTTTATCCTTGAGTGTTGACATTATGGTATTTCTGTCCTTGTTTATTGACGCTGTGATATATGTGATAGTTATATGTTGATGCTATGGTATATTAATATGTGTTGACGCTTTGGTAGCTTTTCTTTGTCTGTGGATTTGCAGACGGTGATGTTTTTACCCTTTTTGTTTTGCTGTGCATGAATGCTGTGGAAAATGTATTCTTGTTTTACTAAAATCAAACAATATGAACTATAAGTTACAAAAATAAAGGTGCATATTCTTACATATCATCAATCAAAACTTTGTTTTGATTCTTTTTAAATCAGCGTCAATCGTCTGACGTCCATCATCAAGGATATCTGCCTAAGTTTGAATCAGTTTAAGTATCGCGTAAGAATATGTGGTCAGAGGATAAAAGCCTCTAACAAAAGTAGTCCACTGCCCCTACCGTGACCTTACTGAGGACAAAGCCTGCTGTATAATCTCGATGACTTGATACGACCCGGATCTAATTATTCTCTAATAAACATGTCGTCTGCTTCGTCATATCATATTCTCTCACTCTTTGTTCAATGATAGTGCAAAGTGAACCGATTCGATAACGCTTATTACACCTAACGCTTGATTCTGCATCTCTTTTGAATTCCATATTTAACCTTTCAATAAGTCATATTTCTTATATATTTTCACTGTATGATATATGAAATTAACGAGCGTCTCATGTGGAGAAATGAATAAACTGATGCTGTTAATTCAACGAACAACATCACTAACTTGATTGCAGTGTAAATTGGAAATTTACGTCCGTTGTGCTTCATATGCCCGTCAATATGTATACCTGTCAATTAATTATCCAGCATCTCTGGTCAACGACGTGCTTACACAACGTCAGACGAACAGCAATTAACAGGTATAGGAAACAAACAACCGTTCTATATACATGTTAACATAGGCCGACAAATAATGACAACACGGATAGGACTGCATCCCTAGGCATTAACAATGTCTTTGATATGACAGTACAATAATGTATTTCTGTGAGGTCATGACTTTCTGTGTATTCTCGCATGGATCTGCGGAGCGAGATTACGCAATATCAAAAAAGTATTCCCTTCTTCCTATATACATTTCAGATAATGTCTGACTTAGCTTTATTTCTTGTCCATGCTGGTCATCAGAAGATGAATTATATTATCGGAATACTAGGAATAGTGAAAGAAAACATATTTAAAATGTTAAGAACAGCAGACAAATTTGGCTTGTTATAGCTTCGTATGGACATAAGTATCCATTTGCACAATGGGTGTGATATTATTGTTCCTTAAAATGTCTAAATTCTGGCTGTGAAACGTTTGATGTGCAAAACAAAAGAGAAGATATCCTGCATAAGGATTAAGTCTTAAAGATTTTTTTATACCAGCATTGGGAGTACATGTACCATTACATAATCTAAGAATTTCTTGAAGATCCTCATATATTAAGTTGTACAAGTTTACTGGCACAATCCCCTCAATTTAAACCAAAATGAGTTAGTCTTGGTCAACGTTGCTAAGGTTACAATAGAAAATGTATTTACTAATAAATTAATATTGAATTAATCATGCAGCTGTTCACAGCATACGTAATATTCACACCGCAAGTTTTCCATAAAACCTGTTTATGAGTATATACTATCCCGTTTGAAAGACAGCATGTTTTGTTGAACCAGAAGGCCAGACTATTGACCTAGGCGAGGTCGAGGCCAACGATCACGGCTTGGGTTCAACAAAGTATATGCCGCCAAACATACCTTTCTAAAAATAAGTTACACAGATAACTTTCGCCTTTGTAGAAGTCAACAGGTACGGTGGGTGTGCTGCTTTCTTAAATCGCAAATCTCAATCGGGACGCCAATCGGAAGTTGCGGCAACGCATTGTTGTCATCTCTACCTGTCAGATACACAGCACACAGTCTGCCAAACATCAAGGCGATTTTGCCCTCTTCGGTCCTGCATTCTATTGCTGGTCATCAAATCCTCATTTTGCATAAAAAAAGTCTTTATGTTAACATAAGATGGTAAGTATGTGGTAAGAATACTATCGTATTGTATGTTTTGATAACATCAGTTTAAAAACTTCGGAAAGGCATGTCAATTTGATCAGTGAAGGTGAAAACACTATTAAAAAAATAGGATGAAAAGCATATAAAAGTGAAAATATTAACAATAGATAATTAGCAAATACAATGAATTTGTTTACCACGGAGATAACACCTAGTTATGCCCCAGAGAGAAAGCACTCTACATCAATAACATGGGCCAAAGGAGAATAAACCATTAGCCTGTGATACCATAATTTGTGTAAATTGTCAGCTAACAGAGAAAAACTGTATTGCTGTTTTTACTGCCCTCCGGACACCAATTAACCTAGTTCGGACAAGAGCCCGTCAAAACAATGACCAGTCATTGTCTCGTAACTTACAGCTCTGTTTTGACGGAGGGCTCAATAAAATACACATACGACCCCATCGGCATCATCGAAGAAAGCATTGCACGTGTATGACAACCAATCGAATCTCTCTATTCATCAATCAGGAAATGACCTGGCAAATTCCACGAGATCATTATATTAACGACATTATAAAAACCTCTGTCCGACCCAGTTCCGGTCATGTCTAAGCGGTAAGCATTGTTAGATTTATGATAAATATATTGCTTGTCAAATGCCTCTTGGGTATAAAAGATATTAAATAATTGATCATATTTTAATAATGTGACTCTTCTTAGTTTAAATCGGAATAACAGAAATATAACTTCGAGTTTAAAAGAAAAATTAGAAGAAAAACTGCTATTGTTCTCCGGCAATTATTTGAAAAATAAAGTATCCAAATATAATCTTACAGAAGATTCATAAAATAACATTAGAGCAAACACTGACAATAATCTGAAAGAATAGTTTCAAACAGTTATCTGACAGAAGACTCCAACAATTATCTCCAAAATATTTTCGTAAAAATCTGACAGTTGTTTGATAGTCACCATCAGTAATCCGGCAAACGCATGCAGCAATACCTGACGAATGTGTCCGGCAATAGTTTGAGAGATCTATTGGCCTTGCAACAATCTGATAGTAGACCTCAACAAAAAACAGACTGATGATTCTAACCATTATCTGACGGTAGATTTCAGCAATAATCTGACTAATGATTCAAACCTTAATATGACTGATGATTCCAACCATTATCTGACAATAGACTGCATCAATAATCTGTCTGATGATTCCAACAATAATCTGACAATAGACTGCATCAATAATCTGTCTCATGATTCCAACCATTATCTGACCGTAGACTTCAGCAATAATCTGACTGATGATTCCAACCCTAATCTGACCTTGGTTAGTTAAAATAGTGGTATCGTAGATCAAACGGAAACATTAAAAACGTTAATAACTTATGTGCAATGGTCCTTTTTTATGAATCTTGTTAAGATATATTATTTGATATGACAGAAGACTCCAGCAATAATCTGACTGATGATTCCAACCATAATCTTACAGAAGACTCCAGCAATAATCTGACTGATGATTCCAACCATTATCTGACCGTAGACTCCAGCAATAATCTTTCGATGATTCCAACCATAATCTGACAATAGACTGCATCAATAATCTGTCTCATGATTCCAACCATTATCTGACCGTAGACTTCAGCAATAATCTGACTGATGATTCCAACCCTAATCTGACCGTAGACTCCAGCAACAATCTGACTGATGATTCCAACCTTAATCTTACAGTAGACTCAAGCGATAACAAGACTGATGATTCCAACCATCATCTGACAGTAGACTTCAGCAATAATCTGTCTGATGATTCCAACCATAATCTTACAGTAGACTCCAGCAATAATCTGACTGATGATTCCAACCTTAATCTTACAGTAGACTTAAGCGATAACAAGACTGATGATTCCAACCATCATCTGACAGTAGACTTCAGCAATAATCTGACTGATGATTCCAACCATAATCTTACAGTAGACTCAAGCAATAATCTGACTGATGATTCCGACCATAATCTTACAGTAGACTTCAGTAATAACATGACTGATGATTCCAACCATCATCTGACAGTAGACTTCAGCAATAATCTGATTGATGATTCCAACCATAATCTGACAGTAGACTCCAGCAATAATCTAACTGATGATTCCAACCTTAATCTTACAGTAGACTCAAGCGATAACAAGACTGATGATTCCAACCATCATCTGACAGTAGACTTCAGCAATAATCTGTCTGATGATTCCAACCATAATCTTATAGTAGACTCCAGCAATAATCTGACTGATGATTCCAACCTTAATCTTACAGTAGACTCAAGCGATAACAAGACTGATGATTCCAACCATCATCTGACAGTAGACTTCAGCAATAATCTGACTGATGATTCCAACCTTAATCTGACAGTAGACTCCAGCAATAATCTGACTGATGATTCCAACCATAATCTTACAGAAGACTCCAGCAATAATCTGACTGATGATTCCAACCATAATCTGACCGTAGACTCCAGCAATAATCTTTCGATGATTCAAACCTTTATCTTACAGTAGACTCCAGCAATAATCTTTAGATGATTCCAAACATTTTATTACAGTAGACTCCAGCAGTAATCTGTCTGATGATTCCAACCTTAATCTGAAGAGTGCATTCGAAGTCTGACAGTTGTCTGACAAAAAATAATCTGACAAGGCGCTATTGTGTTGATGCATTAAATGTCAACAAATACCAACGAGGTTTACGTGAGAGTGATGGGGGCAGCTTTATTGTGTATATCAGCCCCTGATAATAGATATTATACATACACACATTCCACACCAGTGAAGTCATGCTCGGCACTCTGGAATGGAAGATTTCAACGTTAAAGTACACCGTATATACTTTTTTGGCAATTAAAGGAGTACGTACAATACAATGACCTTTTGTTTGGTGTAAAGGTTTTTTGCTTATATATTTATTTACAATTGTTTGCTGTCACGTTAAAATGTACGTAAAATTGAGAATTTATTACGAAGGGAAGCTATTAACATTTACGAAGCCACAATGGAATTTGATAAAAAAAAGCCCTAACAATTGAACAAAGAAAATGATTATTATCACAAAACTCTCTCGATGCCACTTTTTAAACGGCCTCTTTAAGCATCAAGCTGCTCGATATTATGGAATTGGTTTTGCTTTATTGATTTGGATTATATATTCATATCTAAATTGCACATCTCTTCATCATATTTTAACTAGATAAACATGTATCGGTCAGGTTTCCTCTAGCGTTATGATTATGACGTCTCACTCGTAATGACGTCACGATCACCACGACAGATTCATTGTCTCATTACTTACAACTGGCCTTGGTTAGTTAAAATAGTGGTATCGTAGATCAAACGGAAACATTAAAAACGTTAATAACTTATTTGCAATGGTCCTTTTTTATGAATCTTGTTAAGATATATTATTTGATATGACTTTTGGTGTATGCTGGCTATTTCTCGTACAACTCATTTCTTCAATATCAGTGGATTCTCTTCAGAACTTAGATATGACACTCTTACAGATATGAACATTTGTGGACGAACGGTCGTGATTGACACCAATCATGACACTTTAGTTATAATCCTTATCCTAGTACTTTACCTATCTAAGGTAACAGAGAACGTATTATTATTTTATAAGGCAATCGTTACTTTTGTCACCAGTGACGATCATATGATATATTCTTATATTTAAATAATAATAATAATATAATAATGATATACAACATTTATATGCGCCCTATATGATTTAACTCTAAAGCGCTTTACAACATATGGATAATAGTATTAGGTATAATTATGAAGGTACTGGGGAGCTGTTCGATTCAGTGCCATTTATGTGAAAAAACAACACCAATATTTTGCACAGCGACCTGAATCGTACAGGTATCTAGTGCAATTATCGAGTACGAGTAACCAGCCGTGCTGCAGTGTTATCGACCCTCTGCAGTCGACTAGTTAGTTTGTAAGATATACCATAGAGCAGGGCGTTACCATAATCCAACCGAGAAGTAACAAGTGAATGCATTAAAGTCTTGCATTCATCTGTAGTTTTAAGCTGCCTGATACGGCCAATGTTCCTGATACGGCCAATGTTCCTGATCTGGAAGTAACAAAATTTGGCTATAGCGTTCACTTGTTTCTCAATATTCAGGGAACTATCAAAGTATACCCCTAGGTTTTGAACAGCTGGGGCAGTCTCAATAGTTCTGACACCGACCTTGAGCTGGGAAGCAATTGTTTGCTGACACTTTTGGAAAAAGACGATTAGTTCAGTCTTTTCCTGATAACTTCATCATATACACTTATACGTCTCAAAAGCGTGTGCAATTCTATTTGAATTGATGGACATTTTTGTTGATAGAACTGTTAAGTTGAATGTCGAATTCAACAAAAGGTTTTGCACCGTAGTAAATGTGCAGTTGATTCAGTATACAAAGCCCTATGATTTACATATATATGACTTTTAATTAACGATATCATGTGTACGTCTGTTTTTGAAAATGACCGAAATGTTTTGTTTTCCTTAAATTCCTATTGAATTAAAATGAATGAAAGCCAGGCATTCAAAAGAGAAATACGTCATCGAACGTTGTAATGAATCAACTCTACTTATATATTTTAATTCTTTATTTTCTATTGAATAGAATCGTCATTGAGTTAGGTTTTCTTCATGTTGAACGCTAGGTGTAAAAGACGTAGATCCCGTCTCCAAGATCTAGATCTAAGCGACGATAGTAAACCCACGCATTCAATGGGTCAAACATATTTGTGTGCAGACCTTAGTACGCATTCCTTTTCTTTTGAATTTATCGAAAATTTAAATGTCCCTGGCTTTATAGGTAGTTTTATTAGGTATTGGACCATTAAACATGATAAATTACCGATAAAAGCAATGATTGAGCATTTGATTAAGAAAAAATACAATTGGTGTTTTCTTTTTATTTGTTATCCAAAGCACGCTTCACCAGACCTCTATTTTGTGTGGTTTCACCTAATTTAAATATTAATCAAGAAAACCGTATTAAGATGTCTAATTAGGCCGTCAATGACGTCAGCAACGCTGGTTTAATCAATTACTAGAACTGCTAACTGGTTTTGGAGCCTGGGAAAGTGGCTCGTTTCACAATGAGCCAATCTTTGGTCGTGTATATAGTGTTTATCACGGTACGCTTTGAGTCATTCGGGGTCGTTAAATTCAATCGTAACTATGCACCTTTAAATTTGCCGTCGTGAAGTATGGGATACAGACGCTGTGCCACGAGTTGTCCCTAGCAACAATGTATACTAGGACACCATTGCTTAGACCATAAACAGTTAGACTTTGTTGAAGTCATGCATATTTTAAATGTTGGTCGGTTAGAACACATTGAACAACGTGTACCTTAGTTTCCATCTAGTGTCTTTATTAGACCTACAAGATATCCTAAATGTCTAGATAAGTTCAGTGAGCTATTCGCTTGCCATACGCACAAAGGTCTTAAGGATCTGGGTTTTTTTTATTTTTATTTTTTATATTTTTTATATAAGTAGCATTATCATAGACACCAAAACAAAATAAAAGACAACAGGAACTTAGGAGACACTAGAAGACAAAAACAGCGACAAGAACTTGAACGAAAGACACACAAAGAGAGGGACAACCCTAGGAACCTAGACTATACCAATAAAAAGGGGAAACAACCACAGGAGGAGAGGAAATCTTTTAAAATCCTGGTGATGAGATAAGGTCACCTAAACTGATATTACCATACTATGGTAGAGAGAATTGTATCCGTACATGTTTTTTGTATGTCTGTGTGTGTGTAAGTTTGTAACTATTACATATGTATTGTATATCGTCATCGACGTGTGAAGGCACTAACGAACACTTAATTTAGCGTGCGTTATATATAATTAGTGTATGACTGTATCGAATCAATAAGTATTTAACTCAGAAATTGTTTCACGTTCACTTTGGCCTACAAAACCAAAACTAGGTGATAAAACAGGAAATCTGTTTTAATAGTTGGTGATAAGGCCTATCCTTGAAGCGCTCGTATTCATCGAAAACGGATATGTTAAAAATTTACATACAAAATATTCAAATATATCCCCTTCATTAAGTACAAATCCAATATGTTATTGTGGTCGGGGAACTGATGGCTGTACCAGGGCTTTGACCTTACCTAAATCTATCTTTTTAATGCGTTTTTCTGGTGTTATTTAAAAAAGTTATGACAAATAAATGAGAGTTTAAGTTTGTGATGACCTTCCTGACCTACACTGGTGGAATTTTCCGATTTGAGTGCAAAAAGGCTGCGAGCGTGTAAACTGATCCCACAATTACTTACACAATGTTTCTACAGTGAAAGAAATGACGGATCATGTTCCAAACAGCAAACCCAATCCAATAAAACATAAATACACATAAGAAAAAAACAGGGAGAAGTGTTTTTCTCATCAGCTCAAATGTTAAACAAGGAAATAGCGGCGGCGATGAGGTTGGTTAACATGTGCTTTATGTAGGGGAAACCCCTGAAAGATTGAGGGGACACAGATCACGTGTAACATTATTTGTGAAGATGATGAACTGGCGCCATAAACCAATAAACAAGAGGTACACTATCTTTGTACACACACACACACACACTAGAATAATGATTCATTGGTAAGACTATTGTAGACTTGCTTTGTTGCTTGAAGTTTACACTTCTAAACGTATAGCATGCCGTGAAATATATTTTTTTCATTGTGTGATTATGATGATCGATAAGCAAGTTTTGGGGAAATTGCACTCTATTGATTTGACCACAATCTACGTTTTTTTAATGACAACGTGATAATTTTTTTAACTCGCACCATAACCCTAGTTGATCCGGTATAAAGAATACATTTCATGCTTAATTAACCATTTCCGCTTGCTCGTCATATTTGTAACATTATTACACATATTGATATACTGAACGCCTGTGTAAACAAACTATCAGCGAAACAATGGATTTTGCTTTTATTTGAAGAACATAGAATAAATTTATATTGAATTTTATGCAATGTAACTTGATAACATACATGTAAAGTTTGATTTCTTCTGGATTACGCGGCAATACGTATTGTACTCTCCTATTTCCTCATTGATGACCTCCCAGAAACTTGTACAAGTAAACCCCATGTTTAACCAGAAATAAATTGCCCATTGTGGCATTGTTTACGCAAACAAAACACGAGCACCGATATCTCTCACCTTGTCAAACACTTCTGTTCACGAATACATAACCGTCAATCATAATGTCTTTCTCTTTCTACCAAAACACTGCAGACGTGAAATAGACTACCACTATACATCATCAATTTACTATTTCATCAGATACCAATTGTGCACGCAAATTGTTTTTCGTCCCAAAACGTGTCATACGATGCCCGGTCATGCTATAGTAGTGTGTTGTGTCATGTCATACGGATATAGTACACACCAGGTTGATTTATTTATGGTGATACAGCCAGTTTCTATCTAGGCCAATGCAAGACAGGTTGATATAAATTGACATGAATATTTCCATTATACTCTCGCTGATTAGCACTGCTGAGATGCTGGTTTTTTTGCATAGTTTATACATAACAGGTATACTTTTATCTGATCAATATTTCGATATATATTCACCTATGTGTTCACTTTATATTATTATACAGTTTATATGGGTATATAGGCAGTGAAATTATAATATAAGTGGTTTTTATTAACGATGGCATTTTCTCTAAGGTCGAATTATATGTGTGTCATCAGTAAATTGTGTAAAATAGGGCTGAAAGTAAATAAAGAAAAATACGTTATGTTCGATTAGTAACTCTCCATGTAGATACAGGTATATGAAGTGGTCGATGATTTCGATATTTTCTGAGTTATTTCCTTTGTTTTTGCTATGGAGTTTTTATATGTTACTTTAAAACAAGCTTTTTTTGCGGAACTACTCAAAAACCTCAATCACTGGCCAACTTCAGAGAAATAATTACCTGTATTATCCAACTGCATGATCGTAAGAGGCGATCTATGCCCAGTCATGTTTTTTCTTCCTTATCTACGGCGGCATTGGCGAAACAAAAATCAATCTGCTGTCCGTCCACCTTCCGCAAATCGTTAAGTCGAAATGGTACCGTCGTCAAGTACTTTACAAGTATCAAGTATTGTAGATATATATTTGAAATATAAAAAATAAAACTTTCCTGCTCGTGTTTCAATACCATTGAATCTGTATGACCGTGATCTAGATGATGCGTGTCCTGGACCATTGTGTGATGTAGGGGGTGTGACAATGGTAATGAAATGAGTCATAACGTGTTCTTTCTCATAAAAGGTCAATCATTATTGCGATACGGGATTACTCATAGACTTATTAAAGTAATTAATACTAATTATTTCTATTTTGAATGGCATACATTGATGTATATTTAGCTTTTGCCTTTGACCGGAAGAGTGCAGTAATTTACATCATCGTTCGAATCTATGCAAGGGCAAATGAATGGAAAAGCCTGGCTGCTTCCTCGATATTCCAGGGGTTACGCTTCCTTTCACTATCTGCACCCCTGGAATATGTCATAGTCAAATTAAAAGATCGGTTTGCACAATCTTGTAGATGAGACGAGAAGGCTAGTTTGATTCTTTGATGTACATCATAAGAATCTGTTGCTCGCGTAACGGTAAATTTGACTGGTTTTGAAGTGGGTTGACGCTCCTTTTTAATCTTTAAAGGACAGGTACCAGCCTGAGCAATCATTCAGTTTTTTAACCTAAGACGAATCAAATACATGTAGAGCAAAAGTAAGCATAACCCCTGGAGTATCGAGGATGTCCTTGCTGGAGACAGTTGATACCCGATAAAGGGAAGTGAGAAATATTCATATCCATACTTCTTTATTTTCGACGATGTCTCAATAGATTCACGTCTTCATATGGCTCTAGCTAGCAAACAAGTGATTGTTGATAATATCGATCAAAATGGTGTGAAAATAAATCAGAAAGGAAATTTCATACAATAGCGTTCAATAACTGCTACATCAATCAACCTAGAAGGTCAATTAAAAATAAAAAGTTCTCATGGGAAAAATTCTGTTACTTGGTTCTATCTAAAAAACGTGTTGGATTCAGGTCAAAATATGTGGATTTTATTGAAATCGGGAACAATCTGGACGTTTTTATAATATATGAGTATTGGTAGTCTCTTTGAATTCCCATACTGGACTATTAATTTTAATTTTAACAGACCTTGGGGAGATCTAGACCTGTTCTGGCAAGTAAGCAATAGAAATTAAAATGTTTCACAAAGTAATGAACATTCCTTCTTACAGAGGTCAAGAACAATATTAGGGCAACTCTTTTTAGGGGTGACCCTAATATGTAACAGACTCGTAAACACTCCTACGGCACTTACTTGTACTTATTCATGTAAGTAGGTCACGTATTGTCTTCATGAATAATTCAGGATCTATTTGTGTATGTACATAGTTATTATTAGATTTTTGTTTCTCACTTAAGCGACATCTGTTCTTTACTTGTTGTGCCAGACTCGTTGACATTTACCTGAGAACGTACCAACGTATACCGCTATACTATAACACACCTTAAGTAATTAATGACACCTGTAAATCGTTCCGTGTGTTTATTTGTTCCCCAATCTGTACAATGACCTTTAGCAATGGGAGTTATACGAGCAATTAACATGATCGAGCAATAACCGCGATGTTCAAACAAAAAGGCTTCCTTATGTCTTCAACCGCAAGGGGGCAATAATTATATATGATATTCGTGTTTTAATGATTTTGCTTACCGCATTGTAAAATAACGTTAAAATTCACGACATAAACGATACTTAAGTATTTATAACGGCGTATTGATTTGTAATGCCTAACACTTTTATCGTCTTACAAATGACATTGCTATTTTGTAACATATATCATATGAAATGATTCAGTAAAAGATGCGGTATTTTCATTTCATTCAGACGTTTGAATGATTTGGCAATATTTTTCTTTTTGAAGGACCAACATTATTATTCAATAGCAGAAACAAATTGATACATCCACTTTTTGTTATAATTTGATACCACCTAAAATTGAAAATATTAAAGATTTTCAATTTGTAATGCCGTGTCGCCCTTAGTGACGTAATAAAAAACAATTAATGACGTCACAAATTCAAGACAAAAAAATGGTCTTAATGATCACAAAAAAGTGTTTTGTTTAAGGATACCTGCCACACTACACTGTGTTTATTTATAACCTCTCCTTAATTTGGGTTTGGATATATCTGTAGCAAAGTTGGGCCAGGATACTCCTGTTGACAAGGTACAAATGTAGCTCAGTCGGTCAGAGAGATAGCATAACAATATGGGTGCAATCTGAAGTCAAGGGTGCAAATCAAAGTCAAGTTCGTGTGCTTATTTTTACACTCAAAGCAATGTTGTTGATTATGTTTTATTTGTGCCATTTTAAGTATTATTATTTTTTATAAAAAAATCCTGCAATGTATGGTTTCCTTTACAAAATTGATTTAAAAAGCTAGGGAAAACGGTCACCAATGCGTAGTTAGAGTTTCTGGCAGTGGGATCTTTAAGTATATGATAAAGAGAATCTTAAATTTGTTCCCATAAAATCAAGTTTGGCAAAACTCGCTTCATCTCTTAACGTAAAAGCATATGTAATGGGAAACTTTCTAAGAACTCTGTGTATGTTGTTTAAATTCAAATTTACTACAAATGTAAATAACTCCATGTGTTAAAAAATTTAAGATTGCTTTTGATTTCACCGCACAGTTTAGTTAGGGTGTACATCCCTTTAGTGGATGATGCAGTAAGGTGGGTACCCTTGACCTACGTTCTACGTCATGTACTCGTAAACCACTGTAATTTGTTATGAAACATGATGCGCTAGTGAGTTTACTTGTTATCACTGATAAGACCTGAATACGAATTGATAAAACACTCTAAAAGTTAACGTGTATTTTATTCTCAAACAAAATAAATTGCGTCATGCAACTATGGTTTTGTCACAAACAATTTCGTTTCTAGTTTGTTTTTGAACTATTATAACCCGACCGGAAGTGGCATGATGATTGCAATCAAGAAAACTTGCACTCCTCTACGTCCCCGAACGATGAAAGTGTTTAGTGGAAGGCGACGTAGTGTCATATCGTCTAAATGGGATAGTAATTAGAATATTGTAGAAAACATCAAACTATAGAAATGAAATATTGAGAACAAAGTGGATCACACATGCAAAGGTTTCTCTCGTGACATGTTTACTTCAACTCTTTGGCCCGGTACATCAAAGTCAACAACGCCACAACCAGGTCTTTTTATCATGGTTCAAATTAACTTGTAATGGCCGCTGATATGCAGGACGTACCTTATCTTTGATTGCATAAATGACATATTGTAAACAAAAAAAATCGAGAAATATTCGTAGAACAACTGATGTTCTGTGTTTATCGGCCGATGTATTGCTGCTTTGATATAGAAGTCAATCCGTGTGAAAAAGAATGCCTCTGGCACTAGACCTTCCTCGTAATCATTATTTCCCCAATATCATCGAATAAGGTTTAATTATTTACTATATGATATAGCGGAGGTTTAACTGATAATGTTATTTTTTTTACTTCTCTTTGTATCATAACACGATGTCTCGTGCATATCAATGCGCCTCGGGGTCATGCTGACATGACCCTGTTTAATTGGGTCACTGATACCTCGGGTATAGTGTCCTTGTCCGGGTTTGCTAGCATGATTTATGCTGCCGTTCAGTACATTAAGGCCATTCAGTTCTTACTGATTACAACTGATTTACGATATTCAATAAAATATGAGATCTAAAGTCAGAGATAAAGCTGGCGACTGTCATTAATATTTCATAGAAAGGTATAAATCTTATCCTGCTTTTATCGTATGCTGACGATTTTAATTGACTTAATCTTAAAGATAAAACTCAGTTCAATGTATGTAATCACCAATTGCAATAGGCAATCAAAAGATTTCTTAAGACGATCATGACCTTAAGATGATTGACAGATGCGAATCCTTAATATTTAATGACAAAACTGTATAGTTTTAATTACAAAAATCGTACTTTAGTACAGAGCTTGATTTCGTCTTAATTCGGGAATAAAATCTAAAGTCTCACTGCAGATATAAATCATGACGCATTCATGATCACATGCATTTATTATATATTATGTTATTGCCGTTAATGTCTCGTCTGTGGAGATGTATGAGATCGTAGGAATATTGGCCAAGGTTAAATGAAAGCAAACGCATAAATCATATAGGAAAATTACATTCAATTGTTTTCATATCCAAATTATAGAATTGCTATCTTCAGTCTTCTCTGAAAACTGTACCCTATCATCTTTGCTATAATGACGATTTTCTATTCTTCTGGATCGTCTGCAGACCCGTGGTACAATGTACATGTAATCAAAAATTAGCTGGAATCACAGGAACATGTCACACATACGTCACAGAATATATGGTAGTATTTATGCAGAATCTTGCCTACTTTCTGACATGTCCCTGTGTATGGCATATAGAATGTGAGTAAATCGACACCTCCTCTGACTCTAATTTATTTTAGATTAGACATTCAAAAGTGCTGTCCTTAAACATGGTGAGGCTTAGTTCCAGAGTGGGTTGGACATTGAACTGTCTGCGTCATGGCTGCTGGGTGGTAATGCCAGTGTCGTTAACCCTTATTAACAACTGTACAACTGTGCAAATATGGATCCCGGAGCGGACATGTGGTACTCGGCGTTAACATGTGTTACAGCTTTCACCTCGTCGTCCCTATCCGCTGGTCATCTAGTCTGACCTGACCCCACCGTTTATGTGGACTGTTGTTGGGTAATTTGGCTGACCCGTGTCCGAAATTGTCCTGTCTGGCACAGCGAGAGTCTAAATTGACAGTCCCCTAATGAGGTGACCCTTTCAACTAAATAGATTTTCAACAGGAAAGAGGTCGAAACGGTAGCGACGTGATAGGAATCATCAATCAAACACATTGTTTCAAAGGCCTTATATACAAAAAAAAATGTTACTTTCGAAATAAAATGCAATTCCCCAGAAAATATCTTAACATTTGTATATCTAAAGAGATATAGAATGAACATATTGTTGTCTGGTATATTGATAGAACATTTAATTATTTTAACTAGTAACAGTCCAGCGCTGTACCTCAGTTTTATTTCCCGTGAGAAAGAAACTCACACAAGTATGTAAATAGTTTCCACAGAAGCGCAGCCTTCTTTTTCCACGTGTGTTCGGTGGTCGTGACCTTTTACGCTCTGAGCATCTGCTACAGTGTGTAGACACCCGTGGAGGGGCAGACATTACGTATTAAGTGTAGGTCACAAAGGTCAAATTCTTTAAAGAGTTTCGGCCATTTCTGCGGCATGCAATAAAACATAGTTATCGTCCCTTTGCTCTGTCTCGTTGGACCTGGTCTAGAACAATAGTCTGATCTCATAGGTCTTGCCTCCTGGTCTGGTCTCTTGGTCTTATCCCCTTTGGCTGTTAATTTGGTTTGGCAACTTTCGTAACTGTACTGTTAAAAAGTGATGATATTGTGTACCTAACAGATGAAATATTTAAGTAAACAGCAGAATAATACAAATCCCAAACTAACCTTTGCTAAGACCAAAACCAAAATGCTGAGACTAAGCCCTGGATCATGAAACAAAGTAAAGTCTTAGTCTGGACTTAGTTTCAAATGCTGTCTGAGACTTAAGTTCGTTTCATGATCCTGGGCCAGACAAATTGGAATGAAACCAAAGTCAAATTAAGTAAGACCAAATGACAAGAGACCAGACAATATCGGAGAAACTGGGTCAGACTAGGAGAATCAGACAAAGCGACCCAGCAGACCAATGAGACCAAAACATAGAATAGGCAAGGTAGTATTCGTCTACACTCATTTTGGCAATTTAGGTCAGGCTAGAATATGAATGCGTGGCTTGGAAAGGATATAAGTACGTTGTTAACACTTTATTTTCCCCAGCAGCTTCCCAGATGTGTAGAGATCAAAATGTTTCATAGGTGAGAATTTTAACAAACTACAACAAACGTAAATAACTTGCACACGCACTATAGAAATGCAAAATTGGATAACTATTTAAACGTCTACACAACTTTGTTTCTAAATTTTGTTTCCTTTTATAATCTAAAATGTATAATATAAAATACAGTGGGTGTTGAATAAACACAGCAATATGAACGGAAGGCATGTTCATAGTAATGAAAAATAATGTTGTTTTTCTTATAATAATATTTTTAATAAGCACAAAAGACATATCGACCTGTTTTCAACTTTTAGTGCAGGTCTTCGATTCGTACGTGGTTCATACGTATATACGCTCGACTTCTTTTATGTT
This sequence comes from Mizuhopecten yessoensis, assembly GCF_002113885.1. Classification (NCBI taxonomy): domain Eukaryota; kingdom Metazoa; phylum Mollusca; class Bivalvia; order Pectinida; family Pectinidae; genus Mizuhopecten; species Mizuhopecten yessoensis. The sequence continues at coordinate 1,823,774 of NW_018480078.1, read as the reverse complement.
GCAGTTCAAATTCACTCTAAATATTACGACGTTCAAAATAATAAGAAAACAATATAGACAATATAGAAATATGCAGTCAGTGAAACCGGACGCAATACCTGCATATATCTTATTATTAAAGTGTTGTTGTATGGTTTATTCCGCATGTGAAATGTTTGATTATCCTTTGTCGGTTTTGTTTTTTGTTACATTCTTATAATATTTCATACGAAACTATACAGAAAGTGCTACTACAGATGTGATATAATCACGTTTCAGGTCTACCTATATTATTATAATTGTCAACACCGTTTGGCGCCTTTTCGGTGCCCTTCGTTACGTGTCAGCGCAGAAGACAGCCCACGGTTCTGATTCCTGATTCCGATTGAGTAAACAACGTAATGAGAAACAAGAAGAGGTGAAAGATTAACAAGCGTTTAACAGCTTCTTAATATCAACTGGCAATTTAATGTATCATTTGACTGAGTGCGAGGATATTAGTACATGACGCCGGATTCATACTAAAGGACTACCTGTATTTACCTGCCGAAATTGACAAGGACAATTAAATGGAACAGTCGAAACATTGTTAGGGACTTACTAGGGGAAGATAATGGCCGATAAGAGTATAATAAATCACGTGAGATTACATCAACAACAATAGTACCTGTCTCCTCAGTCAAAAATTACCTTTCGGTGGTAGCAGGGGAGATAATTCAGTGCAAGACAGATGCTGACCTATGCATGGATGCCCCTTGGGCAGGCTTCCTCTGTTAATGATTTGATCGATACCAGTAATTTATATTGATAGTTTAGCGTATATTCCGCCCAGAAGGCTTGCGTGTACTATTTCCCCCCGCGGATAAGACACGACCAAATATTTCGGGAATTTATTCAGTTTAGCTTACCGGGAAGAAAACCTCTGCTTTGTTATCTCATTCAAGACGTTGTCAAATCTTATAGTATAATTTGATGTTTGATTAAATATTTGTGTTTTCTTTAAAGCAATCTTATAATTCGTAGACCGTCAATAGTGAAACTGTAACATGTCTATACTTTCCAAAACAGGGTTGTTGACCAATATTACGTCACATCACGCGTCCGTGACTTAAATCTGACGCTGTATAAGTAAGCCCCTCTGGACATGACCAAGTCGGTGGTCAGTGGTTTAGTTTGAACCCTATGGACATAGTATGAACATCGTATTATTGATTTCAAAACGGGACGCGTCCTAGTCTTAACACGTATTAATTCTATTTGGAATAAATTCTCCGTCTGATGGAATCGTGACCTGTTCATGGCTAAGCCAATTTGGACCTAACACATGCCTTTTTTGCATTTAAAGAGTAACTGACCTCCACCTACTGGCATACGTAATTATGCACATGACAACTCTGCAAGAATTGGTAATAATGAAAGACAATAAAATGAACGTTTTTCATATCAATATATACATTTAATTCAAACCTAACGGGTTGCTTTGATCCAGCAATATTTAGTATAGAACACTCAGCATAGACAATCCTTACAAAATTAGAATGAATTATAAGACAAAATATTTAAATACTATATATGTTAGTTATCGGTTGTGACATAATCATAATTTTAAATGATTTTTTTTTTTGTATATGATACATATTGTTGTTGATAACATATATATAGCCAAATTAAAGTCATTGACATGAGAACTATCTAAATAGTATTTAATGTTTAAATAGAACCTTCAGAAATAACAAAAACAATTTATCTCCCTTCGCCATTCAATCGATATAGCTACATGTACATACAAATCTTTTCGTGGTCGTATGATGTTTCGATAAAAGAGTCAGCTTTAAAAACAAAAAACCTTGAACGATTACGAAAAGGTTTAATGAGTTTGACAATAAAACGGGGCAGATTTTTACAAGAACCCAGTTACCAATAATATTTCAGAAACTGCCCGACTCGCATGGAGCAAGTGTAGTATTCCCGCCAAAATAGACTTTAATGGGTTTAAACCTTATTTAACACATTGATGTCATTCGCCGGTTACTGCGGTGGTCAATTAGGGTCCGGTTCATTTGGGGTTGCACACCACTGGTCAAGACTTGACCTGACATGGCTGTTCGGCTGCGGTTTCAAATTACCGATGTCCTGACCAACGGCGTCCAGTCTGTTAGAAATGTCATGCAACCGCTTAAGGGCGCATCGCGTCCTGAGAACTTGACCCAACGAGGGCTTCACGTGACCATACCATCTGGAAAATTTGCGTTTTTATCACGACAAGATGTCTATCAGAAATAACCATCTTGAATCATTTAAACTCGGACTCTGTAAATAATGTTGGTAATTTGGTCGTATTCCCAATGGTTCTCGTGGGTTGTCGATTGTTTGTTGAAACAACAATGGCCGTACTCGAGAGACATTGTGGTCAATTAAAATCAAATATTACATTCTAAGGACTCTTGACAGCGGTCAGTCATGCCCGGCCAGCTACCAATTCACACACTCTGCAGCGGGGAACATATCAATTAAGAACTAAAGATTTATGAACTGATATGCGTTGACCTCTTGATCTGACCAGTTTGGAACGAAAGAATGTGGAAATGAAGCAATTATGATTGGGAACAGAAAAACAAAGGATTGTATGAGAACTGTAGAGCTTGACTCTGTTCCAATGGACGCAATTTCAGCAAGGTTTCTTTAGGTTAGCTATACGTTGTAATATGAAAAACAATATCAAAATATTTTGAAGAAATATTAGTTTATGAAGTGGATTTAATGTGATTCAACGACGGGCGTGACTATTTTTGATTTTTGTTTTAAAAATTACAAAAATAGACTATTTTTGATTTTAGTTTTAAAAATTACAAAAATACANACTTAGAGGGTTACTGTGACGTAAATGAGCAGGGTAGGCTATTATGACAATTGAAATTTTAATGGCTCACTAATCAGTGATCCAGAGGTTTTTTTTGGGCTTCACGAAACCCACCCCCACCCTTAGAATTTTCTTTAAAAATCATGTATTTTCACCATTTTCCTCAATTTTTCCCCACATGGATCCGCCACTGAAAATAGTATTGCTTCTTATTTTTTAAAATTTTAAACTTTGAGTTAACTTGATTAAAGTAAAATATTTGACTTATTTTTCGTTTACAGAAAAGATTATTTGTAGTAAACACAAAGCAATGGAAAAAGTCCTTGTTTGTATAAAAAGCATCGAATTCCAAAAGTGCCCCTTGTTTCATAAAGGAACACGAGGTTTCAGACTTGAGATATTACCAATGGCGATTTCTGTTTCTATTTCAATCTGACCTCTGCTTGCGGTACAAACAGTGACTCTCTAATTTTCATGTACTTTAATTATGCACGTGGGATTTATCAGGTGTTAACAGATGACTCTGCAATTGTAGAGTGAGCTTGATGACTTTTTAATTATAATTGTACACAAGAGATCCCAAACTTGCTGAAATGTGACTTCTTGATAGCAGGAAGCTCAGACGATGCTCAAATTATCACGGGAACAGACTCCCGGAATTCATTAATGGTTATTTGCTGGAGGGAAATTGATGTATTACTATGTGTAACTATGTCTTTGAAAGACCCTCATTTCGCCGTTTCTCCTTGATGATGTTGGAAAAGGTACAAATGTACTGTGTGTGTTATTTTTTTTATCGCACGAGACATATTTAATATGCGGTGACGCGGCGTCGTTATTTTTCACTCAATATGAAAAAATGTCTTACTTAAAATGCAACAGGTAATTAATACAAAATTTAAAAGAATAAACAATCAAACCTGCGAAATTCACAAAAAAACCCACGTCAATTCAGTTGATATGATTCATAACTAAGGGAACTATCCTGTATAAAAAAAACATGTTTAGGAGATACCGCGAAAGAAATAGGATCGTGCTTAAGTTTCTATTTTGTTTGCAATGAATTCATGCTCACTTCCATCAAATTACCTAAAACGAATTGTCGATAGTTCCATCAGGAGTTCATGTCGGTCTTCAAAACGACACCAAAACATAGTGATGTCGCGTCTATTGCCTTAATGCTGACGTCACATCCGGTTATACACTATGTGTTCAGCAATTCATTTAGGATGTCATAACGAATTTCATTGGTTAATTAAAAGTATATAACCGGTATACTTTGCATTGCATTACGCTGTTTCTATAGCAAACCAAATACTACTACTACTACTACTAATACTACTGATAATAATAATAATAATTTGAGGTTCTTATGAACCGCTTTATGACATTCTAGTTCTTATGTCGTCTCAAATTAATATCTGTGGATATATAAAGGGCCTTTGCAACCAGTCAATATATTTAACAACTTCCTTGGGAGCATACAGCCGGTGCTGCCATCTCGGCGTGCACAGGTAGCATTCAACAATTCCAGAATTGCCCAACTACATACTCATTTACAGCTGCGTAGACTGGAACAAGCGGAGTAAAGCATTTTGCTCAAAGATAAAACACAGTGCATCCTTATGTTATGCATCCCTGCACTAAGATTATTGCAATTAATTTTTCACTTCTCCTTAGATATTTCATCCGCATTATTGTCAAAGTGCTGGACATTCCTCTGATTTTGTGGGATTAAGGTTGCACCAAAACAGGTGGCACCACACCTGCCTCCTTTTTCGGTACAACTTTACACCAACTTTTGAGAAATTGGTGTAAAGTTGCACCAAGAAAGGGTGTTAACTTTAACCTTTTCTAGTGTAATCGTAATCCTTAATCTGCGTTATCTTCGTCCCTAACCAATGTAACTTTCTCCCCGAACCGGTGAAACGTTCATCTCTAACAGGTGTAGCCTTTACCCCTAGCCAGTGTAACTTTCACCCTTTACCAGTGTTACCTTCATCCTTTACCTGTGTAACTTTCACGCTTTACCAGTGTTACCTTCATCCTTTACCTGTGTAACTTTCATCTTTTACCAGTGTAACTTTCACCCTTTACCTGTGTAACCTTCATCCTTTACCATTATAACTTTCATCCTTTACCATTATAACTTTCATCCTTTACCATTGTAACTTTCATCCTTTACCATTATAACTTTCATCCTTTACCATTGTAACCTTCATCCTTTACCATTATAACTTTCATCCTTTACCATTGTAACATTCATCCTTTACCATTGTAACTTTCATCCTTTACCATTATAACTTTCATCCTTTACCATTGTAACTTTCATCCTTTACCATTGTAACCTTCATCCTTTACCATAGTAACTTTCATCCTTTACCAGTGTATAACTTTCATCCTTAACCAGTGTTACCTGCATCCTTTACCAGTTTTACTTTCATACCTAACCAGTATTACCTTCATCCCTAAACCAGTGTTATTTATATACAAATTTAGTGTAAACTCACTCCCTTTCGGTGTCAGGTAACACATTTACACCAATTTTGTATTCAAGTTACACGTCAAAAACACCGATTTGAGGTAAAGTTTACACATGTCACAGTAAACTACACAAGCCAATCTTGAAATTAATGCAATTTGTCACTTACATCTGGAACGAGAACAACACCGCCTAAACAAAACATTTCGATATTCATATTTCACCTCTAGCATAGTTAACGTTTCTTTAATTACAAAGCTCCTGGACAATGTCCGCTGATGATGCATCAGTGCCGAGCTAAATTTGTATCACTGTCAAATGCACGATGCACGCGCTGTTGTCCGGAATGCCGTACTGTCAATAGGAGATTCAACATTTAATTGTCCGCTATGTCACATATGGTGGACATAAGGCTCGTGAAATGTTGACAAGTTTTATAATTGCCCGTCATGTTCACTGACCATGTGTTAGAGTATTTATTGGCGTGGTCAGTTCGTTCCATTATCAACTATCTAAATAATTAAATGTGTATCTGTTTTATCGGTCATAATCATGTTCATATGCATCTCAATAAATCCCGAAATGGCAGCATGTGTTTGATCAAGAATAGCAATGTAAATGTAATAAAGTTTTTACACAAAGTATCGCTAAAGATGATATTACAAAATTAGTGATAAACATATATTGAAGGTGACATTTCAAAAGTAATTGAATGAATAAAAATATATGGATGCTTTAGGTGACTCCCCCATCAAAAAAATAATTATAAAAATAATAATAAAAAAGTTGTATACGCATGTTGATGATGACATTTAAAAAATTGAAAGGATAAAAGANCCCCACACACACACACACACACAAACCCACACACAAACCCACAATAGATAAATTAAAATATTGAAAAATATTGAGGATAACATTTAAAAAATAAAATAATGTATCCCACTGCCTGTTATCGTTTCACGCGACATATGTTGGGTCCCATGCAGAAAGGGTGATTGAGAGCCAAAAGTATATCTTCTGCCACCATTGCGACACTTGCGGTCTCCGCATTGTCTACTCATTCCTAATTACAGAAACACTTCGTTATACTGCCACCATTGATTTGTCCAAGGGACTTTTGGCGTTATAGAGGGAGGGGTATGGTGGTAAATTAAGGAAAATGTATAAAACAAGTTTTGTAAAAACAAGAAAAAGGGACATTGAAATATGTTTGAGATAAACGAGGCGGTAAATGAAACGAACGGCAATAAACTGAGGTGTTACTGTATTTACTGTTGTCGGTCGTGTCTCCCTAGCCATCCGTATGCATATGACCTTGACATTTGCGAGGACATTAAATCCCGATGAATATCGGTACCTAAACGGTAAAACACATGTTTTAAAATTTAAACCGGTCAATTCCAATGTCTGTGAAATTTCCATCGCTGAAATGGAACCTTTGAGTAGTCGGGAGGCGCAGTGGATAACGCACTCCCCTTTTACCAAGGCGGTCAGGGTTCGATTCCCCGATCGGACGTGAAAATGTATCGGGTCACCTGTCAAACTACATTATACGTCGGTTTCCTCCGAGTAATCAGAAAGAGTAAATAAAGTAATGAAATCCGGCACAAGTACCTCTGCCAGATATATAAGGAATGCAGGGTTTATTCTTTTCTTAGCAAGATTTTCCAGTACATGTTTCTAGCCATCTGTATATTAATTATGTACATATTTTTATAGTTTCTAGTTTCAGTTTAATAACCCATTCTGTTTCATATTGTTGTTTATCATTATATACCTACTGCCTGCGATATTTTCAAATAAAGTTGTTCTGTCTTTATTATAGCTCTTCAGAGCGAACGTTTCATGTTATACATGTCTAGACGGAAATGATAACGTTTCTTGTTGCTACGATGTACAATACAATCTGTATCTGTGTATTTATCGAACCACAATAAGTCACTACCGATATAGGCATACAGAACTTAAAACCGGTACATATTTGTTTTCATTTTCTTCCCTAAAATTGCTTACGACCTAGCGCGGTTGTGGCTATAACCTGTCCAAATATAGCTACTAGATGTACGAGGTGTTAATATGGGGTGTGCACCTTTGGCAGTCGACTAGAGAGGCCAGACACAGCCTGCTGTGACGCATGTCTGGTTATCCAGCGCGCGTGATGTCACTTTATCCGCTGACCAGACTGTCCTGTTGGGATATCGGCTTTACTGGTAGGTGTTCACACAGCAAGTGCAAAATTCGGCCTTGACTTTTGTCTTCTTCAATAGTTCAAAACAACATTTTGAAATATCCCTTTATTTTGGTTTTATTAATAGAAGAACATCTGCATTTTCGCTAAATAATTTCATATAACAACGATTCCCGCACATGCGATTTACCACTGTGCTAAACATTTAGAAGGCATACTTTCCGTCTTACGATGAAATCATTTAATTCATAGCGTCCTTAAGCGTAACACAGAACCGACAACTGCCATAATATTACACAGTAAAAATATATTGATCAAGGTAAATACACTTTTCAGGTTCATTAAACGCACATCCGCCGAAATAGGCATACAAAATTATTATATAAGATTGAAATGGTGCTATTTTTAGAATTGAACGGAAAACAATCGTCAAGAGAAACGTATTGCATTCGAGAGAGGATTTGTGTTTACAATTGTTAGTGACGTTGACAAACTTTTTTTTCCTGAAAATATTAACATATGATGGATATACTGAAATATGGACTCTCACGTGACCACATTCTGGTCAATAGGAGTTGAGGTTATAAGCGCCTTATCTCTGTTCTGAGAAAGTGAGAATGACGTCACGGTGTGACAGATCAAAGTAGGCGGGTACACGAGCCTGACGTTACCCGCTCGTCTCTATTAAAGAACTTTAGTGCTACTTTCGATGTATCTTATTTGTTTGCCGGTCGTCGTTTCATGTTAACCTTACCAGTTCTGGGTGAAGATTCAGAAACTAAACCAAGGCGGAGATTGTTTCAAAATTCTTTGGGGTTCCAAATTGAGACGACACATGCGATAATTCTCGGGATTCTTCTTCTAGATCTACCATTGGAAACAAACGAGTATCACCTTTACCGTCCTCCCGACGAAAACCAAACACGTAACTTTGTAGGTTTAACAGTTTTCAGGCATTTGTAACGACCACAGGTATAGAGAATTTCTTACAGATATATTTGGACCTAAACTAATGTGTTCCGAGTAATTTTACACGTTTTATGGCTTTAGATCAACTTTTGATAAAAATGCTACCCCCAATGAATATATTATACTCATGTTCCTGTGATAACGACCAGGACATACATACATAGACCGGTTTCGTGCAAAATTCCGTTTCTTCTGAAGAAAAAAAAGCATTATTCGAAACCAAATAAAATTTGAACCGTTCTCGCAGAACTTGGTATCTTTGTCTTTTCTCAAAAGGCACATTTAGTTAGTGGGTTGACATATTAAAGTGACTGAGTTAAGTACTGTACCATTACTCCTTGTATATTGAATTGGGTTCAGTGTGAGTTGCTTCATCGAGAGTAACCGAGTCGTCGTATGATTTTGAGAAGACCACAGAGCGCCGTAAACGGTCATTTGTTCTGGAATGAGCTGTTGATGATAGGGTATGAACCTGATACGTATACATTTGTATCTTATGGGACTCGTTTTACTTATATATTACCGGCAGTACGTATAAAGGAATAGACCGGTACACGCCAATTTTCTATGAAATTATATTTATCCAAAATCGAAGTCAGTTCTGTAAAAAGTCAATAAAACCCACATTACCCTACATGCACCTCGTTTTAGAAACAGAACAGACTACAATATACAATAAAATCGTAACCTCCATTCTAACGTACACGCAAATCCTATTTTTGCAATCCCGTTTGGGTTTTTTTCATTATGGGATATTGAATTTCGATTTTACTATATCATCTATTGTACTAATTTTAGAATATACATTATTCAATAATCATGTAGCCTAATACTTCGCCGGATTAAATCTTTCAATAGTTGCAGTTTTTGAACAGGTGTTGCCATTCAGATTCTATATGAATGTGAGCATGAGTTTAATTAATACTTATAACGACAACTGGTTCATGGTCAACTTCATCTGTTGCAGCTTCCGGAACAAGTCATTATTATCTTTATTTAGTATGCAACATCTGTATAGTAGGGCTGCAACGAAACATTGACATGACGATACTATTCCGTCTTTGCGTATTGCAGAGTTATCTTCTCTTGTGAGCAGGTATTGATTGTTACGTCATTAGATTGCGTGAGAAAATTACGTCGTTTTCTCAAAAAATTATGACGTTACTCTCACAAACAAATGACGTAACAATCAATAGCTGCTCACAAGAGCAGATAACTCTGCAATACGAAAAGACGGAATATGTATCAAAATACAAATAGTAACAGTAGAAGCAAACCGAAAAGAGGATGCAAATTTTTAATGGCATTAGGAAACAGACTTGGTCCAAAATTGCCATGACTTTAAAGTTTCACACAATTCATTTCGACGTGCATGTCGAGGTGGAGCTGTTACTCGCCATGTGTGAACGGATATGAGTAGACTAAATTAAGAAACGACAAAATCCGGAAAACATCGTATGTGTATCGTGACCTCCAAAAATAGTTTGTATCGGGTCGTATTACAAATAACACGATATATCGTTGTAGCCCTACTGTATATTGCCCTATCTAATATTAGGAAAATACTCCAATGCGCTCAGCTTCAAGGGATAAAAGACAAAGACAGCAAACACAACCGTGCAGGAGGGTATTGGAGCAATCGATCTCTTTTAGTACCTCTCTACATGTGTGTTGAAGGGTGCATGTATTTTTGAGGTTGCTAACTTATAGATGATTCAGTTCGTTATGGGTCAATGTTTCCAAAGACCCATCCATATTGCCTATTCCTATTCAATACTACGTCATAAAAACTGGAGTTCCAGACCAGGACAATATATTGCAATACCCTGTATCTGGCTCAAGGACACTGACCATACCCATATATACGACCAACAGGCCAACACATCTAAGTGTGTATATATATAACATATATAATGTATAACTTCTTACTATAGATATATATTAAAGATTATGTCAAACTATAGATTAAACAAAACTGCATTACATAGGCTTGCTCAAGTCTACAACAGCAACACGTTTCTAACCAATCCGACTGTTAGCCGATCTAATTAAAATCATATCTTCGCATCGTAAACGGGAGCGATGCGAAGATATAATCTTAATTAGATTGGACTGTTAGCCAACGTATACATGTCTACAGGAATATATGCGTATTCACTACTACGATATCACGGACTAAGCAAGGGAATGTCCAACAATGGTCGAAGCCCAGCTGTGACCGAAGATTTCCACTGCCGCTAGCCACATATCGTACGTTGCAGAATAGAACCGCCAAACGTCAACGACGATTTTTCCTTGGGCAGGTGTGATCTATCACGACTCCTGTGACCCGCTGACCTCAGGCGCGCGTGAGGTCAAGGTTATATAATCAGGGTTCCCTGTATAAGCAAATCGATGAATGGACTTGTCATTGCAAGGCTGAAGTGTATACAAACTATGTTCACTGGGAGTAAATATTTGATTTAATCGTAGGTGATGTAATATATAGAACCACCAGAAGACACACAGCCGACTTGTTTAGTTAGACCGTACTGGATAAATTTGTATGGTAATTAATATCGGCGCCAATCAAAACTCAGGTCACTGCTCAAGTTACTACTGTTATATGGTCAAGGCTAGAGCGGTGTGGTCAGGCACTCACGTACCTACCTAAGTGTGATCATTGTCCACGTAATGAGCCTGGCTTTTATGATACGGCGAATACAAAATAAAGAGCAGCACGTGGTTTCGTGATGACGTCATGTATGTTATATTGACGATTCATTATAACTTCATTATCACATGTAAGTTTTGTATCTGAAATGATACTATTTTACTCATATTATGAAAATATTTAATACACATGTCCATTTGTTTCAACAGTAGTATAACAATTTTGATTACCAGCTTTTAAATACAAACAGCTGTATTGTGCAGCGTAATTCAACTTTAGCATAACCAAATCATCGGTGCAATCACATAGAAACTATATTTATTTTACAACAATTATGAAACAAGCTATTTCAACTTTAATTAATCACTCTTGTTGGCCCGGATGTTAGCCCGCAGGGGTCTTGAGTGGGAGGAAACCGGAGTACCCGGAGGAAACCCACGTGGCGGGCAGGTGACCCCAAACCTTTTCACGTCCGATCAGGGAAACGAACCCCGGTCGCCTTGGTGAAAGGCAAAAGCGCTATCCGCTGCACCACCCGACCACCCAATCACATATGTGTGGGACGTTCATCTTTCAAGCGAATTACTAAACTTGGCACGGGTGTACAACCGTTATAAATTGAAGTCGATTTTCTTTATTTACTGTCATCCTGATCAGATATTGTTCCTTTGTTCAGGCAATGTTCGTCGATCGAGCAACCATTTATTTCTTAAGATATTTATTTTTGTCAATATTGTAAGAAAGAATGAGTGTTCTGTTTTACATTGTATTATGTAATTTAGCTAGTAGGCGGTATACCGGACTAACGATGTCGGTCAAAATTACGTCAGTAACACATGCAAACGTTTGAAATATTACCTTATTACGTTTTTGTTTTTCTTTGAGATTTTAACAGCCCTTTGACCTCACAACCGAGACATATTTCATATGATGGTGCCGTACAATGATTTTTATTAGCCGAAAAAGAGGTCATTTTACATTTGTATATCTCAAGATTGTTTATTGTAAACTGAGTAGTTATAAATAGTCTTAAACTATATATGGAGTAGCCTATAGCTATTATCTTATCAATTTTATCACGTTAGTCATGTGATGTTATGATGATGGCCCTGAAACTAGTGTGTATGAACTTGAACTTGATAAAATTAGGATGAGGACGTACATGTATTTGTCGAATGCTTGCATGTTCAGTTGACCCTGATTCAATAAAATCCGTTTGCTTCATTCCAAAGCGGACGATCGGTGAAGCGTTGACGAGTTTTTAGATATCATATATGTTAAAATAGGTAAATGAAGGTGTCCAACTGACTGTCTGACGGATTTGTTCTCCTTTCTCCCACTTTTTTTCTGATCAAAGGAATTATATCAACACTGGAAAACATTAGAGGTGTCATTATAGTCTGTTCTGGTATAGTGCAGGTAGATTATTTACCTCTATTTACCTGTTCACCAATAGGAACTACTGTGCTAGTTATAGGAATATTTAACAAATATATTTCCTGGTTTTCGTAATATTACTGGAATTATGAATAAATATATACAATATTCCAGTTACTATTTAATAAAAACACATCAAATTACATTAACTGAAAACCTGCTTTTATTAACTTCATATTAAATCAATTTTATACATTTTTACTATACATTTACATGTATGTTATATATATATTTCATAAAATAGAACTAAATTTAGCAAGCAATTTATGATAAAAATAATCAGACAGAGATCATGTATATGCAAAAACAGATTCAAAGCTGGGAATGAAAATATATAAAACAAAAGTAATTACATGTACACATGGAACTCTTAGCACTTGTTGATAATATCAATCATATTCATAAAATGCACACAGGCACAAAGAAACATGATATAAAACTAATATAATAGCACTAACTTACTAAAGGTGAAATATTGGAAAGTCCATAAAAAGCACAAATAATGAAAAGTCCATAATTTTAAGGAATCCTAGCAAAGCACCAAATAAAAATTCCATAACAAGCACATTTATCACAATGTCACTCTAAATGCAAAAGATGGGATGCTGTGTAGGCGTACTGGATTACATCTTTAGTTGGCTAAGGCGGCTGTCGTTGTTACGTTAGCGTTTTGCTCTTGGTCTGAATTGTCCCCCTGCTGCGTGTTGGATGCGCGTTATCTCGTTGTATTTCCTGGAAGACGCGGATGATGCTGTAGATGTTGGGGTGGGTGTGTTCCAATTTCTTCTTCAGTTAAAATGAGTTTGCTGTGCAATCCCTCTATGTGGTTGGTTGTTATGGGTCCCTCGGTCTCAAAGTGGTTCCAGAGTTGTTGATCTCAGTCAATCCAATGTGTCACAACGTAATCTGTAAATGGAGTGGTGTTATGTGGAACATCAGCATCGTATATGTCCTCCAACGCATGGAACCAGACATCTTCTACACGGTCTAACGGAACAAGGGGTAGTACAGTGGCACGCCGTACAAGTTGTCGGACATCATCGTTGTTGGCGTAAAGTTGTTGAAGTCCGGTCTACTGGACTTTCCTCCAAACACACTCTGTATAGTGGAAGAACAGCCCTTAAAACTCACAGCTGGAAACGCTGCGCGCATGGCGTTCTGGGCAGCACCCTCAAATTCCAGGATATATAATCTAATGAGTGATACTTAGGTATTAATAATTACACTGAAGACGCATTTATTGGCAAAAAAGATTCTCTGAAAATAATGCTCCAATATGAATTTGCTTCACCCAAAATCGAACTAATTTAAATTTGAATTAAAGAAAATTAAATTTAAATTAATTCAAAGCATTATCATCTATATGTATACTATTAAGTATATAAAATACATAAAATATTTGTGGATTTCATGTTACTGTTTTGTATAGATCTAGCTAATGAAAATGGTATATGATATGAAACAAATGGCTAAAAATGATGAAAATAGATCATATCAAAGCTACCTGTATATGACAGTACTGTATACACAGGTAGAAACCAGGTAAAATATATATGTAACAGACTATAACTGCTATCACAACATTACTGCCTCTATGAATTTTTTAAAAAGTGGGAGAAAGGAGAACACACCGTCTGACGATCAGTCACATTTATTCTCAACGAGTGTGAACTAATCGTTTTCTCTATTTTGTGAACATTAAATTTATAATTTATAATGGTTCGCTCCTGTATAGTTGGGTTTTGGAACAAGGGTAGCTACAGATCTCCACTGTTTCTTATTAACATTTAGATTGTTTTAAATTGTCGGTAGTATTCCTTGACCATTTCTAGAAAATCAATGAACAAGTTAATATTTAAAAGATAACTTCATGCGGAAGTATGATTTGACCTTTCACATAATGTATTGAGAGTGAAGTAGCATTGCTTATTATCAATTTCTTCGCAGATTTTTTTTTGCTTGAAGAGACAAATTTTGAGCGTTTGTTGTGCTATGGTGCCTTCTACCCGGAAATGGCGGACACATTGTCTCCTCCAACATTCAATTTACTCATGAAAACGGTTTACCGTGGTAAGTTCCGCCGAAAACAGATGTGGACCCAACAAATGGCGGTCTCTTTCGAATTCCGAATAGGTGCAGTCAACATCTAGCCTGATGGCCCAAACACAAGACTTAGACATTTTGACATATTATATAGATGTCTGGTGTGGGCAACATATATAATAATTATGTCAAAATGTCTAAGCCGGTCGTTAGTGGCCAGAGGAAACTCGGGCTAGTCAACATCTAAAGGTCAACTTAGTGTGAACAAGTAGAAATGGACTCGGCGACAGTCGCATTACGTAATAACGGAGTATCTTGGTTTTTATTGAACGCATTGCCGGGTTATCTTTGAATGGAAAAAAAAGTTGCTTCTTTCATCCCAGGCCACACATTGTTTAACTGCTTAACAGAACAGCATGTCACCACTGCATAGTAAATGTAATATAACATCAAAAAGGAAAATGTCTTTATTAAAAAATAATGAAAAGCCTATAATTAATTACTGTGAGAAATAAAACTCGTTTGGTGTGTTTAGTCGTTTGAATTCGCGTGTAACTTTGACATTTTTTTAATTTTCTGACGGTTATACGAATCCCGTCGTCGCAATGTCCTCGATGAACCCGTGATGGTCGCGTTACAGATACGCATGCGCAAAGAAGTGCTATAGTGATCTGTGCATGGCATCGTGGGGTCAAGGTCAATTTCTAAACAATGACAGGTGACGAGCACCTGTAATGAGATAACAGTGTTATGAGAATTAAGCATATTGTTAGGACCACCGGGTATTAAACATCTGAGAAGGCACAGCTTGTGCAGAGCAAATTTACTCACAGCTATTCCAAGACCGGGCCGAGATTAATTTTCTGTGTCTAGTTTATTTTAACAAAGGGATACTAAATCTAAGAAAATAAACGTTTTCTGTATTCAAAATGAATATCTGAAGAAAAAAAATCAAAATGTCAGATATAGTGAGAAATTGCATTTCAATCAATTCAATTAGGCCTTCTGTTCACAAAACGGGCGAAAATGACAAGTATTACAGTACGTATTTAGCATATCATTTGCTTATGGCTAATATTATTCCAAGGACATCTGTTTCACTTTTTTACTTAATGTTTCATGTGTGTTTAATAAAACTTGACCTATATTGTTATCCTCCATTATAGTCCATATTCATTATGTAAACAAAATATATTGATTGTACTATATACGTTTTTATCTGTGGTCAACTACTTCATACACGAACAGGTGTAACACCAGACAGGTGGGGAAGAAGATGACCTCACTCTTGACCTCTACAAAGGTACATAATCGCCAAGGGTTTTGGGCAATATATTTTTAGAAATATCACGGACTAATTCCGTGGGAATATAAGTCTGTGGACTTTACGTAATAGCTTAAGGGGTCGCGGTGACCAAGTCCACTAGCCCTCCACCGGGTTCGAGGCCTACATGGGACAGTCGCCAGGTACTGGCCGTAGGTCGGTGGGATTTTTTCAGTGATTTGGCTTTCCTAAACCACCAAAACCTGCAACGTCCTTAAATGACCGTAGCTGCTAATAGAACGTAAAACACAAACCAATGTCCTGTATATTACACAACATTCGTGCAATACGTGGTTTATGTAACGGAAGCCAAACTACCCTCCCCTTATCTCACATTGCTGGTGTTCTTCGGGTCAAACAAATCGGATCTTCGACTAGTATAACTACAGAACCGAGGAAAAGTTTAGTCGAACTTCACGATCTGTGCCTTTTACGTTGAGAGCCAACATTAAACCTGATTCGTGTAGGTGTGCGCAGACGGTACAAGTAAACGTCAAGTATATATATATACTAATACAAGAGTCATTTTAGCAGTTAATTAATTAATTTCGTGGTTTTAGCATCATGACGAACCCGTAAAGTCAACAGATCCAGCGATCATTTCTTGTAAATGGAAACAGCATAACTGGACAGCAGAACAGCAGAAAAAGTCCATCACTGTATCAGACAGTGTGCGTGGGTTTTATACTGCACGGTACTCGTTTTTCTCCTCGTCTTCATGTCGTTCTTATCGTCTGGCTCCCTGTTTGGTTTCGAAGTAGATGTTTACACTACGGGTTGCTAATCCCGGCGAAAAAGTCAATATTATTCTAAACTTACTATAGCCCCTTGACTGAACAATTGGATAAAATATTCATGGATTGGTGACGTCAGAATAAGAGAGAGGGTCGTTGAGTGCAACACACAGGTAACCATTTACCTAAGTTATCGATCTGTTTACAGTCTTTCAAGAATAAACAACATCAGTCAATGCCGAGTTGTTTGAATAATTACTATTCCGGGTATTGTAAATATTTACCAATGTTTACTTATCCAGGGATGATAGAGAGCAGTTACTTTTAGTTTCTAGGGAATTTGCATGTATAAATTCAGAATGGAAATCAAAAAATCAATGATTCGTGCCATTTCGTTATAAAATGAACTCGCCTGACCTAATTGTGCGTAGACATGATGCCACAACGCGTCATTGTCGTGCATGAGACGCGCACGCACGTACTACTTTCACCTCACGTGGACAATAAAACGAACCGTGCGCAAATGATTTCAGCACACGTGTTGCCACATGCTTTCAACTTTGTCAACAAAGCTTTCTGCCGCAACTTATTAAGTGCTGGGATAAAGGGAGTGATGAAATATTCCGGTGTCTAAAATATAATATCAATAAAAATGTACTTTCGAAAGAATATATACTGAATTTTGAAATACACATAGTATTGATTATACCATGACGAGAATATGATTACAAAATCAATATGCAATGAATAAATGACGTTTTAAGAAAACGATAAACCCATACTGTCATGCGGCAATGATAGATGATGAGTTGTGATAGAAAGGTGTCAATGTCACACCGTTCTGACATACGACTTTCTCACGCTCGTTGATCTAGTCAAGTTTTCACCCCTTTGTGAACGATTTTGATATGAAAAGAAAACTGGAAACAGGAACCGGAAGTCAACACCTAGTCTCAAAGAAGAGACAAAAATACATTCTCTTTAACGCATAGAAGACGGATAACCTTGGGGCACGTTGCATTTATACATGTACGTAACAGTTTGAAGTACCGTCCGAATATAAATCATGGCCCAAATGCATTTCAAAATCACTACCTGTGATGAAATAGTGATTAAAATAAAACAAATATAAATCATTGTCCAAATGCATTTTCAAGAACAGTGCCTCTTAAATGATAAAACCTAGAATTGAAATGGATATTTTTTTTTACATAGATTCTATAGATATTTCGGCAGGTATATATATAAGGGACAAATCTTTATTTTCTTGATATATTATGTTTATTTATTTATTTATTTATCAAATTGTGGGGTATTCACATCAAAGATATACGAATGGCAGTAATCTAGAAGAAAATACTAGCACACTTACGGTTGAATGAAGTGTGCGTATAGATTAGATATGGCATATGTTGGTGAGTGCGTGCGTGACCTCATTATACAAGAGCTGACCTAGTGTCCTTACCGACTCGTCTGACCATCCTTAATCCCGCTAAGAAGATCAGGTTGTGGCCATATAATAAGGCGGTAACGAACAAAATCCAAAACTGCATTTAAGGTTAAATCACAGTTTCCAAACCCAACCTTGGCCCGAATCTCCACGGGTCATACTTACGGTCAAAATACAAGGGGATTTAAACGAAAAGCTTATAAACTGTTCCTTTGAACATTTGAGAAAGTAACCAGCATGTGAACAAAATTTAAAAGTAAACTTAAAAGTTGGAAACTATCATTTATGACGGGGAGGATCCATTTGACTCGACCAGGCTTTGTTTTATAATCCGTTTGAAATGTCACCAAGGACAGTTCACGCCTGCCATGACAATGCTGCGCTTACCATTTCCTGTTCTGTATGAAAGGCCATGTCTTTGATAGTAGGTAATACAAAATGGCGCTGTGTGGGAACGTTCCCAGCAATCAATTAAAACACATTACATGTGTTGTTATGAGGGCATTTATGTCACAGTAACGACGGTATGGTAATCTACTTACACAGAGCGTAAGGTGGTGGTGACAGGAACCGTTTTGTGTGCCGATTAGTCTTACCTGTGAATATTATGACGAAAAAGATTAAATGTAGACTCTCCAATGTTCTGTCTGACATGGGACTAAATGACCCTTTGTTTGGTTCCAGGTAGACTTTTATTAAACACAATAAGTACTCGTAGAAATGAATGCGTTCTAATACAGATTATCATAAGTAATTGACAGAAAACTCTTCGTTCTCAAAACCGTCTAATATAAGCAACATGAAATGGGCGGCGACGAAAACGACGACAACGACGACGACTTCGATGATGATTATAAGGATGGGGGCTGGTTAATGTTAACTTGCCTTTAATTGTATGCAATGAGTATAAAAAATCTAACCTCCGAATCCTAGGGAAGAACGACGATAATGACTTTTCAATGTCGTAAACTGATATTTACATTGTACAGTATAGCGGTGTGCTCAATAAACGCATATCAATACATAAATAGTTTGGGCATCAATTTCACTTATTTAAATACTGAATTATTTTCATAGTAACAAGTGAGGCGAAATAAGTTCGTTTTCTGTTACAGTATAAAATATAAACTAGCACGTGCGTGCTCTTTCATCGTTATATCGACGCATTAGTTTACTGCTAGTTTCACGTAAAACGGAACGATAATATAACGATAATGATAAATGAATTTATTTCATAGTTCATTTGCCTGTGCACTAAATTGAGAATAATACATGTATTACATTCCTAGGTATATTATTCCATAACAAATTCCATACGGGAAATTTTACAATGTTTTTCCGAAATTGCAAAGATTTAATTTCTTACACGATTTCATGTTTTGATATACATTTATTCTAAAACGTGTTGCTTTGAGAAAATTAAATAAGCGTTGTGGCCAGGTATCGACGTCTAAGTCTATGGAAAAAAAATCGTTTCCAACCATTTTTATGTACAGGTACAATACCATTACAAGATATTGAAAGCAACGTGTTCCATATTTCTGCATAATCCGACTCCGCGATAAAAGACGATACCCAGCTGACACCTGAGCTTGTATAGCGGCGTGCGACAGATGTTCAAACTTTAGTACGCGTATTCTCATTAATACATTTTTTACAAAAACATTATAGCGATCATACTGTCCCAAAATATACCCTTATCAGATACGGTATTTATGGAGTGACAGGTCGTAACTGAATAGATGTATGTTTCAACTGTTATATTTGGTTAAAACGTATACTTTCGTACCACATTTACATCAGATGATCTTTTTTTTTCCTTTTTTTTCTTTCTCTCCTTCAAACATCATGATACATTTTACCACGTGCTCAAAGTTGACAAAAAGTTATCTCTTCCTACCGCGCATGCCTCGGATGAGCAATCTTTTTCAAATTCCTGCGGTATGGTATTTTACCACAGAAACCAGTGCAGGCGACTTGACCGTCAAATTTTTTAAAATAATTTTATTATTGTTAATATAAATAACGTTTTTACTTGTTTTGGTTCAGTGTAGTAAACAAATGATGGCCTTGGTAGGGTGATATGGAGGTTTGTTTACCTGCAGCGGTAATGTTCCCCGTGTTAAAGCATACCTTTGTTGCCACTGTAGACTTCATTTATTTGTTACATGAAATGAACATAATGTACGCTAAAAAGTATGTCATGCTCATGTCATGCCAGGACATAAACTTTGCGTTAGCATAATAGTCTGACCAGAGACGTATATGTAATATTATACGTCTCTGGTCTGACCATGTGACCATTATATAAGGTTGATCAAGGTCAAAGTTGATAACTTGGGAAGAGGTGATAAACCTCCCTGGAAATCAGATGGCAGCCGGATGAAACTAAAAAAAACCTTGCAAGTTGACATTGAGCTGAATATTTTTAAGAAAAACAAATAATGTCTACTTCTAATTGTATCGTGACCACCAACACTCTATAATATTATTTTTTAGGCCTTAGATCATGTTCAGACCACTTTAGGGGTAACCATCCGGTTTATTGAAATAAGAAATCTTTTTTTAGTAAATGTGGGCAGCCCAAGAATAGTCACAGGGCTGCCCACATTCACTAAAAAAAGGTTTCTTATATCAAGAAACCGGATGGTTACCCCTTTCGAAAAGAAGAGATGCTCGGAAACTTTCCTTGTTTTATTCTATAGTAAATAACACGGCACCCAAATTTCTTACTGACTTATTACCAATGTATATTGGAAATATAGCTCCGTATAATTTGCGAAATGCACATTTACTGCGGGAACAGCACTTCCGTTTACAACTATCCAAAAATTCTTTCTTTCCTTCCTCATTAAAATTCTGTAACAACTTGAACAACACTGTAAGAAACTCACCCTCACTTAATTCTTTTAAGTCTCTCTCTCTCTCTCTCTCTCTCTCTCTCAATCAATCAATGAATCCAATTCATTAATAACATATTTATTTTCTTACCATCATGTGACAATTGTGTATTATTATATTTGTCTAAACGTATTACGGGAGAAGTCAATTGAAAGATTGAAAAACTTACCGACTAATCCCTTTGTCAATATGTTGTCAATGAAATATGTCTAAACTAGTGTCACATATAGAGTTAAATACATTGAGGAATTCTTAACAAAGAAGAGAAAAAAAGGACGCTGAAATATGTTAGCGGTGATAAGTGAGGTAGCCAATTAAACGAAGTGTATTATTTTATCGAGATGTTACTGTAATCCAAAATCTTAAAAAGCAGGTTAAGAAGATTTTTTGAATATAATAATAAGCATATTATAATCAGATAACATGTTGATAATAAAAGTAAATCAGTGAAATAATAACTTGTCAACGATGTAGATTTGACTTTTAGACAGAAAAATGCAAAACATTGAACTCTTTGTTTAGACTATATCTACAATTATATAACGTCGTTGCTATCATACGGGTCATGATTTTATTCACATTGTTCTATAAGGGTTTGTTACCATGACGGTGTTATTGTACCGAACCAGACGTTATAAATAAAGAATGAATAAGTTCAAAATAAACGATGATGTAGTTTCGCTCAAGTCAATTTGCTGTTACGATAACGATATTTTGTGTACTAAATAACATGTCTATTTGTGTTGTTAATTATTTATGTCCTTTTTGATGTTACACCGCTAATTGATCACGAATGACTCTATAAATTATTCCATTATTATAACTAGAAGCTATTTCATACCATAAACGTCGGTCTGGGAGACGAAACCACAAACCCGTCGACTCCATTCATATATATTTTTAACAGGTTTTAATTTCAAACAGAAGATTTTTAAAGAATGAAAATGCACCTGAAAAGACGGAATATGATATATGACGGTTGAAAAAAGAAGTCGAGTCTAGCGAGATCAATTTTGTAAACCTAATGCATCAAGATTAAGACTGTTAAACGAGCCAGCCCTAGCCACTCCATACAGGGAGGACGCTAAACAAAACATTTCTCTGTGTGTGAACGTGGCGAAGCAATTCTTTATATGTTAATATGGTATCGATAATTTACCGAAACGAACCGAGAAATATAAATATAGACAAAGAACAATAAGGCTATACAGTGAGGTTTTTGTAACACAGGTGGTTTATATATGTAATATTAGTGTTGTGTCGTGTGATGTAACACAGGTGGTATATATATATATATCTATATGAAATATTTTCACTGCTTTGTAATCTTCGATTCATTTGAAGTCGAATTTGTTCTAGTCGTTCAAACGCTCAGACAATTCAAACTATCCTTTAATTCAAAATTGGATTTTGTTTGTGTACATAGACGCTATGCACTCGTTTGACTCAGTGAACACGCACTTGGTCAGTGTGTCATGTACCTGATTCTAGTACCTGGTACGGGTTACAGGGTACAGGGTACGGGGTACAGGGTACTAGAATCAGGTACATCAGTGTGTCACTACAAAAGGTCATCAAACAACATAAAATATTTAAATCTATATATGAACTCTTAGAGTAACTTATCTACCGTACACGCTTCACCTTGGAATTGACCAGCGGTCAGTCAAGCGGAGATAACTCTGGTTACCCAATTTAATAAATTACCAGCCAATCAGGGTATAAATCTTTCACGCTGTGAAATCACACTGTGTAAATAAAGCAATCTAAACAAAGACGATGTATGATCACGGACATTGGTGTATTGATATCTGAAGTGGGACAATAGTATGTCAATATTTGACCACTATTATGTCGGCGGATATTTGACTATATCAACCAGTGTATCGATATTTGATCGCAAAAATCAATTTCTCCCACAACTGCTATATGTTGCCCTTAACGCGACTCATTGGATCAACCTGCCAAAAGTTAGTAAATATTTTTGAGCTTTATGATTGATTAATCTTTAAATTATGACGTCACGTGACAGTTCTGTTTGTCATCATCTTCCATTGTGACGTCATGATTCAATGGAATTATTGTATATCCAATGGAAACCTATGATTTTCTAGATATGATATGAACATAATGTATGTCAGTCAGATACTTGTTATGACGATGCATATTTACCATGTTTATCTCATTCTTATTAGTCAATTTTCAAATTGTAATCCTCTTTGTTACGATGTATTTACAGATCGCCCAGAGAAACAGGGGGGCCGATATTTGACCGCAACAATCAGTATCGATATTTGACCGCATCAATCAGTGTGTCGATATTTAACCGCATCAGTCGGCGTGTCGATTTGACAGCCTCAATCAATGTTGATATACATTGTATATGAACACAGTAATTAGTGTGTCGATATTTGACCATATATAATGTTTTCGTTACAGACTTTGACAACGTCAACCTGTTTTCATACTCACTCTGTGTAAACTTTTCATATAGGTTACCATTCCAAAGAATTAATTATAGTGATATACATGTCGATACGTATAAACGATAATGTTCTATTTCCGAGTCAAATATTAGAAGTACATTTATACTTCTTATCAAATGAGTTTCACCACGAGAATTGACCTGTGGTCAGTCAAGGGGAGGTAACACAGGTCAGCACATGACATAATTATTGGACAATAATTGATTCACTAAACATTTGAAAAGATTTCTTGATGACCATTGCTGTTTAAAATAAAACAATGTTTATTTACAAGTGTGTGGATAGTTATTAATGCGGAATTAATCAATTTACCCACGTTTGGCAAATTTATTGATATTTGTTTGCTGGCAAATGATAAAAGTCTTCCTGAAAATATTTTTACGAAATATTTATTGATCAGTTTGCTTATATTTCATACTGTTTATAAGTGAGTGAGAAATATCCTAAAAAGATTTGATTTCCGACGAATTTATTTGTTATTCTCATTCAGATTGCAGCGTCCATGCACGAAGAAAACTCAATGTTATGTAGATAAATGCTGTGTTATCTATAGGGGTTGAAGAGTGATATGGGGTTAAGGTACAATACTGAATAGGGAAATGGTGGGGGAAGGGTATTCAAACACGACTGCATGAGTTTGTTTGACGAAATACGAACTTCATTTAGCAAAAAAAATCCCCCCTGGATGAGGTCATTCGATGCGGTATATATGACGGACAATACATTCTCCCTGGAATTTGAACCAATAGGAATAATGACAATCAATTCAACTTCTTGTCCTGTTCTAATAAGCGAATGTTCGCCATGATTGCTGTAAACGAAACGAACAGCTGTTATTGTTTTCGGGTTGATTAAATTCCAATATGGCCGCCTTGGCCTCTAACTTGGATGAGGCATTATCGACAGCTCAATTTCCATCAAGCCAATTTTGACAGTTTTTTTATATAAATATTTTTATCAGAGCACCAGACCAATTGGTGTTATTTTTCCGACTGATTGGTAATCGAATATGGTTGCAGGTCCTTTGATTGTCTGAGTATGGCCTTTTTTTGACTCCTCCCAAACTTCCACATGGTCATTCGTAACCAAACTTTAATACCGTTATTTTTCAGGATGATTCTAAATTAAAAAAAAAAGTGTCGCTATGTCCTCTGATGTTCTGAATTCCACCCGATCTATTCCAACAGAACGTCGTCGGCAGAATATTACAGTCGTTGTCNAAAAAAATTTTTTTTTTTTTTTTTTTTTTTTTTTGTCAAATAAGCACAGGAAGCGATCATTGTTTCAATTTGCAGAAACACTTATATCTTTTAACAAACAGAAGAAACGTCAGCAATACAGGTTAAATGTGCCTCTTATTTTTCTAACGAATAACAAGGGACAGCACAACATATAGCGTAACAAAACGGATAGTGCTTATAGAATAGCTAAACAGACTCAAAACGTCAGCAATACAGGCTCAATGGGCCTCTTGGTTTTTTTAAGAATGGCAAGGGACACTCCCGAAATATAATTTACAGAACGGAAGGATAAATATCCGGTGCTTTGTTTTAAGTATAGTTTTACATACTTCATAGGGTCGTAAACAGTTTAACTTTAACAGAAAAAAGTGTCGATGTTAATATCAAATTTTGTTTAATACTTCCAATTATCACATATCAGAACCCAGTCAGGATAAATGCCCAGCTGATACATAAGGTACATTGTACATTGTTCATATCCGCATATATCTAATTATCTTTAAAATATAAAATTTCAATTTCCTGTCAGATCACGTGACTTCCGGTGTGTATTGAGTATGCTTTAGCTGTCATTGATCTAAACTCCTTTGTGTAGTTTTCAGGACACGTGATACGTCAATCGTGAATAGGACTCTCTTTGTTCCCACATCCAGGTGTTTTATATTTTCATTTGATGTGGTTATATTAATTTTTTTATCTAAATGAAATATTGTGCCAGATATTTGTCTGAAGAGTGGAACCCGTGTCCACAGACCTTTCGTAATGTTTATAATCATACACGAGTCCTTTATCAAAAACCCAGGCTGTTACAGAACACCCCGCACATTTGTTTATTGTGACAGCTGAAAAAGGAAGATTTAAAATATTTACCAACTCATTATTTTTGGTCCAGACAGAACTCACAGACAGCAAGTTCTTGTCGAAATAAAAACAACTATAAAATACATGTTTAGCCGAGGGCTTATCTTTAACATGTTCCTCAAATGCTGTTTATATTAATTTGTATGCATTAATTAAAAATTTGTTTTTTCTTGTATGAAGGCTCAACAATCCCCCTTAAAGAGGCGATTTAGTCACCCTAAATTTCAACCCTCTGATAGGTTATATTCAAATACCACAAGTAAAGATCAGAACTTATATATGTAGTTTGGATATATTGAACTTGTTCATTAGCTATTAAAATGTTACATAGCGAGATTAGCGTAGTCAATATAATAAGATGTCTTCATAAAGTTAGTTCATCGGACTTATAACAACATGTCATTCTCTTAAGCGACCCAAATTTATATGACATATTATCTGAAGTTTATTATATACCTAGGCAATCCGGAGCTTAATGTATCTTTTACTAGCTGCAGAGAGGCTTACTAGACTTAAAATAATATCGATGTTTCCATGCGAAACGACTAAAATTATAGTAAAATTCCCTGGTAATATATTTTAGCAGATTATAAACAAGAAAACAAATACTACGTTACCTAAACCGATAAATAAACAACTTTAAAGTAGGGGCCATTTCATAACTGTTTTCTGATGTCATGAATGCGTTATACATGTCATAAACATTGAAACTGAAAAGTGGTTTAATGTTTATAAAATGTCTAGTATTTACAAACAAAAACATTCAGTGTTACGAAAAGACAGTTTATATAAAGTTTATGAGTTCATAACGGTCACAAGGCCCTTGGTTTTGCAAATATAAACTGGTAAAATATGTTACTCGGGCATTTTACTATGATTTTTGTGTATTGCCATAGCAACAATCATCTACTTTTGAGGCCTGCATGCCGCTCTATAGCTAGTTATAGAGAAATCAAGCTTCGCATGATGGTATAAATGAACTTTATATTATATGTCATTTCGTAGCATTCAGTTCGGCTTCAAAAGTGATTGAAATGTTATAAGTCCGATGAACTATTTTGATGAAAACGTCAGCCTTAATGTCTTAATGTTGACTATGCTAACCATGCTATGGAACATTTTAATAGCTAATGTACAAGTCCAATATATTTAAATTACGTGTAGTAGTTCCAATTTTTAATTTGGGTCGTTTAATTCTTATCATTGGGTTTGAATTTAGGGTGACTATAGTCTCTTTCAGGGGGCTTGTTGAACCTTAAAGAGTAATTGTTTGTACTTATTTCTGTTTATACATGGCTACGGTTTATAACGGTTCTGTATTACTAAGGGTTCTCTTTTATACAAGTTTCTGTATTGAACAGGTTATGGTGTATACCGTATTTTCTGTATAAGACAGGGCTATAGGCTGTGGCTAAATATATATACGAGTTTTTGTATTACACAGGGTTGGGGTTGGTGCCAGTTACTGCTTTATACAGGGTAAAGGCTAACACAAGTTTCCGTATTACACAGGGTTGTGGTTTGTGCAAGTGACTGGTTTATACAGGGTTAAGGTTAACACAAGTTTCCGTAATACACAGAGTTGTGGTTTGTGCCAGTGACTACTTGTTTCCGTATTACACAGGTTTGTGATTTGTGTCATTTACTGGTTTATAAGAGGTTAAGGTTTATACAAGTTTCCGTATTGCACAGGGTTGTGGTTTGTGCAAGTGACTGGTTTATACAGGGTTAGTGCGTAACACTAGTTTTCGAATTACACAGGGTTGTAGTTTGTGTCATTGAATGGATTATACATAATTATGGCTAACACTAGTTTCCGTATTACACAGGTTTGTAGTTTGTGTCATTGAATGGATTATACAGGTTGTGGCTAACACTAGTTTCCGTATTACACAGGTTTGTTGTTCATCGACTATGTTTTGGATTATGCTAATGCGTTATTGTTTAAGATTATGGTTTATACTAATTTATAGAATATATAAGGATATATTTTTTACAGGGTTCTGGATTATACAGGGTTCTGTTACTCTTTTAAACGTAAATAGATACAATTCTGTATGTAAGCAAAATATGTTATACACATTTTGTTTGACAACCTAATCAATATGTTAAAATATCGTGCTTAATCACAAAACGCTCTTTGATTAAATGATGACAAATCTATTTTATTCCTGATGAATACTCCGATATTTTGTGATAGTTGTGTGACACTATTCTTTGGTATCGAAGCAAATGTCAGTGATCTTGTTTGAATTTTAACAATTATTTTTTAATGTCTCAAATCGATTAGTTTTATCTTTCGTGCCACACATTAGTTAGTTTCCTTTACCTCAGTCGACCGTTGTATTAGACATCTTATCGCAGACATTCGCTCCAGGCTGCTGAATATTCCCACGAAAAAAAGCCTCCCGAGGACTGAGAATCATCATTATCTCACACACGCTCCAGTGTCAGAATGACGTTGAAGCAGGATTTCCTGGGATTTTTTTGGAATCATATAAATAGAATTACAACAATTTTTTTTTATGACTTGTTTCAGAACCACCCTGGGCAATATGAGCATTGGATATTTTCCATGAAGTGGATCCGAAAATGACCGAAATCCCGAAATATCATCACCAGTGTTAAGCTTTTTCTGTCTTTCTTTTCAAGAGAGGAAGGCATATCCTTCTCGTCCTTTTTTTAACTTTAGAGAATCAAATACTAAAATTAATGGCGCATGTAACAAATGTAAGATCAGTAAAAGAACGGTTGTTTGTTTGTATTCACGTGGAGTTGAAATATTTTTGGGAATAGTTAGGTTAATTTAGGTGCATTAGCATATACCATTATACATTTATGTATATATACAGCATGTGTGTTTAAAAGGTCTTGATATATGTCGTCAACTTTTTTACGAAAAATTAATAATTTTCTCGGTTATTGTTGCACAACATTTTTGTTTAAAGAAATCCATAATATATGATTTTATTAATTTCCAAATAAAAATACTTGAACATTATACAACCGTTGGCTTTAATGAAATACGAATATCTTGATGTTTGTATAGGTTTTACACTGATCAATGGTTGTTTAAGTAGCGCCCCCGGACAATACAGAATTGCGTAATGGGTGTACGTCTGGGCCCCATATAAATAGAAGGGACGGCTTAAAGTCATTTCCAAGCTGTTGTCATATAAAACGCATGCGATCTCTCGTCTTTGCGGTTTTCTTTATTTACTAAGATATTTTTTTTATCAAAATTAATAAGAATATGTACATTTGCCACAGCTGGTATGTATGGAAACCAATATGTCCCACAGGGATTTTTTTTTCTTTTTTTTTTCTGACGAAATCCCTTAACGCTAGATCAAAACAAACAATGATTAGGAGATGAAGCCCAAAAGTACGATATTAAATTATTCATTTAACATCAGGTTAAATAATATGCAAACACACACTTGTATTCAAAGTTGCCTTTCGTACAATGACGGTTATAAAATACATGTATCACGTGATACACTCGTGTAGGTTTCATAAGAAGGTGTGACATCTTGAAATACCATCTGTGTATATAATTCATAATATTATATTATGTGTGGACAATGATCATACGATTCCTAACAGCTTATCTGGTGTATTGTATGTCACCTTCAGGGTAATGTCCTGATCTTGACCTTGACCTTGACGATTTTTGTACCATCCATCCTCGATAACCAGAGGTTACGCGCACTTTCGCTCGTGCAGGTTATGCTCGTTTTCGCTCTCTGCACGTGAGCGCACCATCCTACAATGTGTTTTATTTCTTCATCCAGTTTTTGGAAAAGACAACGGACAACGATTGTGTCTTAAGGTGTTACGGCAAGCTACATTTGTACTTCTTTATTGTGATAAGATTGAGGTCTTTCTTCTAAATAAGTTACCTGTGATTACTCCATTCGGTATAGTTATACGTCTGTTTGTCATATCATCAACCATGCACATGAAAAAACCCAAAGAACTATCAATGTGTACATAAAGTTACAATATAGTAATCATAAACTTCCGATTTAAAAAAGAACGAAAGCTGAATCATTTGTATTGAACTAAAACGACATACAATGTACTGACATCTCAATATAAATATACCCCTATTAATGGTCTTTTAAAAAAAGCTTTCACATGCATGGCAACTGTGTTTTGTATAATTCATACACCCATGCAAATGATTTTTAGACTCGATTCAAAAATATCTTTTTCAATTAAAACTCCTTTAAAATCCAACATGCATAGTCTTGCATACATGTGTTTTTGTTTTGTTTATTCATTACATTTTTTGTTTTAAAGTTCATTGATCAGGTGCGTTGTATAGGTAGAGTAATCAATTTGCAACTGTGGTCCCTTAACTTCCAATCGATATGGATTAAATGTTTTTGTTTTACATTTTTTAACATTTACATTTGGTTAATGTAATAGTTTTCTTTGTTCAAAATGCTGTTTAAAAATGGATTTTACAATAAGTATTTCTGCTTAGTGTCCTACCTTTCATTGAAATGTTGCAGTATGTCATGTTTGCACGACAATTGCGCCATACACAAATATGCAGGATTCAGGTATTGATTTGGCCGGCATTCGGTAGGTATCCGGCGACATTGACCTGACCTTGAAATCTAGCATATGAACAAAGACGGAATTTTAATCGCCATCGTCGAGTTGGTATTTTCTCTGACTGAGGTAGGATCGAATGCGATTTTAAATCGGTATTAATAATACCAAACTGACATTTATACCAAAAAGATTTTGAACTTCTTTTGAAACTATTGATTTTTTTTTAAATTTTATATTCAAGCAAACAACTTCAATGGGATTTCTAAGAAAATGTTTAAATTATAACTGAAAGAAGAATACGATTACTAATTTTTAACTTTGATGATTGAAATGCAGGGTGTAATTTAAATACATTCTGACATTTTCTTTGCGCAGATAAAAAGCATTGTCACAAATATCTTCAAGGACGAAGCAAAATTGACGATGTTCCGTTCTATAATGAAACAAAATTCCCCACAAATAGAACACGTTTTAACCAAATTCGAACACAATCAGATGAAAATAAAGTGCATCTCCATTAGTAACATTTTCGGCTAATCTCACTGCTAGTTCCAGTCTAAGTCGTTGACACAACAACTAATATCATATGAAGATGGCGTCTAAAGATGATGGGGTCATTCAACAGCAAAGGTCATATGACGATGGTATCCATATATGGTAGGACAGCTCATGATCAAATCAAGGACCACTTTACGTCATAGCCTGGAAACGGTAGCATGGTACCATAATTAGTAACATAAATCCTGACAACGGTTTAACTAGAGGCACCTAGGGGGAAAAGCGTAGACATGGGAGAAACGAATAGACAGGAGTCGCAAATGTGGGTGCAACAGCTAAATTTTGGCCTCTTCAAAGTCACCGACGAGTGGGCAAGGAATCAGACACTCGATTGTACAGGGGACCCATACACGTCACATCATATTGAACATTTAAGGGGAAACAAAAGGTCAAAGTCTTTCATAGAATTACTATCGAATGTTTTTATGTGAACCCTCGGGACGGACAATAAATATGTGATTATGAATCTTAGTTGTCCATACTTGAAAGAGTCCAGTGTATGGTCAATATGTGGCACTTATGCCTGGGTAAGTATTTGACGGCGAGAGGATACGATATTTATGTGACACACAAATGTATGCGGGAGGCTGACCATCAAGTTCGACTTGACATTACCCGAGATTTTAATCCGACAGCTGTTTTCACGTATCTGTAGGAGTAAATCATCTAGGCCCCGAGATCAGGAAACGATCTTCAGTCTAAAATTATCTGAAGTTTTGACTTAACAAACCCCAAATTACGTTATGAAAAGTGACGTCATACGTGATTGGCTAAGCAAAACGGAAGTCTAAGATTATATCATGATTCCGAAGCTGGTATACGGTGACACATGAAATTTGTAATGGTTTAGTTCGTCTTCTTCAATTCTTACATAGCTGGTCCCAGACCCTCTATTAGAAGCGCATTTTCATTAAACTGTACACAGAATGGGATAGCTGAACTGCATCAGCTGCAGCAGACCATCCGGACTCATTTTGATAAACGAAGGAAAGAGAAAATATTCTAACGGTATATGGAGTTATGTAAAGAGGAATTGTTATAGAAATTGAGCTTGGAGATTGGAGCTCTTGCATAAAACGCTAGAATGCATGCGAAAACTGTTATTAAAAACATAAATTTTTCGTGTTTGAAGTAGGAATGAGACTTTTTAATGTTCGTCCCGATGTTTTGTTCCACCATGCGTTCATGTACCGTAGAACCGTATCAAGTGTTCAGCGCTGCATCTGTTGCGCAATAAGTCGACTGGGCATCCGTGTAGGTTGGGCAGTTCACACTGGTAATATTTTACATCTCAATGCTTACCTAATCCGTAGACAACCAAGGATGAAATGCGATTTTACAAAACACTACACATTTCACCATTAAATAAAAACGAATTCTTTTATCCCAATGTTCCAGTATTCAGCTCAACTATATCATATTTTATCGTTTCTAAAGTGTTTTCTCTTCTATAACGGCCACTGGCCGTGTGATATTTAGCATGCTTGGGGTTCGTCAAGGGGCAATCGTGCTATTCAGTGGTAAACAAACAAAATACAAATATTAAAAGTTGCATGAAAAACAATATTTTGACTACATATTTTTTATACATGTTTGTCGACGCCTGATAAACATTAATTTATCAGATTTTGTCTTAGGAAAGAGAGAATAAGAGAGAAAGAGAGAGAGAAAATTCCCCTAATGCACTCCGGCTTTAGTTTCACCTCCCTCCCTTAATTTCTCTGACCACGTG
The DNA here is from genome assembly GCF_002113885.1 of Mizuhopecten yessoensis. Taxonomy (NCBI): domain Eukaryota; kingdom Metazoa; phylum Mollusca; class Bivalvia; order Pectinida; family Pectinidae; genus Mizuhopecten; species Mizuhopecten yessoensis. The sequence goes on along the minus strand of NW_018480078.1, from coordinate 1,791,307 downwards.
TGCAACATGCATAGCATATTTGTCGTCGGAACATTAAAGAGCCAACAAACGTTAATTGATACGGGATTTATCGTAAAGAATATGACTGAAATATCATAGTCGTCATGTTTCAGTACGATCTCATTTCCTGTGTCTGGAACATGTCTTAGGCATTAGTCACTTAATTGTTTTTATCACGATAAAAAGTTGATTTTATATTGCCAAATTAAGATAATGCTTCTTTGAACTTAATTTTACAACATGACGTCAAATGTCTGTTGACTTTACCTAAACAATTGATAAAAAAACACACCACATTAATGCTTTCAATGCAAATACACCCTCACGCATACCGAACTTATTGCATCGTAATAACTTGTTTACGTAAATGAACGCATTTGTTAGGGTATTAATTGCAGAAGAAAGAGATAAAGACTTTACAAAACCCACGGGTGCGTTTTTTAATAGGATTCAATGCTTTCCACAACAAACATTGATTTTTAGCTACCGGTATAGTGTAAACATAATGCTTTTTGCGGGTCCGAATTTCTGCGGTTCATCTAAGATTTGCAACTGGATAAAAAAAAACATATTCCCGTCCAACATCTGTGTTAAATGTTGAACCGTTGGCCTAATCTTTTCACAAGTTCATATAATAATCGCCAAGAGGGTTGTAACATACTTACATTGCCTTTTAAAATATATGTACGTTAAAAATGGTGAAAGAATGCACAAAACCAGTAATGATTTGCTGTGTTCAACGGTGCAATTCAAAATGAACGAAAAAAATGTAAATAAACTTTAGCCCAGTAAAAGCTACCAAAACTACAAATAGACAGTATACATATCTAGTATTTAACAATTAAAGGGCCTTTAAACTTAACTTCCTGGTCCGTTGATATTTTCGAGTCTCGTGGTACGGGTACGTAGCCATATACACTGATCAAATAACTTATCGTTCAAAAGAAAAAAATAGGTAAGGTAAGTTTTGTTTAGATAAACGGTATATCGAAGTTTTAAAGTCCACACAATCTTAACTACTGGGAGTGGTACATCACACCACTTTAGTCTATATTCCGGACACATTCCATACATTATGTAACAGAGGATCGATTTGTTTGCTGGATGTTTCTTTACAGTGTCAGACAAATGCACTGGTGCATTGTAATACAAAGCAAAATGTAGTTTGTTTTGAACATTTACATTTTGGAATGTCGATTAAATCTTTGAACTCCATTGTCAACATTTAAGTTTGTTTCCTTATTCATGTTTGTTATCGAACGCATCTTTGATTGTTGAAGCAATCAAAATGTTACGTATTTATAATCTGGATACAGTTTGCATGTTGCCTCCTATTGTATTCCAGCGTTGCTGTTGTACTCCCCCTCTTCTCGTATCACTCTTTGTCTCTGGTATCACTCTTTGTCTCTGGTATCACTCTTTGTCTCTAGTATCACTCTTTGTCTCTGGTATCACTTTTTGTCTCTGGTATCACTATTTGTCTCTGGTATCACTCTTGGCTCTGGTATCACGTATCACTCTTTGTCACTGGTATCACTCTTTGTCTCTGGTATCACTCTTTGTCTCTGGTATCACTGTTTGTCTCTGGTATCACTCTTTGTCTCTGGTTATACCTAAATGTCCCCTGTTATACCTAAATGTCCCCTATTATACCTTAATGTGTTCTGTTATGCCTAAATGTCCCCTACCTAAATGTCCCCTGATATACCTATATGTCCACTGTCATACATAAATGTCCCCTATTATACCTTAATGTGTTCTGTTATACCTAAATGTCCCCTATTATACCTAAATGTCCCCTGTTATACCTAAATGTCCCCTATTATACCTTAATGTGTTCTGTTATACCTACATGTCCCTATTATACATAAATGTCCATTGTTATACCTAAATGTCCCCTGTTATACCTAAATGTCCCCTGTTATACCTAAATGTCCCTATTATACCTAAATGTCCCCTGTTATACCTAAATGTCCCCTGTTATACCTTAATGTCTATTGTTATACTTAAATGTCCTCTGTTATACCTTAATGTGTTCTGTTATACCTAAATGTCCCCTATTATACATAAATGTCCCCTGATATACCTTAATGTCCATTGTTATACCTAAATGTCCCCTGTTATACCTTAATGTGTTCTGTTATACCTAAATGTCCCCTGTTATATCTAAATGTCCCCTGTTATACCTAAATGTCCCCTGTTATACCTTAATGTCCATTGTTATACCTAAATGTCCCCTATTATACCTTAATGTGTTCTGTTATACCTAAATGTCCCCTACCTAAATGTCCCCTGTTATACCTAAATGTCCACTGTCATACATAAATGTCCCCCTATTATACCTTAATGTGTTCTGTTATACCTAAATGTCCCCTATTATACCCAAATGTCCCATGTTATACCTAAATGTCCCCTATTATACCTTAATGTGTTCTGTTATACCTAAATGTCCCTATTATACCTAAATGTCCCCTATTATACCTAAATGTTCCCTGTCATACATACATGTCCATTGTTATACCTAAATGTCCCCTGTTATACCTAAACGTCTCTTGTTGTACTTAAACGTCTCCTGTTTTACCTAAACGTCTCTTGTTGTACTTTCCTAGTCTTCCCTTATAACTTTTTGTCCCCGGTTGTACTTCCTTGACTTTTGTTATAACTCCGGTTGTACCTAAACGTCTCTTGTTATATCTCCCCGTCTCTTGTTATACCTTCCCGTCGTTTGTTGTACCTTCCCGTCTCCTGTTGATCCGAACTTTCTCCCGTTGACTTAATCATCCCCTGTTGTATCTGACCGTCCCCTGTTGTACTTTCCCGTCTCCTGTTGTTCCTCTTTTTCTGCCGTTGCACTTCACCGTCGTCTATTGGTTTTGTATTATGCTGACCCTTGTGTGTACATCTCCGTCTCTTGTCGTATCTAGTAATCTTCTGACTGTTCTTGAAACTATCTAACCTGTTCTCTGATTTTGAAGTCACACATATTTTTCTCCTGCAACACTTACGGTTTTGGGAATTCATTTGTTCCCATTTCCGCCCTTTAATATTAGTCCCCAACCGGTTCCCGGGGGCACTCCGTCCATCCGTTCTTCCGTCCGTCATATCTTCTATGCTATTTTACCTGGAATTTTACCACATTTGGTGTACAAGGACATCTTGGGATGGCGGAGTATAGAGAACAAGAATTAGGTCAATATGACGTCATTGTGACATTTTCTTTGACCTTTGCTCTCAACTTTTGAAAAAGTTGTCTGGGGCATATCTTCTGTACTATTTCACCTAGAGTGTCAGGATTTGGTGTAGAAGGACATTTTTGGATGGCAGAGTGCAAGAATTAGGTCACTGTGATTTATGACTTCACCTTTGACTTTTACTTTCGAAAAAAGTTTGACATAAGTGTACGGTTTGTTAACTATAGAAATCATTGTCGGTGGGGGACTATGGATTGCTTTGCAATACTTTTCCTTGTTAATACGACTTTACTCTCGGAAATGTAAATATCATGTGGTGTAATGTTATCGTTTTTACAACAGTAGGACGTGTATCAACTTCAGATCTATCTGACAGGTTTAAATGACTGGTTTGCCTACCTGTGCTATCTATAGATAATTTAAACATAACCGCTACCCGGAAGCTTTTTTCAAACCTAAAATAGTACCTAAAACTGTCAGGCTTAATAGAGAACGACGTAAAGAGTTTTGCTTGTTTTTCTTGAATAGAAGTGTAATATTAGCTACCTTTTTGTCCAAGTTTAAGCATTAAATGTCTGGGTTTGTTTAAGTTTATTGAAAAGCTGCCCGTTTTATCATCGCATCAGATATCTTTATCCCTAACAAGGCTTTGAAGGGCAAAACATATATTTTTATATGGAAATATTCAAAATATTTATATCAAAGAAGGTTGTTGTTGTATGTGCAAAGTGCGAGCCTGTCTCTGTCTGCCGAGGCCGTTTGTCTTCTAAGCGCGCCAGTTTGTAAACCTACACTCGATCGAAATCTTGTGAGTCGGTTTAAATTTGAATCTTTCAATGTTAAGATTGTATGAGAAAATCAATACAAACTGAACAGACCGATCGATTTTCCCGGTTTTCATCTACTTTTTTTTTAAAAGAGTTTTGTTTGTTCTCCAATGCAACGTCGCAGCCAGAAGTGTGTGCACGTGCCCTTCACGTGAGATTGGTGTCAACATTGACAACTGAAGCTCTTGCCAAAAGCATGCTAATGGTTTAGATTTTGCATGGAGTAGGGAAAGCGTGCATCTGTACAAGCGTGACTTCGTAGAACATATCGAAGTTGAAAGGGTCGATGGCTTGTTCAACAGAAAACGAATTTAGTATGTATTTATGCATTTGCAGATATTGATTTGAACACAAGGTTATGCCTTATAAGATCCAAAAATAATTGACAATGCACGGTAAAGAAGTCGGCAGTTCTCGAGTGGTCAGGAATGTATTTGTCGTTGGGCATTGAAAAATAATTTCTGTACAATGCATTGTTCTGTACAATGCATTAACAGGAAGCTCCGCATTGCATTGGTTATATTATGTATGGTGGCTGACATACAAAATTACAAATGCATTTAACAAATAACAAAATCCGCCTAGTATTACAGTAGTCATTCCAATGCATTATGATAAACATTAGGAATGTCGCCAAACGTCTCGCTGATTTAACACGGGTTGCAAATGTATTGCGGTGTTTTCACGTCGGCGAAACGTATAAGGCCATATAAGGCCAGTGTCTAGTGACAGGCTATGGATAGAGATATAGAGAAAATAACACCACTGTTCCTTCAATGTGTAGAGGACACAATGGCACCCTGTAGAGCATATGGCCTACCCTTCAGGTTTGGGAAGAGAAATGGCCTGTTCTAATACACTGCATGAGCGTATTGCGCGACATGTGTGTTCGACCGCATGCACATTGCGGACACAAAGAGACCAAAAAAAGATATGCTGCCCTTACTGTTATGTTTTAAACTTTTATCTTATATTCTCTGTCGTTTTATACACGGTCTCCTTTTAGAGGTGTCGCCCTGCCAGGGACATTTGGTTAGCCCATTGGCTCGTGACCGGCCGATGTATCAAAATAATGCTCTTTTGGTGAGATGATAGATAGTTGCTTTATGTTTAGAGAATAGCATGGGCACATCATCTTTGCTGCTGTTAAGACGTAGAAGAAACAAAGAAATGGATTTAAAAGCAAAAGACTTGAATGCATGAACCTTACTCAAACCTAGTGCATTCTTTTTGTCGACTGTAAAATAGTGTTAGTTGGGCAGACACAAAAGTTAAGGACTGACCTCAAACAGCAGGTTTTATGACACCCAATCTCTAGAGGAGCGATTTATTTTTTGAAAATACTCAAAAAACGGATAAAATCTACTAATTAGGTTTTCCACTGAAATGAGTTTGTATTTGCAGTCTCGTGGGTATCACTTCAAACCTTTTTCCGACAGTTGAAAATGTAACGGAGATATTTTGCATTCATGTTGTAAACGCGAATTTAATTGTTTTCCAATGAAATTGTGTATTTTCTAATGAAGCTGTAGTTTGAAGCCGTTTTCATTGTAATGATGGTAGACTTTTGGACTCCGTTTAACCCCAGTTTAATCGTTTTATGGTATGTTCGTCCGTTTGTCTCCAGTTTACTACGCAACGTAAATAAAATTACTACAACTGCCATGTTAGAACGTGCTGTTGTTGAGTTCGTGCACACCAGAATGGTTTGTCTGTCTGGTGGATGGTATCGATCTCTATGAAGGCGCCAACAAGCTTTCTGATGTAATCTCCTCAAAGTATACATAAACTAAAACCACGATGTGAAACACGAGTACACATATCATTGCAATTATTACTGTACATTGTTTAAACACGACCAAGCCAATTGTTGCATCTAAGACACCGTCTATCATTGCATTTCTCATTTCACATTTCATTTAATTTATTACTGCATCTATCCTTTCATATTTCATATCAGCTTCTATTGCATCTATCGTTGCATTCCATCTACAATTGCATCTTTTTTTTTCATTTTTCATTTCATTCGCCATTGCATCTTTCACTTCATTTATCAATTTTCATCTATCTTGTGCATCTGTCATTGTACCTCAACTATCAGTGCATGTATCATTTCATCTATCCTTTTTATATTTAAACTTTCATTTCATCCCCCATTTCATCTATCCGTTGTCTATTGTCATTGTCTATCCTTTCATGATTCATCTATCATTTCATCTTTCATAATTTCATCTGTCATTGCATTTATCATTGCATTTCATTTATTAATACATGTATCATTTAAACCTATATTTCATCCGTCACTGCATCTATCATTTCATTTATCATTTTCATCTGTAATTGCATCTATCATTTCATCTATCGCTAAATTTATCAGTATTGAAACACGGTTAGGCCTATATGTATCTATCATTGCTTCTAGCATTGTACCTGTCATCGTGACTACATTTCACCTATCATTACACCTATCATTGTATACTGTTAAAGTATATATGTGTATGGATATCACGGCATATAGTATTTGATACTTTAAAAACACGTTAACAGATAATCAATGACAATTGTCATTGTACTTTGCTATGATGTATGATAATATATTGAAAACAACTAAAATAATATTAAGAGATTTTTTACTTGGTGTCTGCAACATAGTTTTTTCTTTCTGAAATTGTATCTCAACATTGTCAAATTGAAACAATAAAGAGACTTTTTGTCATTTGCAATATCATATTATCATGTAAAATGAAAGAACTCGGTTAATATCCCAAATGGTCGCCACACTATATTGAAGCTGTGGAGAAGGTGGACGATCACGTGGCACTCAGTAAACACGTGATATTGGTGCCAGTTAGACGCAGCAGTGTGATAACATCGTTATATCGAATTAAAACAAATACATCAGTAATTCAAATTATGTGTGAAACTAATCGAATCTAATCATAAACATAATTTTCATAAATGAATATCCCCCTAAGATTGGCTGTTGATGGTGTGTAAATATACGGAGTCGCCGAGATTTAGCGATATCTCTCAGGAGTAATCAGTTCACCTGTTAACGTTTTACCCGCGCTAATTGATTGCTGTGATTTATGGCCCACAATGACGTAGCGATTCCACATTAAAGCATGTGACTTAAGGAGTTTCCACCCTTCGTAATGCACATGTTTTTCTCGTCGTATTTTCGTGTCGTCATTTCCGTATTGCGTATCGGGCATATCCATAACGTAGCGTAAACTGTACTAACACCGCCAAATGGAACTCTTCTGCGCGGGAGGGTAAAAACAAATACATTCATTTGGTGGCAATGTCAACAAACCGTTGTCGAGACGAAGCCGGAACTATGCATCTTGTTTTGTTTTTTGCCTTAAAAGGGTCACATTTATCCATACAATTTCAACTAAAAGCACTTTGTGTAATTTGTTTTATACATTTTATGATAAATAAAATATTTGTTGACTAAATAAGCAAACCTTGTTTATATTTTTGAAATGCTGTAATGGTTCTGAACAATATAAAAACCAAAATAATATTAAAAAAATGCAAATTTGGAAACAATCTTTTTTTTGGTATTATTTCCAAAAAAAACCAAGGACTTCTTAGAAAGCTTAGATTTTCCCAAAATTATTTCTACATGGTTGCATAACCATTATGTTCAAGATTCAAGAAATTATGATAGTTAATTACGAAAGGGTGGAGCCTCCTTAAGTATTCAATTATTAATTAAGTATTCATTTTGATCAAAGACATGTCATATATTGTCTATAAATGATGGCTGGAAGCAGTTCAATGCTTACGTTTAACGCTCATTCCATTTTTCTTCAAAAGTATAATTTGAATATCTCGACCTTCATGACGAGGGTGCATATCCCGGAACAGCCCAAGTAACAGCCATATTAAACAATAGTAATGCTGTCCATATTTGGTCATGGTATTCATAGCTGATATGAATTCCATTTGTATTTGGTAGAGATACATAATAGCATTGTCATGCCATGGTAAAATTTCGTTGATCTAACATTTATAGAGTTCGTTTCCTGCAAAATCGCGAGATTAGGACTTTATGACTATGCCTCTAATTACCGCGTTCTTTGGAGAATAATTTGTTTCCATGATGATATTGATGTATCAGCCTCTGAAGCAAGGAAAGTATGTTTATTGACTTACGACGTGGCTATGAAGTAAATTTCATAAGCGTACAATGTGGGTTTTCAAATGAGTTTGCGTGAAAAGTTTGTGAGTGTGAAATAGTGTCTCTTCTGTAGAACGACTCGGTAAGAGCCGTGTGACCTCACCGTGTCTCAGAGGGTACCTGTTCATACATGACTCAATATGTTACCCAGGTTTATACCTCGTTACCTGGTACATGATACCAAATCATTAACCTCAAATTCAGATCCTTCTGCCAGGGTGTGACCCGTTCAGTTGTCTCGTGATGACCCTGTCACGTGCTATATATTATGCGGTCGTAACATAAGATGATACCCTATCTCAGCAAAATGAGCGCGATACATTCCTTGACGGGACGAAATATGTATGTACATGCTTTCTGATAACAAAACTGAAAATAGATTTTGTCTTGGTATATCTTACAAGGAACTTGATTAAAATATAGATAAAATAATAGCCGGAAAGCCTCGTTTTGGTTAACCAATGAGATCAAACAAATTTGTTTACCGGGACCAGCCTTTGTAAAGATCGATTTAATTTGATGCGTGTAGATTCTGAAGTAATAATCACATTTCAATATTACCTGCCTTGCCGCAATGACTAAGTAATTCTTAATAACCATACCATTGAAGTACACAGGATTACAAAAAAAATTGATGGTGTTATTGACGTACCGACCTTTCAAATCCATTGTCCACATATTCCCCAAATGGTATTTAGATGTTTAGTTTATTTTTAACCTATTCTTGAAAGATTTAATTTTACCTTACATCCTCATGGTAGTCGTGTAGAAATAGCGTCCGGAATGCGGACCTGTCAATATTAGAATGATCTATCAACAACCGGTACGTGATTTCTTCACGACAATTTGATAACCGGAGGACACGCAAAAACCACAAACCATTTCAAAATACTGTAGGGTTGAAACGCATTTTCCATATCAAAATGATTATGTAAAAATAGTGTCTCGACATTTTGTTAATTAGCTAATGGTTTAGTTGTTTAACTGCGATTAAAGAATAATAAAACTTTAATGAACATGAGTCACACGGCATTTGCACCGAGACGGATCTCTCCATAAAGATATTCAAGTGCATGAGTACCTGTCTTGTCTAAATGTTAATATATGTGTCGTAAAAAGGTTCAAAGCTCAAACAAAATATGCCATAAGGTCAACGACATTACGAAATTTCAGGTTTGTTTCTATATTTTACAGAAGACCTGTGCGAACATTTGTTCTTTAAACAGCAAAGTAAGACAAATATCCGTTAGCACTTTCTTGTGCTGCTAGGTTGATAGGACAGAGGAGTAGGAGGAGGAGGAGGAGGAGGAGGAAGAGGAGGAAGAGGAGGAAGAGGAAGAGGACTACGACGACGACGAAAACGACAGAGACAAAGGAGAACAAAGGGGGAAAGAGGGTAGATCAGAACCAGAATAGTTATTGAAGACCGTTACTTTTTTGTCTTTAAAATGAGACACTTTCAGATAACGTCAGGTACAATCTCGTGAAAGACACTTCTTTACCAATCATTTGATAGATCTATGAAGGAATTTGATCACAAATGTGGTCTATTTGTGATCCTTCTTCTCTTGTTTTAAATGTCAATTTTCGATTCAATTGAGGCAATATTTTCAATATCAAATGACTAGGAGAAAAGCGTATAAATTGTTGTTTTGTTTGTTAGCTTGGGGAACAATTTTTGTGTTATTCTTTTTATACCAAAATATTTTTCAACCAAAAAAAAATTAAATTAATAACAAAAAAAGTTTTTGTTATTAAAACAGATACATCAGGAATTGTTCTTTCACTTTCGCTTCGGTGATCGTTTTCAATAACAGAAATGTTTTCAATAAGAGACACATTTATTTAACTAAATTCATGACCTATACTTTATTTGGTTAGTGTACATTTGCTTAATAGTTGTATGACAATGTCAGTAGGTGTATATGACCTAAGTGATGTAGTAGGTCTTTTATTTATGACATTATCCAGTACATCTATGTATCCTATAAATTATGTAGTTGGTCTCACTTATAACATGCTGTATAGTAGGTCTATATATATAACAAAATTGATGTTGTATGTCTATAATCATGATATAATTGATGCACTAAGTCTTATTAATGTAATTGGTACGATATATCTATTTCATGACCTACATTTTGTATAATTGATATGTTTAGTCTACATTTACTCGCATAATTGATGCAGGAAGTATTTATTTAAGATATGGCCTATAACTGATGCGGTAAGTCTGTGTTTATGACATAATTTATGCAATATGTATTTATTTATGATATGAACAACGAATTGCTGAAATCACGTCCTGGTCACAAGTTCTGAGAAAGAACAAGATTCCAAGAAACTAGGTTGACTTGTGACCACTTGATCCTCGCGCGCTGATATCTGTTAAACACTAGTGTAAGCACTTAATCGACTTGATGTCCTCTAGCTGGGTAACATACCACCACCTCAACTTAAACCTGTCCATATCCGTCTCTTTATATCTGATAAAGGATTAAAAAAAACACTTCCCGCCTCATTTGATTTTTAAAATTTCATTGACAATTCACACAATTTTTATATTTGTAGGTTAATCCCAATTTGCGCCGGTTTTGAATAAGGGACAAAACTTAGTGTAAACATCCAGGTAAAAACTTGTTAAGAAAGGTGTAGTATTATATAGCAGATATATCCTATGAAAGGGCGCGTGTATCCGTGTGTAAAACTATATACACTTATAAAGCACATCGGCGAGACAGGTAAGTGTTCCCATGGTCGTAATACATGGCACCTGCAACCCCCTGCTGACGTCATACTCTACCTATTTCGTGGCCTGGGTACAATCACGACCGGGTATGAAGAGCTGTTAACATTCATCTTAAGATTTCACTTGACAAATATAATCTTGTTATGATACTACATTTTAAACCTCGGCGAATAACGTGCAAGATTTGTCAACTTAAGGACTCGATTAAGATGATTGTTCTTCGGATGTTTTATTTTTTTGAACCCAACTCTTTAAATGCATAGTTTTGATCAACATTGCAGTTTTGGAATTACAAACTTCGTTTCGTCAAAAGATTGGCAATGTGGAGCTCTAGGTTGAGTTGTACTAGTACGATAAAATGTAGCATTAATGTAGGCCGACATGTTTGCAAGCTAACCATGCAGTACACTAGCAAATATACTAGCTTCGTCCCGCCCTATCTACTCGTTCATTCATGAAAACGATTCCAAAGTTCTATACCTCACCTTACCTGTAAGCCCCCGTACATACCTACCTATCTCTCTGAATGTAGGGATGGGTTTCCGGCGTCATGTTCTAATTTTCAAACTAACGAAGGAGAAAATCCGGTTTGCTTTTGAAGGAAAACTTATAATAAAACGTTCAAAAAAGAGAGAGAAAACAGAGGTGCAAACTCATCCAGATCGGGGTGTGTGCTTGACAACAGTGTTCAACTTATCTCAGTCTTAAATGATTGAAATAAAGACTGAAGACTGAATATGTAAATGAGTTGTACATACAGATCATTTGTATACCGCCAATTCCGTCTTTGCGTATTGCAGAGTTATCTGCTCTTGTGAGCAGGTGTTGATTGTTACGTCATTGGTTTGTGAGAGTAACGTCATCAATTTTTGAGAAAACGACGTAATTTTCTCACACAAACCAATGACGTAACAATCAATAGCTGCTCACAAGAGAAGATAACTCTGCAATACGCAAAGACGGAATAGGTGATGGGATGTTTAATTTAAGATATGTGTTTAATATATATCTGACAAAGATTATCTAGAAAAGAAGAAACAGAGGAAAGTTGTTACCTGGCTTTTGCTGATGTAGATGCAGGGTTTTATCGAGCCACAGGCATTTGATAGACCTGTACACATTTTTAAATCATTTACAATTTAAAAGAAGGCACTAAAGATAATCAAAGGCAGTTTCGTTATACTGCCACCACTTGTCCATCGTTATAAAGATGTTTAGGCGATATATCGAAAGTGACGTTTAAATGAATTATTTGAAAAAGAAAAGGACACCGGACTTTTATGTACGTTGTCAGTACGTGAAGTTGAATATAGAATGAGGAGCATTATAACGAGAGAACGAGATTTCGTTGTAAAGTAAAAGTTTTACATTACATCACCTAAAACCTACCGTTTTCAACTGTTTAATAGTTAAGTTGAAAATACGGTAAGTATTTTGTGCACACACCAAATAATGAATTAATTCACTATTCTTATCTAGAACACTATGTTTACCTTCCAATAAACAAAGGTTTGACCTGCAGGTTTAACAGGAAAGCATACGTTAAGTTTCGCCTATCTCAAAGTTGGGCAGAAAGACCCGAGTAGTTTGCTTTTTCGAAGCTCTGACGAGTATCCGATAGGGTTTTCCGATTTAACCTGTGACTCTAACCACGTCCGCCCCAGGCCTGGATGACCATGGTGGTCCGGCTTCTAAATACAATGTATGGTGACGTATTCATACACACGTGGTAACTTATACATCTCGACCTGATTTAACAGTCTGAGGATAAAAGGTTCATTACGCCTTTGCTTCAAGGTAAAAACGAATCATGAAAGGTCAAACAAAAACTTAGTTCATTCTTCTGAGGTATTTTCCACCTTTTGATTCATTCTAGTGTTTGATTTATGTACGATATTAAATGCGTATGTGTCACCTGTCTGTGTGAGGAATTCTTATTAAACAGGTGTACAACTGCACAAAGATGGAGATAAATTAAGATATAGGACGATAACAGGGGAAGAAATTTTGTAATGTTTGTTTCGCGTCAATCGTTGACGCTAATATGATGAATTGCTTTGCGTTGCTATTTCAAATACAAATGTGTAAGGCTGCAGCTTCCTTGGTGCATATCGTTTAATTAGCTTCCTAATATGAGAAACATGCATCTGTTATTTTCACAAAGCGAGCCGAGTGCATCGACCTTTGGGTTGTATTGGTGAAACGTTTGTAAAGAGATCAAACAAAAATATAGCATAAGGTTGACGGCATTACGACATTTGAGGTTTGCTTCTATTTTTACAAAAAACCTGTACGAACATTTGTTCTTTTAACAGCACAGTAGGCACATTTCTAGTACTGTATTTTTTGTTTCTACTGATAGGAGGAGGAGGAGAAGGAGGAGGAGGAGGAGGAGGAGGAGGAGGACAACGAGGAGAACGAGGAGGACGGGGGGGACGAGGAGGAAGGGGAGGACGAGAATGAGGGTAGAGGAAAAAGGAGGAGGGGAGGAAGGGAGGAGGGCGACGACGAGGAGAAGTAGAGGAGAAGTAGAGGAGAACGAGGAAGAGGAGGAGGAGGAGGAGGGAGAGAAAGAAGAGGACGACGGTACAATGTAGGAGGAGGAGGAAGAGGGCGAAGAGGACGACGACAACGATGAATACAAAGATAAAGAGAAAGGAGAAAAAAGGAGATAGGAGGGTAGATAAGGTTATATAGTTTGTGACAATACGGAACAAGTAATAACAATACTCCAACAGACCCAACAACAGTGGTAGCGCCACCTTTCCAATTGCCAATAAGCCAGCAATATTGTGAATTTACAAGAAAAAAAACCTCATCAACAAAAACAACCTACGACTATAACAAAACATCAAAACGTCGCTTGAAGCGCCGTTTGTACATACACGCATACACTAGGGCCATCTTGAACCCAACAATACTAAAAACCACAACATAAAAATGATATTATCACTTCGTCCCTCCGTTCCTACATCCCTTCATCCCTCCATCTTTCCCTCCACTCTTACTTTTTATATCTGTCTGGTCGTTTAAAAAGATTATGCGACCGGTCAGTTACGAAGCCAGAGAAATATTCGTTCTTATGTTACATCATGATGTGTGTTCATTTTGTTACCCTTCTTTACCAATGAAGCACAACCGGTTCAACCACATAAAAAGAGGGGAAGCGGTATCGCGACTATCGCGTAGTAGGGATCGGTTCATCCTAAAATGTTAGGTCTTTCAGTGAGTGAAACAAGACTAGGCGTCAACGCCTACACACACGTTAACTTACATCTGTGCGGCTCGAGCGATGGTTTAACACTGTATTAATTACATGCGATCTATTTTACACACTTTCGTTTACAAGCCATTTTAGACAGCTTATCACTCATACATGATCGCAACGTGTTTACATGATCGATATCTATGATAACACTCGCCTGCTATAGGTGCATCGACTACGGCGTTTTTGTAAGTCCTGTCAAACGTTAATACCTTCAAATTAATAGGTATGCTAATTTGGTTCCGGAGATGAATGTGGGCTGAATGCAATGACGCAAGTGTGTAAACGTAAATCGTCTATGGATGAAAGTGCTAAATTACACCATGCACCTGTATTTTATATTCTGCATTGCCATGAACATGCTTTTTTCCCCCAGCATAGCCGCTTATGATCGTTTTAGGTTTTTCCTCTGCGAAGTTGGGATTCCTCGCGCGTCATTTGACGCATGCAGTGCAGGCTGAATAATTAACGGTTTTTGCCCGGGATGGAAAATAACTACTCTCAAAAAGCCTGAATTCTCGATTGTAAATTTATCCTTCATGTTATCTTGCCTGTTTCACGCATTTGGCCGTTGGTGTTAAAATGGATGAAATGAATTTACAATCAATTTCCACTTCTTATAGATAAATCTTGTATAAAATTGGTTGAAACTTATCTGTATTGTTAATGCCGACAAAATGAAAAGACAAACACAAATTACCGGAATATTCGAAAGGCGAAAGTGGCCTGTAGCTACAAGAGGCTACGCAAGCCTGGCTGGATTTGCACTCCAGCATTACAGAAATGCTACACCGGAAACCTAGATCTACCCAAATCGAACAAGACCATCATGCAAGTTCTGTTAGCCTCATTTAAGCAACGCATTTTTATATTTTAGCGTTTATATACTGTAGTTTTCAGCGGTAGGCAATCCTGATTAACATTTATTAAACATCAGATTTATTCATCAAAGTCATTCTGAATGCATAAGGAAATCATTGAAGATTTTTTTATCATGAACAGAAATGTCGGAATGTTGCTTTAAGGTTGTTTCAGTATAGGACATTACAAAATTCTCTCTTATTAATGTCTGTTATTACTTTTTCTATATTTGTTTCGTCATATTTAATTGATTGTTTCGAAGCTAGGTTGATTTTCTTTCCGGTTTCATTTAGATATCATGTACGTAACGTGCGACCGCCCACTTCAACGCGTTACCCCTTTGTAGTAAATGCAGGCTAGTCCAACTGCTTCATAGGCATGATTTCGTGGCAATCATTTAGTTAGATGTTAATTTAAAAGATTTATTAGGCACGAACCATTGTTTCTTAAATCAACAATATATGTTCCCTTAGGTAAAAACACGTTAACCACTATCCTTATCTGTCAAATGCATCCACATCTAATACAATTTGACAGGCTAGCGTCTGTGCATACTTTGGCATATTTCGTGATGTATTGGCAATAACAAATCTGTTTCTACTGACAAAAGTTTCAGGTTAAATAACATCTAGATGGGCCTAACAAGTGTTTATATATTAATAGGCAATTAAGGATCTATCAACAAAACGAAATCTAGAGATATACAACCTTTATCAGACCTACTACCACCAATATTAAAACACCGATGTAGTCGAAATATGCTGGCGGTGATCGACCATTCAAATGAAAGATGGAGCTTATTTTTTCAATAAACGAAGGCTACATATTGAGTTGTTACTGTTTATAAACGATGGGCAATGAATTATTTTTACTGTATTTTTATAAGGAAAAAAAAAGTAATAAACTTTTTGAGAATTCATTTATTGTAGGTTATCGACTCTTATGAGAAGACATTTTTTTGTAGAAATATACCAATTTCTCAAAGTAATACGAACTATTTTTACTAGACGACGAAGAATTGTTTTCAAACTTTTTTCTTCTTCTATTTTTAAGCTCAGAATAAAAAATCACAACATTCCACTGTTTTGAAAGTCAGAGGTAACCAAAAGTGTGAATATTTTTGTCGTAATTTAAAATTATTTGTTTTGGTAACATACATCGATCCTGATGTCAACATTAAGTACAATTTTGTCTTGTCATAATTATACCCTAAGAGCAAACATATTTTAACATCAATGACGACCATTACGGTTTTGCTTTACAGCAAATATTCTACCTGATATCACAAATCATTCACAGACATATAATTTTGGAAAAATGCCAATACATTGTAGCATTGTCTCGTATGTGGGCTCCAACATAACGATAGGTAGCTATCGACGGGAGAGTCTGATCAAATTCAAATCAAACTTTTTCAAAAATAAAAATTAGTCTGTGATATTTGAGTGGTATTTCGTCTGCGGTAAGGACTAATAAGTAAACCATATTTTTGGATTGCTTTGAATAAATGATCTTTGAGGAAAATATGCAATTTTACAAATTGAATTTTCTCTGGCATCGAATTAGATAGCTATTCTGGGTTTACGCGTCTAGACATGTAAATGGTTGATAACGCTGTGACAGAGATTGTGGAGAACCACGTGTAGTGATAGACTCTACAATCCCGATGATTTTCGACTTTTATAACTGTTATTGATATGAAATCCATCTTTTAATGCATTAAAAACAGTTAACAGTATATAACATGCGAACATTGTGATATTGTAAAGAAATCTGAGTTTGAGAGATCTTCGTAACGCTGCTAAAAGCTCTAATCATGAACTGGGCATTTTTTTGCTGGCATGTCAATGGCTTTGATAGATAATTTATTAGAAGAAATCAATATCATGCAGAACTTTAATGAATAAATAAACAAAAATCCAATAAAAAATAAAACATACACACACAAACGACAGAAAGAAGTAGACAGTCGTATAGTTTTAAGTGTAAGTATGTATTTGAATCAGACCGGATTCGAACCCTAGTCCGACAAGGTAAATGTTTCTTGTTGTAGAAATGATTGATATTTGTATCAAAGCTATAGATAGTGACGGAACAACATTTTCAAATGATAGTTAAAGTTTTTGGTACGAGAGCCCTTAATCCACCAGATTCATCATAAAAATCTATACATACGAAGATAAATTGCCAAAAGTAAGATGGAATTCCGCCGTTTGCTTGAAACTGTTGATAATCTGTCTATAAACTAGGAATTTATCAATTATAGCGAACTTGAAAAAAACCACTAGACAAAATTGCATTAGACAAATTATTTTGTGAAGAAAAAAATTCCAATTATAGAAAATAGAAGTGCATATCAAATATATGTACAAGGTAGAGTCTGTCGGGAAACATATCAGGATAAGTTCGGATAAAAACAAGTCTTTCGTAAAAATAAGCGTGGGCTTGGCATTACATCGCCCTCCTCAAGCTGTGACATTGGAGCACTAATACAAGCTTGAACATAGAGTAGCCATCACGTAAAGCGCCAATTCAATTGAATTAGGATTGTACATTGTGCAAGACTGAACTCTGGTATTTCTGTACTCTCAAGCTTAATCTGTTCCTAAGCCGTTCATTCATAATAGCCAACATTATCTGCGTAAAATGTCAAGTATCAGTCTCTATGAGGTAGTAAAGAGGGGATTGGTTAAGAGAGCGCTCATTGCCTAGGGAACAAGTCACCAGCATTTCCGACTACACAATATTTCTATTCATTAGATGCTGTGAATGAAATGTAACTAACAGTTGGTAATGTCAGTTAATTTTGAAAATAACTTAGTCAAATATCACTTCAAATACATGCATTTAAAAAAAATATGAACCCCCGTATACATATTTAATTGTAACAGATAAAGTAAGTATTATATCATACTGATTGGATTCATTTTGTGAAAATATTCCTTTTCTTCCCCAAACATTTAACCTTTTTGATGAAATTAAAACACTTTTGTCGTATTTAATGGGTCTATATATGTAACGTTGTTAAAAGAGTAAACTGCATATAAAGCAAAGTCAATTTACACTGGGGAAGATTAAAATTGGAATCTCAGACAGTTTAAGGATGTATATAAGTATGCTGCCTCACACATCTTGTCTATAACTTCTGTTAGAGTTAACTTCCTTGAATGATTTTGATTCCTTGAAGTAGCCGACTGTTATTTAAAAAGTTTTGGACATTTTCTTTGGCCGACCTTAGTTGCTGCAAAGACGTAAAAAACAAACAACAAACAAAGCAACTAACCAACAAAGCAAGCAACCAATCAACCACCTCACAAACAAAACAACTAACCAACAAAGTCACTTACTAACCAAACAACTAGCCAACAAATTCACTAACTAACAAAACAACTAACTAACCAAACAACTAACTAACCAAACAACTAACCAACCAAGCAACTTACCAACCAAACAACTTACCAACCAAACAACTTATCAACCAAGCAACTCACCAACCAAGCAACTTACCAACAAAGCAACTAACCAACCAAACAACTAACCAACCAAGCAACTTACCAACCAACCAACTTACCAACCAAACAACTTATCAACCAAGCAACTCACCAACCAAGCAACTTACCAACCAAGCAACTTACCAGCCAAGCAACTTACAATCCAAGCAACTTACAAACCAGGCAACTTACCAACCAAGCAACTTCCAAACCAAGCAACTTACAAACCAGGCAACTTACCAACCAAGCAACTTACAAACCAAGCAACTTACAAACCAAGCAACTTACAAACCAAACAACTTACCAACCAAGCAACTTACCAACCAAGCAACTTACCAACCAAGCACCTCACATACAAAGTCACTAACTAACCAAACAACTAACCAACCAATCAAATAACCAACCAAACAACTTACCAACAAAGCACCTTACCCCAACCAAGCAACTAACCAACCAAGCAACTTACCAACCAAGCAACTTACCAACCAAGCAACTTACCAACCAAGCACCTCAAAAACAAAGCCACTAACTAACTAAACAACTAACCAACAAATCAAATAACCAACCAAGCAAATTACCAACCAAGCAACTTACCAACCAAGCACCTCACAAACAAAGCAACTAATCAAAAAGACAACTAACTAACCAGTCAGCTGACTATCCAAGCAATTAACCAACAAAGCAACTAACCAACGAAGCAGCTTGCCAACCATGTAACTAACCAACTAATCACCTCACAAACAAAGCAATTAACCAACGAAGCAGCTAACAAACCTAGCAACTAACCAACCAAGAAGCTAACCATCAACGCAACTTACAAACCAAGCAGCAACTAATAAACCAAACAACAAACCAACAAAGCATTTAACCTACAAAATAACTCAGTAACCAATCAACTAACCAACCAAGCAGTTATCCAACTAAGCAACTTACCAACCAAGCATCTGCCTAACAAAGCAACTAACCAATAAAGCAACTGACCAACAGAGCAACTACCCAATCAACCAACCAACGAAGCAACTAACAAATCAAGCAGCTTACCAACAAAGCAAACATTGGAACAAACAAACACTGTTGCAAGAACGTTTACCCCATACAAACAAAGTCAGTCTAAACACCATTCATAATATAAAATCTACAATTTAATCATTTCTACTGCGGAAATTATCATTGACTTATCTTTGGGTATAGCCATACGGAACGTTTCTTGAAATAAAATGTTCATATACATCCCCAGTCTATTTTAAATAGGTACATACTAATGTGTTAAACGGTTTCGTCCGTTTGGCAACAAGACCTTGAAAGCCACATGGGGCATTATTTTCATGTTTTATGTCTTAAGTTAAGTTTTATCAAAGATTTATGAGAGTTAATGACAATGTACTCATCATACTTGTGTACATGTGAATGCATATAACGATTTCAACAAGGCAATACATAAAATAAGACCTATGACCATTTTGCCTTACAACGCACTGTGCCACAGTTTCTTCACGTCAACGAAGCGTGGGGAGTAAAATCTTGGGTTGTCAACATCAGTTTACCCGTATATTGCATTGTGAGCCAATAATCGAAAGAGAAGTAACGATACATTCTTCACAACAATCTTTAAACATACCCATCCACTCAGAAATTGGTGCACAGTGCGTTGTAACGTGAACAATGTCACAGGCATTCCCTCGCTGAGATTACAGATAATCTTGTATGATGGATGTTTCTTCATTATTTCTCATATATCCTTTTTTTCCAAATTGCCAAATTTCAGAAATACACACACATACTGTAGCTTCCAATTCTTAGTTGAAAAATTTAATACGTTTTATACCTATTTTGAATAAACTTTGACGCTGGTTCTACTTGTTAATTGTTTAACGTCCTCGTAACAGCGCCAGGGTGGTATGAGGATGGGTTTACCCCTGGTACCATACACACATTGACACTTTAATTCAAAACATGTTCCATTTGACTATTCGTATAACTATTTAACTGAGATAATTTCAGTATTTACTGTGATTGCCACGATTAGCTCTTCGTGTTGATATTTTCAAACCCCTGCAGTTTTGGTGAGAGAGAAAAAAGCCTGCTGTATCCCACTGCATATTAGTGTAGGAGGCGACTAACGTATACCCCTACATAATCTGGGGATTTATTTCGTATATTCTGCTTAGGGGTCATTGAATAGAGATTTATGGGCGGATTGGTCGAGTGGTTAACACTCCGGCCTTCCAAGCAGGCGGTCGGGGTTCGATCCCCGAAGTCGCCGTACGAATGGAACACTCAGAGAAAGTGTTTTTCTCCTGCCCACACAACTCCAACAACCCAGGTGGAGTATAAAATGGTCTGGGGTGGGTGTTGCGGTATCTGTGCTGTAGCATTCAAGTGAGGTGGCACTATAAATGATACCGTTGGAAGCACGGTTCCACTACTAACAGAACACAATACATCTCCAACACCCCTACAGGCATACACACATAGGGAGATATTAGCAAGGTGGCGTATTGATTAAAATATATGCTAATTGTATTGACTGTATAAAATTGTATATGTACTGTGAAGCGCTTTAGAGTGGCTTATGTTAGCTAGATAGGGCGCTATATCAAATGTTGTATATTTATTAATTTATTTAGAGACAGAAATTGATCTGCTGCCCAAATTGCAGAACCTGGTATCTATATACAATGTATTAACCATTTTCACCTCCCTAGGCTCATGTTTCCCTAGGCTCATGTCTCCCGAGACATCCGTCTTAGGTGTTGCCATGAAGTTCACCAAAAACATTTTCGCTAAAAAATGCCGCTGTCGGTCTTTTAATCAAAGCTGCCGTTACGTTCTGCTACTGCCAAATCGTTTCGATCGACCTGTGTGCATAACTTGTAATTGCTATTGTCTATCCGATAACATTTTTGGAGAAAATAAAAAGAATGTTTGACGGATTTAGCCGGAACCCTTCTATCAGAAACCAGTCTTTAATTTATGTTTCTTTCCTCGAAAGAGAGAGGAACTATAATTTGTAGCGGTGTCTGGGGGTGAACAAGGGATGTCTCGCGTTGCTTTATCACCGTACACGGTCTAGACGTTCCCTCGAGAGGTGTCCCTGAGGTACATCAAGGTCGTAACCACAGACCAGACAGGTGGCGACTCCCAGAGACATAAACCAAAGGTCAGTAAGGCAGACAATCCATGAAATCGTCAAACGATTGATTTTCAGTAAAAACGTCGTTCTCTGAAATTTTTATTGTTTGTTTTGACAAAAAATAGGAACATATCTTCATTAAAGTCTTCTAACAAATAACAATAAATGTTTTCGTAGGGGGATGCAACAGGTGAACAATCGAATTTCTATTGTTACAGGTAATGATTATGCCATTACGAACCTCACACCACGAGGCCACGAGGCGGCCGTCTGAAATGAGTTACCAATCTTAATGATGAAGAATTTACACCGTCGACTTAGTCCGTGGAATTTATACACACGCCACAAAATTGCTCATCAAAGGAAGATGAAAGGTAGACTGTTGAAGCAGACATCTCGTTGTGTAATTAAAACGTTTACGTCAGAGCACCCGTACTGAACTGCTCGAATTCCAGTCTAGATGCATATTGTCTTGTTAGCTCAACAACACATAAAGAAACACAAAATATTATTGATTCTTGATTATTTCTTTAGTATAAGTAGCCGAAATAAAAAAAGATTTCTTTCTGTTTTTATTTCAAAATATGATCTTTCCCGTTTTAGTCAGCTTGGATTCTAGATATAAGCGTACTTTGTTTTATCGTTTGTCTTACATTTGTGATGCTAACAAACCTCTGCAGCTTCGCTCGTTAAATCTTCTCCGTCCCTATGACGTCATTGCTGAGATAAAACGGTTGTGGAGGGACATTTTCCTGCATCGCTTTTCTCGTTATCCCCAGCGATAATTATCCCAGACAACCACGGGATTTACCCCCGGGGCAAGCATTGGGATGACTTCTGTATTGCCTTCTCTCATGGTGGACGTATCACCGGAAGTTCACACAAGCATTTTGCGATAATTTTTATCAAGGTCTGCATTCTTCAGATTCAACAGCGATCAGAGGTTTGCTAGCTTCAGTTTGTGGTGAGGGGGCGGAAGATTCTGGGGTGGATCAAGGGGAATTCCCTAACTATTTTTTTTTTTTTTTTTTTTTTTTTACCGGGGACAACATATTACAGTTTTTCTTTGAATAAACATTGTTTCATGAAATGTTATCGCTTTTGTAATCTGCTTTATGAAGTCAGAAAATTATATGGGCTCGAGGAAACGTGCTGAAATTGTTTTACCATTAATTTAAACTATATCATTAAATAACATTTGTTCAAGACCTTTTATACAGAAGTGTTCCGTATAAATCGGACACATCTGGCGTTGCGTTGAAAACAAACAAGTTTGTGTGTCCTTGTGACAACTATGGTCATTTGAGGGCGTGTCAGGTTTTGGTGCTACAAGAAAGCCGGAGTTTCTGGAGAAAAGCATCGACCTGCGGCCAGTACCTGGCGACAGCTCCACGTAAGCCTCGAACCCTCCAACTATTATGAAAACGAACATATCTTTTGGGACACCTTTAAGAAGAGAGGATTTGAAGTGTCAATATCCCCAGAGGGAGAATGAAGATAAAAAGAGAACTGGAGCGCGTATGCATGATTTTTCATACGGTTGAGAAATCGTGACGGGATAAGAAATGGGGTGAGAACCCTTACCAATTTGGTTTTTATGTGAGAAATCGTATCGGATGAGAAATTATTTCGTAACAGCTATAGGCCCCTTTGCAGTATCAGGATTTTCTTCTGTCCCTTCTGTTTAGATGTCCGCGGTGGCATAGTGGTTAATGCGTCTGACATTCTGCTACCACTAGCCCTCCTCTACTGGGTCATCCTGCTACCACTAGCCCTCCTCCACTGGGTCATCCTGCTACCACTAGCCCTCCTCTACTGGGTCATCCTGCTACCACTAGCCCTCCTCTACTGGGTCATCCTGCTACCACTAGCCCTCCTCTACTGGGTCATCCTGCTACCACTAGCCCTCCTCCACTGGGTCATCCTGCTACCACTAGCCCTCCTCTACTGGGTCATCCTGCTACCACTAGCCCTCCTCCACTGGGTCATCCTGCTACCACTAGCCCTCCTCTACTGGGTCATCCTGCTACCACTAGCCCTCCTCCACTGGGTCATCCTGCTACCACTAGCCCTCCTCTACTGGGTCATCCTGCTACCACTAGCCCTCCTCCACTGGGTCATCCTGCTACCACTAGCCCTCCTCTACTGGGTCATCCTGCTACCACTAGCCCTCCTCCACTGGGTCATCCTGCTACCACTAGCCCTCCTCTACTGGGTCATCCTGCTACCACTAGCCCTCCTCCACTGGGTCATCCTGCTACCACTAGCCCTCCTCTACTGGGTCATCCTGCTACCACTAGCCCTCCTCCACTGGGTCATCCTGCTACCACTAGCCCTCCTCTACTGGGTCATCCTGCTACCACTAGCCCTCCTCCACTGGGTCATCCTGCTACCACTAGCCCTCCTCTACTGGGTCATCCTGCTACCACTAGCCCTCCTCCACTGGGTCATCCTGCTACCACTAGCCCTCCTCTACTGGGTCATCCTGCTACCACTAGCCCTCCTCCACTGGGTCATCCTGCTACCACTAGCCCTCCTCTACTGGGTCATCCTGCTACCACTAGCCCTCCTCCACTGGGTCATCCTGCTACCACTAGCCCTCCTCTACTGGGTCATCCTGCTACCACTAGCCCTCCTCCACTGGGTCATCCTGCTACCACTAGCCCTCCTCTACTGGGTCATCCTGCTACCACTAGCCCTCCTCCACTGGGTCATCCTGCTACCACTAGCCCTCCTCTACTGGGTCATCCTGCTACCACTAGCCCTCCTCCACTGGGTCATCCTGCTACCACTAGCCCTCCTCTACTGGGTCATCCTGCTACCACTAGCCCTCCTCCACTGGGTCATCCTGCTACCACTAGCCCTCCTCTACTGGGTCATCCTGCTACCACTAGCCCTCCTCCACTGGGTCATCCTGCTACCACTAGCCCTCCTCTACTGGGTCATCCTGCTACCACTAGCCCTCCTCCACTGGGTCATCCTGCTACCACTAGCCCTCCTCTACTGGGTCATCCTGCTACCACTAGCCCTCCTCCACTGGGTCATCCTGCTACCACTAGCCCTCCTCTACTGGGTCATCCTGCTACCACTAGCCCTCCTCCACTGGGTCATCCTGCTACCACTAGCCCTCCTCTACTGGGTCATCCTGCTACCACTAGCCCTCCTCCACTGGGTCATCCTGCTACCACTAGCCCTCCTCTACTGGGTCATCCTGCTACCACTAGCCCTCCTCCACTGGGTCATCCTGCTACCACTAGCCCTCCTCTACTGGGTCATCCTGCTACCACTAGCCCTCCTCCACTGGGTCATCCTGCTACCACTAGCCCTCCTCTACTGGGTCATCCTGCTACCACTAGCCCTCCTCCACTGGGTCATCCTGCTACCACTAGCCCTCCTCTACTGGGTCATCCTGCTACCACTAGCCCTCCTCCACTGGGTCATCCTGCTACCACTAGCCCTCCTCTACTGGGTCATCCTGCTACCACTAGCCCTCCTCCACTGGGTCATCCTGCTACCACTAGCCCTCCTCTACTGGGTCATCCTGCTACCACTAGCCCTCCTCCACTGGGTCATCCTGCTACCACTAGCCCTCCTCTACTGGGTCATCCTGCTACCACTAGCCCTCCTCCACTGGGTCATCCTGCTACCACTAGCCCTCCTCTACTGGGTCATCCTGCTACCACTAGCCCTCCTCCACTGGGTCATCCTGCTACCACTAGCCCTCCTCTACTGGGTCATCCTGCTACCACTAGCCCTCCTCCACTGGGTCATCCTGCTACCACTAGCCCTCCTCTACTGGGTCATCCTGCTACCACTAGCCCTCCTCCACTGGGTCATCCTGCTACCACTAGCCCTCCTCTACTGGGTCATCCTGCTACCACTAGCCCTCCTCCACTGGGTCATCCTGCTACCACTAGCCCTCCTCTACTGGGTCATCCTGCTACCACTAGCCCTCCTCCACTGGGTCATCCTGCTACCACTAGCCCTCCTCTACTGGGTCATCCTGCTACCACTAGCCCTCCTCCACTGGGTCATCCTGCTACCACTAGCCCTCCTCTACTGGGTCATCCTGCTACCACTAGCCCTCCTCCACTGGGTCATCCTGCTACCACTAGCCCTCCTCCACTGGGTCATCCTGCTACCACTAGCCCTCCTCCACTGGGTCATCCTGCTACCACTAGCCCTCCTCCACTGGGTCATCCTGCTACCACTAGCCCTCCTCCACTGGGTCATCCTGCTACCACTAGCCCTCCTCCACTGGGTCATCCTGCTACCACTAGCCCTCCTCCACTGGGTCATCCTGCTACCACTAGCCCTCCTCCACTGGGTCATCCTGCTACCACTAGCCCTCCTCCACTGGGTCATCCTGCTACCACTAGCCCTCCTCCACTGGGTCATCCTGCTACCACTAGCCCTCCTCCACTGGGTCATCCTGCTACCACTAGCCCTCCTCCACTGGGTCATCCTGCTACCACTAGCCCTCCTCCACTGGGTCATCCTGCTACCACTAGCCCTCCTCCACTGGGTCATCCTGCTACCACTAGCCCTCCTCCACTGGGTCATCCTGCTACCACTAGCCCTCCTCTACTGGGTCGTCCTGCTACCACTAGCCCTCCTCTACTGGGTCGTCCTGCTACCACTAGCCCTCCTCTACTGGGCCATCCTGCTACCACTAGCCCTCCTCCACTGGGTCATCCTGCTACCACTAGCCCTCCTCTACTGGGTCGCGGGTTCGAGGCCTACGTGGCACAGTCGCCAGGTACTGACCGCGCTGGTCGATGGCTCTTCTCCGGGAACTCCGGCTTTCCTCCACCTCTAAAATCTAGCACGTCCTTAAATGACCTTAGCTGTAAATAAGACGTAAAACACAAAAAAAACACCACCAAAACAAGCCTTCTGTTTAGAGAATATTGACGCCTAACAATTTGTACCTCAGTATGTTTCTTTTTCACTTACCTAATCTCTTTTCGGCGATATCTCTTATAGGCTGTATTATGACCTTAGCTGTTGCTCAATCGGCAAACCTCGGATGACTCCGCTACACTCTATCATACTGTTCGAGGAACGAGTCACCCGATGAGTTCCGAGTGATCTGTTGCCAGGATGTAAAAACCACATGAAATATCAATTTGTTTTGAATGGTTTTCATAGGAATACATGGTTTACATTTGATACAATGATATTAGGAAATCCTAGAAATAATGCATAGAAAAAGAAGCCAGAGGTCTTCGTTAACAACAGGTCTAGAAGCATGTTTATAAGTCGGCACAATGTCGACGATTTGGTTTTGTTTTGTAAGCAAATCAATTAGTCTCAAAGTAATCGAACAGAACATCATTCTAAAAAGGGATTTGCTTTTTAAATAAAATAAGAAATCAAAGTCTTAAAGAGTTTCGAGGGTTATGCATATATGTCATAATAATTTCACTTTTTGATGAACGCCTTTGCTTAGAGCAAACGTAATTTACAATTAAAAATACTATTTTTTTTGTGTTATCAATTTGCGCGTTGAAATAAAATCCGGAAACAAACTAATGAAGGTGATGTTAATCTGTTTCGTATAGAAGGTAACGCCTTGTTTGATTTCGTATGGTGAATTAATTGTCACCTAAAAAATATTAATTTATATGTCTATGCTACAATGCAACTGAGATTAACGTAAATATTTTAATAGATAAAATACCACTGACGCCTCCACACGTGCGGTCATCTGTTGACACATATATACGTCATTCGGCAAGTTATTTCCCGAATAAACAAAACAATAATAATATTTGTTCAACGGTGAATAAAAAGTCTAATTTCCCAGAAACCGACAAAAAAATTTAATTAGTTTTAAAATTTTCTGTTTATCAATCGTTGTTGCATGTCACATGCACATTGTACGACCAGAAC
The DNA here is from genome assembly GCF_002113885.1 of Mizuhopecten yessoensis. NCBI lineage: Eukaryota > Metazoa > Mollusca > Bivalvia > Pectinida > Pectinidae > Mizuhopecten > Mizuhopecten yessoensis. Next base: position 1,763,706 of record NW_018480078.1, on the reverse strand, counting down.
CAGGTACGGGGAAGGACGATTGTGACGTCATCTTTCGGGTTTAACCTCAGCAAGTCAAGCCAACTGTAAACAATATTATTTACAACTAGCAAACAATACATGTGAAGTTCTGTAAAATTCTTTATTAAATTAATGGTAAAATGGTTTAATTGTCGATTGTATGATGATGTTCATATAATTAGATTTAATATTAAAATCCTAGAATTAATGCGTTGTCATTTTGGAGAGTACAGCACATGGATAAAACATGAATATAACAGTATCAGAACAGACATGTTTATTTTTTGGTGGTGATGGTGGTGTTGGTGTGTGTGTTTGTAGGAGGGGACAGGGGGGAGGGGGGTGCAAGTGGCAGAGGGGGCATTGGGGGAAGGGGCAGGGCAGGGGATAGAGTGGAGGTTGTGTGGCAATTTCATAAACAATAGCTATTTACAAATATAACAGAACGTGTTCATCTATCATTATTCCTATACAATAGACACTCGTTTGACACATAATCATGTATGTAGCTCATGATTCTAGGTTATATTTAGACCGTTAAACAGTTAATACAGATACAATTGACCCCCAGTGGAACCATGCTTTGTTGCACAAGAGCGTGTCAGCCACTCAGTTGCCTTGTTCCCGTGTCGATTATGATATGCGTTCCATGCATGTAATGTATCGTATGACCTACGCTTTTTATGAATGAGTGGTCTTCGACAGCAATTTGGATATTTGATATGATATGGTAATATGTATTATGAATGACATCCGTGGGGTAATGATTTATATTCAAATACAATTCTGGTAAGTGTATCATGAGGATGCATATTAGTAGAGGCATGTTTGTACTCTGGTCCCGCTGTGTCTGTCTCAAGGACGTTCTTTGTCCTCGCAAGCTCATTTTTTCTACCCCAAAAAACGGTCAAGGTCCGTCTCTCGAGGCCTATTGTCTATATATCCCAGACGCTCTGAATGTATTTGTCTAACTTTGTTAATCTATATCACACATTCTGGTCCCAAATACCTGTTTGTTTATCATTGTCAGACTATCTTAGTGTAACGGATGCTGGACACGACATCAGTTTTACAAACGTTCTTTGTCTCCAAACCAGGACAATCCATGTCTGTCTATGTGAACTTTTTTTGTCTGTATCACCGACTCATTATCGGTCTACAGGACGATTTGTATTGAACTCATTTTTTATTTGCCTGTCTAATGATGTTCTGCGCGTCTAGAACGTTTACGTCTGTAATAACGCAACATGTCTGTCCAAAGAATGCTCGTAAGCTGTGTTACAAAATTAAATGTCGGACGATTTTTGTGTCTGTCTCAATGTTGGGCGACTTTTATCTGCCTTGGACGCACTCTTTGTCTCATGAGCTGTCTGTTGGTCTGCCTGTCTGACTGAACCTCGGTTTTTGTGTCATTGTATCTATCTGTCCGTCCGTTCGTTTGTCTAACTAACACTCCGTTTAAGTGTCACTGTATTAATATGTCTGTCCGTCCGTCCGTTTTTGCTACTGACACTCCATTTCTGTGTCATTGTATTTGTCTGTCTGTACGTCCGTCCGTTTGTCGGACTGACACTCCAGTTTAGTGTCACTGTATCTGTCTGTACGTCCGTCCGTTTATCTGACGGACACTCTGTTCTGTATCGCGTATGAACCTTTATTTCTTTCTCAAAGGGACTCCTTTGTGGTTTCATTGACGTTGATGTTGTTTTAATGGATAGATGCTTTTGAAAAGTCGTGATTTGGGTATATAGATTCTCATCGGTGCCGGGACGATGCGTTTCAGACATACCACGTATACAAATGTCTGTATTTTTATATGACTTAAGTACCAGTCTGGTTTACAGATTACTCAATGCAGGTGTTATAACATTAAGATGATAATTATCTTCACATGAATATAAAAATCCCGTGCTTGCTCCTGTTCTTAGCGCACGTGTTTCCACATCGGCATGCAATGTTTGTTGTTGTTTTCTCTGTAATACAGCATAACATGATAAAACTTATATATCTATATCTATACGTACCGTAATTAAACGTCGATACACGTCAGTAAAAACACAAATACGTCTGGTTAATTCTTAACATGCACGAAATGTGTACGTAATACATTGCATACATTTTGTTTTATTTAAACTTGTCTATCATCAAAAGCTCAAGTTGCATTCTACCACTATACAAACAAGGAGATAGCTTTGTTTACTTTGATTTACTTTATGTGTTTTGAGATAAGCCATGAATATATAAAAGACGCTTGCTTTGATCACATGAAATAGTGTCTTTAATAAGTACGCTGTATTCATATTTGTCGATCTGCATTAAATATTTATATATATATACCATAATCATTTTACAACATTATGAGATACTTTTTTTCGACTTATATTGATATCTAACACTCTTGGGGGGTCGGGTGGCGAAGTGGATAACGAACTCGCCTTTCACCAAGGCGGCCGGGGATTGATACCCCGATCAGACGTGAATAGGCAAGGGGTCACCTGCCCAACCCACTAACGGAACGCCTCAGCCGACTCACTTCAGTCATCTTTGATGAAAGGTTTGTACTCGGAGCGAGGTGTTCCGAATGCTGCCCGACCACGTGGGTTTTCCCTTAGTATTTCGGTTTCCTACCACATTAAGACACCCTGAGCGCTACCATCAGGGCAAACAATAATAAAGGATATTATAGTTGATAGATTTTGTTTTACAACTATTGTAAAATCTAAATCTAAGCACTTGTGTTAGCACGTTTTGAAGAGCGCAGAGGAGCTTGATGTGAGAGAAATCAGAGTATATGGAGAAAATCCACCTGGAGAAAGAGCGCAGAGGAGCTTGATGTGAGAGAAATCAGAATATATGGAGAAAATCCACCTGGAGGAAGAGCGCAGAGGAGATTGACACACACACACGTCCGATCAGGGAGTCGAACCCGGCTGTCCTGGTTAAAGGCGAGTGCGCTATCCACTGCGCCACCCGACCACCCAAAAACACAGGGATCAGGTACATTCTAATGATAATAATGTTCAGATTATTCTTTTAAGCCCCTGTGGTTAAGAAACAAGTACATAGGTCGATTTGGAAATTCGCACTAAAAAAGGAACACCAATACATTTTTGTAGTGTCTTTTTTTTCAATCTTGTCCTTCCTGTATTTAAAAGATTGATCTTCCAATGTTATCTTTTAAATCCTACATATTTATTTTTTAAGTTTTGTTCATATTATTTTATGCCAAAACTGTTTGAAACATGATTTCACATGAATTATCGGTAAAAACCGTTTGACAGGTGTCAGGTGTTCGGTCATTAAAGCACGTGTCAGATGTTTAATGTCCGATTTAAATACCACAATAATAATAAAACTTGGAAATAATGTATACAATATTTCCGTTTTTTAGTCTAGTATTTCATGTCCATTTTGTCCGTAAAATCAGTGTAATTTTTGTTTATAAGTCTTGATTTTTTTTAGTTTCAATTTACAAAACTACAAGAATTAAGCCAATAAACTCTATATAGTTTGAGAAGCCTAACACATCAATAGGTTAATAAGAATTAATAGTCTCTAAAGTGTATGCATCCCCTCATCACCATTGAACCCTCCCCCTNCCACACACACACACTCCCCAAACTCCAAAAACGTGAAAAGGCCAGTGCGTAAATAAATAATGTTAATTAGTAAAACAATGAAAAATAAAGGTAATAATAAATTAATAAATTTAATATTTTTATCAATCCCGGAAAACAAACACGCTAACGCTATAAACTACCCACGTGTTCTATGAAGAATTCTTCAAAACGAAGCATTATCAAATGCAAATTAACCGGAAACGTTTTCTTGCAAATAAAAAACGGTATATTATCAAGGAGCTATCCAGGGTTTATCTTTATGATAAGTACGAGTAAGATTCCAGCCGACTGACTCATATAAAGAATCTCGCCTCGGACTTTTTCATCTTTTAATACATATATAATTAGGGAAATGCTTACAAAGCAGAGTTTTACCAACAGGTGGTAATCATCCGAATGACAACGTGTTTGAACCGTCATAACATCGCTCTACTAATATAATCAAAAACACTTAAATGTTTTCTTAGATTATGTTAAAACGCTAGAAATGAAACACGATTTTAATATCAAATTAATTCGTAACTATAATACAGACCAAACGTATACTATTTTGCGCATTCTATTTATAGTTATAACGATAATTAACATAAACATCAGGTTGGAGGTAAACACGTACACATTCCGAAATGTCATTCGCCACGGAATGGTAACCATCAATCCCGGAAACAATTGTCAGCTGCGTTTTGATTGGTCAATTCATGTTATGTATGAGTCGGCAAACAGTGTGTCATTATGCAAATCACTCGTTACGTAACACAACGTTGATGTGTCAGCTGACAGGTTTTATTATTGTTTTAAATGAATTAGAAAATTTTCCATTCACATATTTTATACCATGGGTTGAGCTGTCACGTATAATCATGTGACGGCTGAAACATTGAGGGACATGCTGACGGAGCGAGGGAGGTAGAGTAAAGACGGAGTTAAGGTGGAAAGAGCCTCGTTATGAAACATACAAAACTTAATGATATATGTCAAACCAAATGGTTCAACTGACATTTAATCATTATCAGTTCTCTGTCTAGCCATCCTAGATCATAGCGTATAATATGTCAATACTTTATATATTTCTTTGATTATTAAACATTTTGCTACTTCTCATCACTTAAGAATATTTAGGGAGGGTGTCAACGGATGGTGGAGCAGCATACCGTTATACATTGTTTAGTCGAGAGGAGAAATTTAGAAATGAGCATTTCAAATATTTGCAACGAAGGCTGTAGATCCATTTGTTCTATTCAGTGTTTCCGGTAAGAAGAAGCCCTCTGATCTTGCAGGGAGTCGCATAAGTCACCTCGTGCGATCATGAAATGGAATGCAGCAGGTAATTATTATCTATAATCAATATAACAACAGGAGGAAGTTAAATATGTCTAATGTTTACTTGTCCAAAATAAAGACGTTCCTGTGATGTCAATACGTGTCTTTAATGTCATGACTTTTGACCTGTCATTTGTTTTAAACATTAGTGTGATATTGAAAATGTCATTATGATAGCGTTTTCAACCCTGTACTATGAATACTAATAATGAAAACAATAATTCGACGTACTTATATACCGCTTTATCTCAACATAGTTCGTAGGTCTCCTCAAAGCGGTTAGCAAATTGTTATCCGTGGTTATCCGTGGTTATATGGCCTTTGCAACCAGACAATATCTTTCTCTTTTAACAAATGAGTAGACTGGAACAAGCGGAGTAAAGTATCTTGCTCAAAGATACAACACAGTGCCGTGCCGTGACTCAAATCTACAACCCTTCGGTCACGGGCCTGGCGTCCTATCACTAGGCTACCGTGCCTTCCAACCCATAACTATGTATAAAACCAATCAAATCTTTTATTATGACCTTTGACATTTTGCTTCGTATATATTGATTAAACATTAATTATCATGGTAAGTTGACCCCCGTTTCATTGCTCTGTTGTTATGACCTCTGTAATTTGTCCCAGGCTGTTATGAATTCACTTTAATGACCTTTGATATTTGACCCCGGCTGTCTCGATTAAACTGTTGCGATCTTTGTCAGTTGACCCTGTCTGAGTTGAAAATGGCGACTTTTGCTTCGCTCTATGGAATTGACCAGGAACTATGGTTTAACTTGATAACTATGTAACATGGCATAATTAATTCCATTGCACGTGCCTCGTTGATGATTCAAGCTGAGCGAACACGACACATAAGGTTGCTAGCACCAATATGTCGAGGCTGTACTATATATTCCTTGCATGTCAGAACGATAAATGGGTCGCCTGGTGATCTCATAATAGTGTCATTTCCTCTGTAATCTGCTATCACCTTGGTTACCGCAAAGGTTACAGGAAACCACGACAATGTCATACATGACTGTGGCAGTGGGACAAAGTGAGACAAGTGACGTAGAAAATGTACTTTAGTTCAGTACCAGACAAAGATATAAATCTTGTTGGAATTCCTGAGATCTACACGAACTGAACTTTGCTGCGTTAGGATCAGTGTAAGGTGCTACTAACGGCTTTCATTGGCCGGGCTGTACATCACCGACCTAACCAGATGCATTAATGCACCGTTTTAGCCCGAAATAGCATTACTGTGCCATAAATATCAAATGGATCGAGTGTTGATTAGCGATTTTTAGAATAAATTGTTGGCCTGCCTGTAGAGGCGTAAGTAAACACTTAGCATCATATTGGCGATTAAAGAAGTTATCAAAACTTTTCATTGAACGTATTGTATTTTTGGAAATCAATTTCATTCAGACGACATTGCAGATCGCTGGTATTGACGTATAGACGTCATCGTCTCGATCAATGATTAATTTTAGAATAGAACGTAAAAGAGATATGATACCGACTGTAGACTGCTTTAAGGATTGTCTTCATTTTTGAGAACTCCGTTGTGTTTGCTGAATATACGCACGAACTTTTAAAAGAAATGGCGAGGTTGTCGCGTTTTCTGCCATATTCAACGCCTTTGCCGTGCCGACGAGACGGAAATATAAACATTTGACCCCCTGGTTTGACCTTTGCTTGTCGTCTGCTGTTGCAGATTTATGCTTAACCTGCAGCGGTAGGGCAGACAGAATTTCTGTACGTATGGATTATGTAAGCCAACCTTTGCCAGGTTGTCTGCATATGTTACCAAACGTATTCCTAATGCTCTGCAAGCAAGCTAGCTTTTTTTTTTCGTGTTTCTAACAATTGTCTATATACTTTCTCGGGAGGAAATTGTCAAATTTAATCTTTTAGTTGACAATAGAAATGACATTTAAAGGTGAAAAAAATATCATGATTGTACAGTTACGCAACGAATTGGAATTTTCTTCCGAAGGTTGACACGTGTTTTGCATACTTGATATTTGGCAACTACTTATGTAATGTAATGTATTTATGATATAAATCCTATTAAAATGTTAAGAAAATCTTGATAGGTAATCTAATATTTTAATATGTATGTTTGTTGTTATTTCAGTGGATCAGAATGCATGATATGTTTGTTCGTCGAGAAAAAAGGACATTCAAAAACATGCACAGACAAACCCTTGCATGATGGGTTCTGTGGGTGGTATGTTAGAATTGTGTATGATGAGGTTGTGGGTGGTATATGGATCATTCCTAAGTAAACTATCAAGCCAAACTGTCTTTTTGTCATCATCTAAAACATATATCATATTTTAAGAGCTGTCTTAGATCTTAATTTGAAGCTAGTATGCAATATTTATTACTGATGTACATTAATGTGTTTAGGTTCTGGATGGATGTAGACGCCATTACGTTAACTATTAGAGATGGCTGTGTATATTTACTGAACAGACTATTTTTACGTGATTGGAACATCTGCAGCCTGCGAGCACAGTGTATATCTGATTATTGACCAGTCTAGACGAATTGATTTTTGGAATATATGGTTATGTGCGTATAATTGGTATATCGTGTTGCGATTTGAAATTCGTCTTGGTGGTAGCGGCGCTATAAGTCGTTGTATCCCATCGCCCCTCCGCTCTCGTCTCGCGCGCTGTAGCTGGCTGTCATGTTTAAAGATGGCATAGCTTCATCTTCTGCTGTCAACACCGTCTTCCCCGATAACGAAGTGCATACCGTACAACTTCGTCTAGAGCGGCAGACATAGCTGTCGTCACCACCAAGGGTCATTCCAAGCGGATCCTATCTATGTGCACTTGTACGTACCACAATCAGGAACTCTGTGCAATGTTCACTTTCAACTTGTAATGTACAATATATGAACATGCATTAAAAACAATGCACAACATTTCAAATGCTTTCACAATGCACCACAATGGAGAGGGACCCCATGAGAACATTTAAAAGCATATGACCATTGTCACTTATGACAGTTACTACATGTACAGGGTCGAAAATGTCTACATCTATATATCTCAGTAATAGATTAAAAAGTATGTTCCCTGTCAAATTCCTCAACAAATACCAATACACAGTTCTAATAAAAATATATCTACATTATTTCCTAAACATTTTCATCATGTTGGTATTTATAGATTGTGTACAGGTTTTTATGGCCAAAATTTATGCATACAATCTCTGCAAGGTTGTGGGATACATTTGTATTTTTTACCTGAACCCACGGGACCATCCCTTTCCGGACTGATTGACCCAAGAGAAGCCCTCCTTCAGCATTCCTACCCTCGACAGCTGGTGTCTATCCTCCTCACTCAACACTTGTCAAGTCAGTCGGTCCTTGTGGTGCGGTTGCCAAATGACCTCGTCCCTTTGCGGACAAGGCTACTGACATGTACACGTATAAAAGCATAAGAGGCATTAATGGTATCTACAAGACTTGTCAGATATATTGAATTAGCTACTCTAAAAGTGTCGAACGCATCTGTTCCACTCAGGGAGTCGCTTTATCTGTCCTTTCACACAGCTCCTATCCCAAGTATACTTGCGGTATAGGACTATCTGGATATCACAGAGTTTGGGATTTTGAATATCTCTAAACTGATTGTGTCTGCGTGTCATATTTCGGCAGCTTCTGTTTACTTTTGACAGTTGTTCTCATTTAAGCGACTCCTTATCCCTTCCCAGTTCCCCATCCCTTCAAATGAGACATATCTCACGTGTAGAACACTCGCGCGCGAGCGGCGCACGACCAGATGTGCAAGATAACGAGGACATCTGTGTACCACTAGTTATCTACCGTATATCTGATATTAAGGACGTCAGGGTAGAATCAAAGTTGACATGACAAACCAGAACTGGACATACATACAGGAGTTCTACACATTCTTTGTTGTGTCGTTCTCCGCGTCTGATTAGATCTCCCCATTAAATTTGGAACGTATTGTTAAGACATATCGTGTTTGAAACATAAATTCTTGCCATTGTCGTAGCTCGCTACACGAAATGATAAAGTGATTGTAATGCAATTGTATACTCTTTATATTGTTACGATATTGCAGTTTAATTGTCATAACATGAAGTTCATCATAATATTGTCTGTCTGTATGAAAATAAAGTAATAAATTCCCCGCATCCAAACGAGTTCAAAAAGTCAGTGAAACACAATACCACAATACCTTGGATACATTCGGCTCGCCTGTCAACGGAAAACTGGACAAAGTCAAACCATGTAAACTAGGTTTCTTTTTTCGATGTGTGGTGACATTTTTAAGTGACCATTTAGTTTGTTCGAAAATAAGCGATATTACATGTTATGTATTGACCTAATGAATATACATTTATTCTTGTCACGTCATTTCGTCAATTCATGGTGATTTTCATTTTATTTGTATATTATATTCAAAAAGGTTTAACAAAACCAATATTTGACTCCCTGTTACAATAGACAAGTTTATGTTATGTTGTCAGTGAAGATATTTTTACTAATAGTCGTGACTCCCTGTTACAATAGACAAGTTTATGTTGTGTTGTCAGTAAAGATATTTTACTAATAGTCGTGACTCCCTGTTACAATAGACAAGTTTATGTTATGTTGTCAGTGAAGATATTTTAAGTAATAGTCGTGACTCCCTGTTACAATAGACAAGTTTATGTTATGTTATCAGTGAAGATATTTGTACTTATAGTCGTGACTCCCTGTTACAATAGACAAGTTTATGTTATGTTATCAGTGAAGATATTTTTACTTATAGTCGTGACTCCCTGTTACAATAGACAAGTTTATGTTGTGTTGTCAGTGAAGATATTTTTACTAATAGTCCTGACTCCCTGTTACAATAGACAAGTTTATGTTATGTTATCAGTGAAGATATTTTTACTGATAGTCGTGACACCCTGTTACACTAGACAAGTTTATGTTATGTTGTCAGTGAAGATATTTTACAAATAGTCGTGACTCCCTGTTACAATAGACAAGTTTATGTTGTGTTGTCAGTAATAAGATAATACTGATGATCGATACTCCCCATTATTAGATCATCCCGCTTTCAAAAAGAGTCAGATAACTAATTTCCCGTTTGACGTTTGAAGACCTCGATATATCAACCTCGGTCAAAGCTTAGATGACGTTGTTAATAAGGCGGTACAATGAAGGTTCCAATATCAAAAGTCATTTAAGCAGAAGCAGCTGCATGTAAAAATGTTTTTTTTTTTTTTTATATAATTACTCTTCGTAATCCATGTTTTATGCAAGCGTAACCAAGGCTGATGTCTATATCCTTAGTCGATGAACTTAATCTCGTGAAGCTTTGGTTCCACCGCGATTTGGCAGATATGAGTTTGGATTAACAAAACATAAGACAGTGCATGTATGATAGGTTTTCGTGGGGGTATATACCGTTCTGCAGTCGATCACAGAGATAGGAACTGCAATTGTTTGCTAATCCCTTCGTTATGATAACATGCAATATTTATACAATCTTTTTTTTTTTTGTATCCCGTCCACCATCAGTAGCAACAACATCGATCCCGTTATTCTTTAGAGTTTAGCTGAGAGATACAGGAAGCAACTCGAGTAATTTCTCTTTTTTTTTTTTTTTTTTTTTTTTTAATTTTTTTTTTTTTTTTTTTTTTTTTTTTTTTAAACTTTTGCATTGTGTGGAATCCTTCAAGCAGAAGTCAACATTTCTATTATTAGATATCGACATAATATAATACACAATTGGTAATTGTCCTAGATATATGAAGTTTTAAATTCATATAGTAAAGCCACAACAACAAAAACAGGAAAACATTGGATATGCAAATCGATACTAACATACAGTTACAGGTACTTAAAAGAATTAAGAAAAATGGACACCAGGCTGACACCATGTAACTATAAAAGTTATATAAGTCAACACAAGGTTGACATGACGTCATCATATTTGGGTCACCACCAGGGTATCATGTGACCATATGCAGGTTAACACCTAATTGACATGACGTCATCATGTCTAGGTCACCACCAGGGTATGATGTGACAATATGCAGGTCAACACCAGGTTGACATGACGTCACCATATGTAGGTCACCACCACGAGGACATTATGTGACACTAGCCAGCCCGCCGTTGATATACGTAGGTCATCATCAAGTGACATGACGTCACTATATCTAGGTCACCACCATAATAATATGTGACTATACGTAAGCCACCGCCACGTTGACATGACGTCACCTGATGTGTTTGAAGTAGGGGCAGTCGCAAGGTACAATCTGAATAAATACAGCTGTTCATTATCACGTACCGCATGAACGGCTTTTTTTTTTTTTATAAACATCTGATTTTAATGAGATTGTCGCAAGGTATTGACCGTAGGTCGTGTTATTTTCCAGGAACTCCGGCTTCCGTCCACCACCAAAATCTGGCACAACCTTAAATTACCATAGCTGTTAATAGGACGTTAACCACAAACAAACCAAACCAAATTCCTGTAAGTAGGAACTTAATAGGGACTGTTAAACCTTGGTGGATATACTACATTTGACTAAGAACCAAAAAATTCATCGGCCAACAAACCAAAGTGTTCCTTACTCCTTACTCAAATGTTCCTTACCAATGTTATCTGCTCCCAAGAGAAGATAACTCTGCAATACGCAAAGACGGAATTGCAGAGTTTTCTTCTCTTGGGAGCAGGGATTGATTGTTACGTCACTTGTTTATGAGAGTAACGTCATCAATTTTTGAGAAAACGACGTAATTTCCCCGCACAAACCAATGACGTAACAATCAATACCTGCTCACAAGAGAAGATAACTCTGCAATGCGCAAAGACGGAAAACGTGCTACGAAGGTTCATCAATGAATGGTAAAGCATTAGGGAGTTTAGAACATCGTTAAATATTTGATAGGACTAGTGTGTATATATAGGACTATTGAGACTCAGTAATCGACCTTGGGTTCTAGTGCACATGACACAAAACCCATAAATTGTTTTACACGAGAAATGTACTCAATTACATTTCTATAAACAGGGCAGTAACCTGTTCAGAATTAAGTATGTTCCTTACCAATGTTATCTGCTCCCAAGAGAAGATAACTCTGCAATACGCAAAGACGGAATTGCAGAGTTTTCTTCTCTTGAGAGCAGGTATTGATTGTTACGTCACTTGTTTATGAGAGTAACGTCATCAATTTTTGAGAAAACGACGTAATTTTCCCGCACAAACCAATGACGTAACAATCAATACCGGCTCACAAGAGAAGATAACTCTGCAATACGCAAAGACGGAAAACGTGCTACGAAGGTTCATCAATGAAAAGTAAAGCATTAGGGAGTTTAGAACATCGTTAAATATTTGATAGGACTAGTGTGTATATATAGGACTATTGAGACTCAGTAATCGACCTTGGGTTCTAGTGCACATGACACAAAACCCATAAATTGTTTTACACGAGAAATGTACTCAATGACATTTCTATAAACAGGGCAGTAACCTGTTCAGAATTACGTATTTTCAAAAGTGAAAACTTACCTTAACAAACGCAAGAAACCAGTAAACGTCAAAAGAAAAACCAAAAATAGCTGTTGACGAGACTGGTGAGAAAGGCAGCGTGTTAGAAAAATCAATAAGAAGCACGTTTTGACACATTAAAACAAGAAACGTTAACTTTTAACTTGTAGCGATTTAACAATTCCTTGTGGGGAGGGAGGGTTTTTATTTCTTATCGACGAAAATAAACAAATCAGCTGATTTCTGTTATTATGCTTAACTCATTCACCCCTGACATTTTATATGAACTATTCCATCCTTTGAATTGGAAGAGTTAAAATGTGTCTTCAGGGGTGAATGAGTTAATGAACATCCGACTCGAGGGAAAAATTGGTCATACAGAGTATAAGAGATATTATAATCCAGATACACCGATACTAATGTGTGTTTGCGTGTGTTTTTTCGCAATACCAAACCTGTTCTGGAATGTAACACTTCAGTTACCTAGAATATAGAGCAGGTTTTGTATCGCTTCACCTTCACCTTAGCTCACTGCACGTAGTCCAAACAACTTGGCAATTTTGACCTTGAACTGGAAATCCAACCAAAGTGCCAGAAATAGCATTTCCTTACGCCTAGAGCATTTGAGTACGGCTATCTCCCTCTGGTAAGTCTTATGCTGTGATTGGCACACGATGCACTGTCTCATATGACATGGTTTATAGTCTACATTTACACATTATATCTTGTGGGTATTAGGTGAATGTTTTAAATACATTTCGTATAGATAAGACTATCAAATGACACTGGTATCCAATACTACTTTTAATTTGTCTTAAAATATAAACTTCTGGTATCTCTGCTTTGACAGAACGCATCGGCTCTTTACTAGAACATACCCTAAGTCTACGTGTGCATCATGACTTATCCTATCTGTCGTCGAGTTATTGTTTGTATGTGTACTAGTTTTGCCATTCCATGCTGTTGATGATATGGAACAACGTGTTTCAAACATGATACACCGGTGCAGAATTCTGCATTCCTGGGCCATAATAATGTAAGTGCTTGCCAACATAGAGCCGGTTAGAATTGCTTGTTTAACATTACCGTAGCATTCAACAATACAAATAGTACAAGCAGTTTTTCTTTAAATTATGACAATGCTTTTAAAATATTGCAAAAGATTACAATAAAAGATTTACAAAATATTCAAATAATTGTTTAGTTGATATTTAAGGCACTAACGTAATTTAGTGATATGAAAGTTTACATAGGCTATCTCGAGGTCGAACTTTGATGGTTTCAGAACCAGTCTCAGTTGCGTTTACGACTTATGATTAATTTTGAATGTTTGATTTGATGCAATTCGTTTTTAACGAAGTGACTGCTTGGTTGTATATCCCTAACACGACATATTCCGATTTAAGTCGTTTTCAATTGAATAATAATATATTTAAGTTGTAAAATATAAGATTGAATGTGTTTTTTGTTTGACACGTTGATACGTTGATACGTTGATATATGGCGTCTGTACAACCTGCTCGAGGACATACGCCAGACATAAAATCCATAACATGGCTTCAAATATAAAAATATCTCACATAATTGCTCGAATAAGTTTTTTGATATACATGTTATCATATTTGAATTGTTTAACCTGCTTAGAAATCATGCTAATAGCTGTGCTTATTACTCAGCAATTAATACATCCCGTGAACCTTATGTACAGAGCTACAATCAATAATGCACGTGCGTATTTTATACCAAACTACAAACAAAAATGCACGTGTGTCTTATGTACCACACTACAATCATTGATGCACGTGCGGTTAATATACATGTATCAAACTACGAACAATAATGCATGTACGTCTTTTATACCAAGCTACAATCAATAATGCACATGCGTTTTATGTACCAAACTACAATCAATAATGCATATGCGTCTTCTGTATCAAGCTACAATCAATAATGCACATGCGTTTTATGTACCAAACTAAAATCAATTATGCACGTGAGTCGTATGTACAAAACTGCAAACAATAATGTACATGTTTCTAATGGACCAAGCTACACACAATGATGCACGTGTGTCTTATGTACTAAGGTACATCAATAATACACGTGTGTCTTATGTACTAAGGTACATCAATAATACACGTGTGTCTTATGTTCTAAGGTACATCAATAATACACGTGTGTCTTATTACTGAGGTACATCAATAATACACGTGCGTCTTATGTACAAAACTACAATCAATAATGCACGTGCGTCTTCTGAACGAAACTACGAACAATAATGCACTTGCTTCTTATGTACCAAACTTCAATAATTAATGCACGTGTGGCTTATATATATGTACCAAGCTGCAATCAATAATGCACATGAACCTTATATAAAAAACTATAAACAAAAATGCACGTGCGTCTTATGAACCAAATTTAAAAAAAAGTATACACTTGCGTCTTATACATGTACGTTACTATAATAATTAATGCACATGCGTCTAATGTACGAAACTATAATCAATAATGCACGTGCGTTTTATGTACTAAACTGCAATCAAGTATGCACGTGCGTTTTATGTATTTAACTGGATAATTGTAAAAAAAGATCACCAGTACATTCTTTACCTACCAAGACATTGCAGGTTTATATTATATCTTTTATACGCGCACACGTATCTACACGGTAACATAAAGCTGCGTAGTTGATTACCAAGGCGTACTATACCATCCACCTGTTGCAATACACGCAGGATATGTGATACAGTGTGCCTTTTCATTAACTTTTTACACATTAGGATGCTGCACGTGATGTCTTACTCTTTATAGCAAACTAGGAAAATTGGATACGACCTAATTGATGTTATTATCTCTTGCCGCCTAGTAGGTAATTCTTCACTGAATTTAATTAGATTCTCTCGAACATGTATATGCAGGGTTAATAACATCATTTTCGATGTTTTGGTATAGGTTATTACACACAAACTGCTATCTTATATCTAAATGCAACAGGAAGAGGAATATGCGTTTAATCAAAAGATAAATGCGTTTTTTACCCTATAATCAAACGAGGGTGTTACCTTCAGCTGTGCATGCCGGTAGGACTAGATAATAAAAGAGATATACGCAATTTAGGTACTTTATTTTGATATGCGTCACGTGCATTCACTCCATGTCGTCTGCTGCGAACCGGAAGTTTGCTACCCTAGAGGCACTTCGTACGTACGTGACCCACTGGTACACTGACCTCTAATTCAAACGCTCATTTGACCTCGATATAAGTTTCAAACGTTTCGAAGATGTTTTGACTGCACCAGAGGGAAGAGTTCACTAATGTTATGATTAAAATATTTCAGTGCAGACTAAAATGACTTCTGTGACGTTGAATCATGTGTCTAGAGGTCTTGTTATATCTGTCTGGGACAAGGTGTTAAACATTTACGTCTGCGCATGGGAGGTCATTGCTCCTGTCTGTCTGCGTTTTGACAGGAAACAAGTTTTTACCAAACACACATCCATGCAAACAAGATTCGTCGTACATCGTCCGTCAAACGTAATGGCTTAAACGTGGTGTTAATTGTCCACTTTAAACCTTTAACGAAATTTGTTGTCTCAATATTTGTTAATTTTTTCCTACTCGATAAAGTCACCCTGTCGCCAGCGACGTGGTAATGATGACATTACAAGCATTTATAGGTAAAAACAACACGCGTATCTGTCTCCTAAACACTGTTATGGGGGTTACACGTTTTGTAACGACTTGCTCACAGAAAAAGCCGCCGTCAATTTAGCAATGTCACAGTCTTTTTACAACTTGTTGAGGAAATACATTTCAAATCTGTTGTCCCAGTGTATAAAGGTAACGTACTTTTTTTATCGGTAATTATTTCACAGAGCAATTGCGCAATGACTCACTTATTATTTAGGATGGTGTAAGGTATAATATTTGATGAAATTTTCGGCTGTAATTTTACTCGATATTGGTTTGGTTTTGTGTTTTACGTCCTATAAACAGCTATGGCCATTCAAGAACGTGCCAGGTTATGGTGGTGGAGGAAAACCGAAGTACCAGGAGAAAAACCGTCGAACCACGGACAGTACCTTTTACTCGAGTTGCTGGATAAAGCTTTATACTTATATTATTAAAGAATAGACCACAGAAAAAACACCTAACCCATTTTCAAAGGTCAATTAAACAACAGAATCAAAATACATACGTTTTTATACGCGTCGTGAGCGGCCTTTTCTGTTTTGGTTGATTTTACCTACTGTTAATCTCTCCAATATAACAGAACATATTTTCAATACTTGTTGGAGAAGTTGATGGTGATTGCAAATATTTACACAACTATTTATTTGGAAGCGTTAAAAAGAAATAAAAAAAAGTTTTTATACATGTTTACGATTTAATTAATTAACCGTAAGAAAATGGCGATAAATGGTATAACACAATGATAACACAATGATAACACAATGATAACACAATCAATCTCAATGGATTATTTCAGTACAGTCAATAGTGTTATCTATTGATTTGCCTTCATACGGAGCCAAAGGTTAAGTATCGTTGTTTCTTTCTAGAAAACTTAGGGTCCTGTCATTGCTTATATTACTCAAGATTCCTAACAAACAAATCAATTAGCTACCACTTCTGTGATTGGTAGGGTGATGATCATAGTCTGTTCAATGTCTCACGATCTCAATGTAAATGATCATGCTGGGTAAATTTGTGACACATGATGTATATCGTCTAGACAGACTAAACACCGCCATTACCACAAACAAGATACAAAACATCCGTTATTGTTTTCCGCATTTTTCGCCGTATCGGGAAACCAAAATATTGACGAGACCACATCTAATTTCTGGCTTCTTCGACTGACTAGGGGTCCTGCATAAAATGTGCTTGTTAGATATCCTCAATTTCCCTACTGCGAAATTTTTAAATATCTATTCTTCTCATTGTTTAATGCTTACTTACTTACTTACTGCCCGGTTTGCCATTGGCATGTAGGGCAGCAAGAAAGGTCCTCCATTTCTGTCTGTCTTTGGCCATCTTTTCTACTGTTCCCCAGGTGTTATTCATGGTCTTTAGCTCTCCTTCTACAGTACGTCTCCATGTATTTTGTGGTCTTCCACGCATGCGCTTCCCTTCTGGAGTCCAATGCAATGCTGTTCTAGTGATGGAATTTCTATCCCTTCTAATCACATGTCCAATCCATTTCCAACGCCTTCTAATTAATATTGTAGCCATACTTTCCTGATTGTTTTATGCAATGTTGTTAAATCTGTCTACAATCATTTGACTCCAGAGTTCCTGGTGAATTTTGTCACAATAGATACATTTAAATGCATATGGTATATGTATAAGTTTTGTATAAAGGTCGATTTTTTCTATTATTTTCATTAGTGTGCCTTGATGTTGTCACTGCCCACTTCTAGCTTTGAGGACGTGCTATTACGTGGGTTTGACAAAGATTTATACAGTAAGTGTCGTCAGTGAAATCAGACAACACCATCCGGAACATATGGTGTTATATTTTGAGATAGAATTACGATTTTGTTTTCCTTTGTTGTTTGTTCAATATGCTTATTTCTGGATTTGTGTTTTTAGATACTAGGATACTTCTAACCGGAAGTTTTATAGAGAAGGCTTACAAGTTAAGTGAATGAAATGACATTTATTGCACACATTGGTGAAAGGTATATTGAGATAGTTAAGGATTTATATGTCAGTGCACCTCTTTAAATGATAGAACAGCTTGGCGAGGAAATTTCTGTTGACCAGTGTTCGACCTCCGGTCAAGCTCCGCTTAATGTTTTCCATGCAGATCAGAACACTATCAATTTCATCTTTATTATTTATCATAAAAGACCAGAAAAAAACAACAGTTTCCAATACTTAATAACAATTTTTGGCAGTGGTCCGGGGATCCTTAAAACACGCATTGTAGATCTTCTTTATCTTCATTCGAAAAAAACCTTCTTCATTAGCAAAAGAGTTACTTAACAAAAATCAATTTATTCTTTATAAAGTAGTCTAAATTAAGATCTATCAAGTAATAATCGATCAGTTTGCTATTGCAGATAATTTTACCATACGATGTTATCATAGACGGTACCAAGGCACATAGAAAGATTAAAACATGAATAACGTCCTTATTTTTATTTTTCTGAATTGAAATGAAAAAGCAATCAATAGATATGAGATATAAATAAATCATTTTCCAAAGACTGAAATAAATGCAATAGATATTTCCTTTATGCGTTGCACTTAAAACAGGGGATGTGATTTTCTGCATTTGATCGCATGCTATTGCATTAGTGTACAAGTGGATAAAATAGCCATTTTATGAACTAGTTTGATGTGACATATTATGTCTAGAACTAAAGTCTATATTTATATAAGGGATATCACTGTTGTAGAGAAACTATCCAAGGCTAATCTACAGGTCCCAAAGCGATCACACATTTCCAATTATTAAAATAAAAACCACAAATCCTTCGGTCCCTGTGTGGACTTTGTATCTTATTTGAAGACTATTGATGCTATACGTTTCTGTGTCTTTTCTTTCAAAATAAGACCATGGTTTACAGTATCTGGTTTGGAACAAATGAATAATCATTAAATATCGATTTTTGCTTCAGAATATAAAGTTCAGGAAGCATATACAATATAAAACGTATTGTGAATACAGATATCGATTGGAAAGGGGAGCAGAAAATCTCTGTGAAATTAAGTATCGATTTTTTAAATTAATAAATAAAACTCATTTGTGTTTTTTTCATATGAATAAATCGTAATTAGAATCACCTATGCACAAGTGTTAATGTTTGCTTGATGACACATCATTATATGGTCTGAATAGCTAGACGATGAAAGATAAAGAATAAAAGTACAATATTATTGAAAATGTTGAGTGTATTCATTACAATTTCCGATGCATGGTGCAGAATATAAGAAACGTGAACCCATTTAACTCTTACTTAATGAACTTCCTTTTAAATTAATATTCATAGAGTTAATTTGGTACAGTGTACTTTTCAAAACCTGGCACTGACATGCTGACATATTGCACCTGCTTAACTATAGAACACAGCAAACATTATCAGTGTCAAGATTCGCGTGAAATTATATAAAATCTACACCAGTGACGTAGTAAGGTTGTCGTTTGGAGGGCACGTCACACCTTTGGCTGTGTCCTAACAATGATTCAGTGCTATGACCTTTAGTGGTCAATAGTATCGTACTTGGAAGGGAAGAAACACATAGTCAGACGTATTGAAGCTTCCAAGCTTGACACTGATTCTAATTAATAACCAGAGCTATTTATCTTAGCATCACTGCCAACCAAGACATACAGAGCGTCGTCAACTTGAAATGGCTTAATTTTCCAGAAAATCCTATAAATACAATTGTTAAGTCTTTGCATTAAAAGAAATAAAACTGCATGGTACATTTGTTGGGTGCAGAAAGGAAACACCGGGGTAACCGATGGATGCACCGCTACAGTTTTGATGCCGATGAAGTCAAAATGAGAGATGAAAAATAATACGTTAACCATGATTCAAGGATTTATTGGAATAACAAACACGTGTAGATCTACCACAACGATTTATTTTTTATGGAGTGATGGAAGTTCGACGGTGCCTTTAGGTGATTGGTGTTAAGCTAATTATACCGAGTCAGAGACTTGCACCGACGCCTTCCCTCGGTGCCACAGACGCTAGTTGTCATGTAGATTTGTCTTTGTCACACGGAAGCAGGCGCAATGCTTATTAGTGGACGCCGCCGTTGTGTTGACATCTCAGGGACCGTACTTTGTGCGTCATTCCCAGTTGTGTTGTTTGTGTTCTCCCGACTATGTTTCCTGGAACCAATTCTGCGCATGCGCAAGTTTTTCCATATATCCTGTCAGAGTCAGCAGACAAACACCATGACCTTTTGAAATGCAGTTAAATACTGCATTGTCATCCATGCGGTATGTATTTTGGGTCGAAAGTCATAATGGGTGAACATGTACTGAAAATATAAATAGAGAAAAACATGTCTGTCTACGTTAGGCTATGATTGTGAAAGTCTGAATGTCTCAAAACATCTTACCATGGCATAAGCATTCTTGAAATCGTCTTTGAAGATAAGATTGATTCACTCTTGAAGATGACATTACTTTGAAAAAACACAAGCTTAACACTATCATAAAGAGTAGTATTCCCTTAACTTCCCAGTGTTCGCTGTCTGACCTACAATAAGCTAGCCACAGCTTTTCGTTTTGGTATGTTCACCTTGTCGCATTGCTTAACTGGATCCGAAATCTAGGACATTATATTGTCCCAGTACTTGTCCTAAATAATCAGTATCTTCTATCTTTTTCTGGTGTGATCCGTTTTTTCCTTTTACTCGTCTTTTGAGATCCGTGTTTTTCTTTTATTTGTCGTGTGTGACCAGTGTTTCTCTTTTATTTGTCGTGTGTGACCAGTGTTTCAGTTCTATTTGTGTTGTGTGACCAGTGTTTCAGTTCTATTTGTGTTGTGTGACCAGTGTTTCAGTTCTATTTGCGTTGTGTGACCAGTGTTTCTGTTCTTTTTGCCTTGGGTGACCAGTGTTTCAGTTCTTTTTGTCTTGTGTGACCAGTATTTCTGTTCTTTTTGCCTTGAGTGACCAGTGTTTCAGTTCTATTTGTGTTGTGTGGCCAGTGTTTCAGTTCTATTTGTCGTGTATGACCAGTGTTTCAGTTCTATTTGTGTTGTGTGACCAGTGTTTCAGTTCTATTTGTGTTGTGTGACCAGTGTTTCAGGTTTTTTTTGTCTTGCATTACCAGTATTTCTGTTATATTTGTCTTGTGTGACCAGTGTTTCAGTTCTGTTTGTCCTACATGACCAGTGTTTCTCTTATATTTGTCTTGTGTGACCATTGTTTCTCCTGTGTCTGTCATATATGATCAGTATTTCAGTTCTGTTTGTCTTGTTTGACCAGTATTTCAGTTCTATTTGTCTTGTTTGACCAGTATTTCAGTTCTGTTTGTCCTGTGTGACCAGTATTTCAGTTCTGTTTTCTTGTGTGACAAGTATTTCTGTTCTATTTGTCTTGTATGACCAGTGTTTCAGTTCTGTCTGTCCTGTGTGACCAGTATTTCTGTTCTATTTGTCCTGTGTGACCCAGTATTTCTGTTCTGTTTGTCCTGTGTGACCAGTATTTCTGTTCTGTTTGTCTTGTTTGACCAGTATTTCTGTTCTATTTGTCCTGTGTGACCAGTATTTCTGTTCTGTCTGTCCTGTGTGACCAGTATTTCTGTTCTATTTGTCCTGTGTGACCAGTATTTCTGTTCTATTTGTCCTGTGTGATCCAGTATTTCTGTTCTGTTTGTCCTGTGTGAACAGTATTTCTGTTCTATTTGTCTTGTTTGACCAGTGTTTTTCTTCTTGTTGTCTTATGTGATCAGTGTTTCCCTGCTATTAAGTTTGTGTGGTCACTGTTTCTCTAAATCTAATTTAAGTTTGTAATTCTTATATTTTCAATCCCCCTTGAAGACCAGGTTTGTTGGATCTTTGAATGATAATTACTTCATTATCGGTAATGTTATCTTTGCTATTTAATTATCACTAAGCAGGTTGTCCATGGTTCGTTTTATCGCATTATTCCCGCTGTTTGATATACGCTTCGTGATATTGTTTAATCTAGATGCAAGTTGAACAAAATTCAATTTTAACTTGAAAGCATACAAATTTCAGTGTTATTCAAATCGATATCATTAGGGTTACTGAATGTATGCAATTAATCGGAAATTGATAGACTTTCAACATTTTCTTTGATATCTGAACGGATGCTGATGCATATGGTCTTAAAAAGATTGCAGTGTATGTAAATGGCGATGTGTCACGTGATGTTCCTTAGTGCAGTTTGTCATGTTAATTTGTGCCACGTGTGAGAGAATGTAAATGTCATGCAAGCACAGGCATGAGTTTAAATATGGAATGGCGATGATACATTCTTATATCCATGTAGATGAACCAAATGGTATTATCTATGTCAGGACAAGACAATACATTGTACGTCCCGAAGTTCAGGGTTCTGAAATATATAAAATTGGAAAGTCCCTGGCAAGACATATTAATAACGTAATCGGGAGAGCATTGGGACCATTGGCGAGAAGATAAACACCATAGGCTAACAAACATAGAAATAATCTCGAGAAAGCCGGCGAAAAATCTTCACGCATCAATTTATATATTTTATCAATGTTATTTTAATACATGACCAGCCAAATTCCTTTTATTCTGCTGTGGGTTGAGGAAAGCAAATGAATCGCCTTTCCCTTACAGTACATTGTACAAACAGATTATTATTTTACTGCATCTCTTTGTTTGTAAATGGTTTCATTGACCGTGTAGCACCTACTAATGTCCCGGTGTCAACATATGTCCCAAGTTACACGCAACGCTGCGTAGCTCATCATTAATTGACCAAATAGTGACAGTGAAATTGTTTTCATGAAATGAATGTACCTTAACATGAATGACGATGACGCTAGGCGGAACGGCTCATTTTGATTAAAGCTAGGTCGTACGCGCATGAGACGCGGTACTTTTTACGATATAATCTATTTTCGGAATTAAATACACTTCGATACATTCTGACTAATGAGAAGTGACATTGCGCTTTGAGACAACGGATGCCAGTTGTGCTCAAGACTTTACTAATGATCATGGAGGAGGCAAACGTAGTAAAACAGTAACGTTATAATAATAAAAATGATTCGAAGTCCTTATATACCTCTTTATCACAACCTAGTTCGTAGGTTGTCTCAAAGCGGATCGCAAATTATCATCCGGGGTTAAAGCGCATTTGCAACCAGCCAGTATCGTCCACAGATCCCTGGAGAGCATACAAGCCGGTGCTTCTATTTCAACGCTCACAGCTAGCATTCAAACAATTCTAGCACTGCCCAACCAGCTGAGTAGACTGGAGCAAGTGGAGTAAAGTATCTTGTTCACAAAAACAACACTGCCGTGACGTAACTCGAACCCGCAACTCTTCGGTCACGAGCCCAGCGTCCTATCTCTAGACCACCGTGCCTCCTTATAAAAGGTTTGTTTATTCTAAAAGGTTTTTATAGGTACTGTTTCCCTTTTGCTAATGTTCACATGTGTTTGGTAACATTTTAGACATGACTTTTCTTTCTTACTCACCTCTAGTACCACTGATGGGCTCCAAAATACATGCAATGGTCGTAGGGTGCAGTAAACATGCCATGTAATTTTTACATCGACACGCTATTGTTTTAAATATGATGTCCTTACATCATATTTCTAGGTTTGTATCATTTCTATATAACAGTCACTATTGAAGCGAACATAACAATTTCACGTCTGTATTGAGGCTTTAGTTTATTTTGTGTTTTACGACCTATTAAAAGCTATGGTCATTTAAGGACGATCCAGGTTTTGTTGGTGGTGAAGGAAAACCGGAGTTCCCCGAGAAAAACCACCGACCAATTACCAGGACCTGGCGACAGCCCCACGTAGGTCTCGAACCTGCGACCCAGTGGCGGAGTGCTAGTTGTAGCAGAATGGCAGACGCCTTTACCATTTGGTCACTTCGGCCCCATCTGTATTAAGGCACCCTTGTTCCTGTTTTTGAAGGTCTAATTATATATCCCTAAATCTTTAAAAATATTTCATACCTGAAGACTATTTGCTTGTCACAATATCCCACTGACAAACCCATTATTCGGCATGTTGTCATTTTGAAACAAACAAAACAAAACAAAGTTTATTTTGGTAGTGTCTCCTAGAAAAAACCCGGATTTTAGATATGACGTCACGAAATGCAACCTTCTTAACGCGTAATGATTGGACAAACACAAAATTCATACCAGACTTAAAATACAAACTTTTCATATGGTAACAATTGAAATAACTGCACACAGATCTGGCAAATGGAAATAACATAAAACATATAATTACAGAATTTTACAACAGAACAAACAATTTTTGTATACAAGAGATATAAATTCAGAGAAGTACTTCAAAGCAATCCATCCAATATATCTGAAATAATGGCTTTGAGAGGATTACTCCGAAAATAAAAAAAAAGTGTAATTCTCTGCTTAATATATTCAAAATCAAATCTGGTTACATGTACCACTTAATTCTCAATGTGTCTTTCCTACATGTTTCAATGCTATTTCTAACAGTTGCAGAATAATATATCAAGCTCAAACGCCACATTTGGATCACTTGATCTAAAATTATACAACAGCATACTCGAACTGCGCCATTGTTAGACTAGCTGCAATTACCTTATTTGATTTTACTTTGAGCTCAGACATTGACGGGTGTTGTATTAAAATCGACATTTTAAGAAAAGTGGATAATCAAATATTCTTGGATTATTTTAAGAGAAGGTCAAAGGACTTTACTTCATCAGTAATCAATATCATAACAAAATGGTATTATCAGTTAAACTTCAAGCTCTACATTAAATTTGATGGTTAAATTAACTAGAATTTCGTGAGAAGGACACCACATTCTGAAAGAAGGAAAAAAAGTAATAATTCTGTACAATTGACTGAGTGTAAATATTTGATTCATATCGATTAATAATTTTAAGCATAATTTGAAAACCAAAACACACTTTCAATGTTGTAATACTTAATACATTTATACATTCCTGGTATACATTTATACCAGGACAGGTAAAGTCTTGTGTATCAAAATGCAGATATCAAAATATGCAAACATGCATGGATTTTGTTGCACAAGCTGTTTTCCAATGACAAGATTTCAATAAAATTGAACTTAAACATATTTGATCTAACTACAACTATGTCATTTATATAACCCTTTGACATATCACCTGGCATGTATTACCAATAATTCTTTGAGTCATAATTTACCTACAGATACAAAGAAATGTCGAAGCTTTCATCTGACAAGGCATGCTGATTTCTCGTTCACCTACTTTTATGTATTTGTTTTTTTATGAAAGCATGAAGACAGACTATGCGCCTTCCTTGTATATTTACACTTCTATTCAGCTTTTAAAAGAAACATATTGATATTCTTTACATCGAATAAATGTAGGATACTATTCGAGCATTGAAAGCAAAGAATGTATATGTAACTTAGCGTGCCAATATTATTGAAATGTATTTGTGTGTTGTTTTTGTGTAACCACTGTTCATTCATGCGTAAATTACTATTTATTTTAATTGCAGAAAACGGAGCAAGTAAATTGCGTTAATTAGAACATTACATTTTTAGAATTGTTAATTTGTGACTTGTTTACCTACAACTTATTTGTATGTAACTAGGTTACTTAGCAACATGTTTTATGTAATCAGGTTACTAAGCAACACTTTTCTATTAAACCAGGTTACTTGGCATTGTTGTATGTAACTAGGTTACTTAGCAACATGTTTGTATGTAACCAGGTTACCAAATAACCTTTTTGTATGTTACCAGGTTACATTGTAACATTATTGGTATAAAAATAACTATGGAAAGTATAAGTTTTATGTATGAAACTATTCATTAAATACATTTTGTGATTGAAATTCAAATAACAATTATCGTTTAAAAGGAAATATGATCAACGATAAATTTCAGACAGCAATTGCAATTAGGCATACAAATTCCAAAGTATATCAAAACTTGAATAACACCTGGTTAAGTAACCATTGAGAACCAGAAGAACCTAATGAATGAAACATTTTAATTAAGATTCATCATCCCAAGCATCCACTCCATCATGCGTTGATTTAAATGTGATGATAAGATTTCAACACTGTATTTCAGTTAGTTTGTCATTGATCGAAGGGATTACAAAATCGAAATTCCGATAAAGATTTAATTTGAATCTCGTTCTAATACGTATTTATCCTTAGGGAATATCCATATGTCACATTAATCCTGACGTTATTACAGATAGTTGCGTTAATGAAGTTCGTGTTTCAGTTTGATATGGATAATTGCCCTATTGTGTACATGTTTATTATTTTTTCTAATTTGTAATTTTGAGAATATTATTTTATTATGATTTATTTTCAATGTAATATTTGCTTAGCGATTAGGAGTTTATTTGTTTTGTCGTGGTTCTACAATTGCACATTTCGTTTTGTTTAATCGTTTAGATTATCAACGTATGAATTGTAAACTGTTTTTTCTTCATACTACGATGTTAATCTCGAAAAAAACACCAAATGATTATGTGCAACAATGTTGTAAGTTTAATGATCTAAAGTGTCCATTCACCCCCTTCACTCTTGACGACAAGAATAGAACATTACGATTAATTATGATAACGTTCACATACTTGAAATTTTAAATTTAGTCGTGAAATTACTTTGGCAGCATCCTAGGACTTAATAGAAACATGTTATGATTATATACGCCCAAAGAACTAGACATGTCTGATATTCAAAATTCATAAATATTATCCCATTTCAAACCAATTGGTCAGTTATAATAAGAAGGATTGCAGTATAGTCTTTGTACTAATTTGTAGAGTATCAGTCAAAGCGATATATAATATCTTTCATGTAGATCAAAACGAGCACAAGTCACGAATTTGCTATCAGGAAAATTAAGAACATATAATATAACTGTCACTGGCTCGGGCTTCTCTAACTCAAATACTTTTGATAAAAAATCTTGTTCTGTGCTACTTAATTTGATGCGACGATGGCAATTTTCTGAAAAAAATAGGTTGTGTTTTCATTTTCAAACACAGACACAACATTTAATCAGGGAGGTTATAAAATGCAATTAAGAAAGTGTCTAGCAAAATATCAATATTCCATTACATAGTGCATACATTGATACTTAACTCAACTACATGACCCCATAAATTAAGGTATTTGATTACACATGATTGAAATAAACTAGAAATATCAAATGGGTTTGAAATGTATATGGATAGTTTGACACATAATTATAAAATACAGCATTGACATAATTAATGTATTTCCTGATGATAAGAACACTTATGAATTATTCTATGATGATTGAATTGGCGAGGCAGTTTGCATTTTTACTCGACAGGTTCTGGATTTGAAACAAATCAGGCTATAAAATGATTATAAGGATGAAATAAGCATTTCGGAATTGCAGCGTCATACAAATGAGCAGCACCTGCACGAATATGATTTTTTGAGATAGAGCACGTGCTGAAGGTAATGATATGTGTCAATCTGTAAGTGTTTTTGATGGATTGATAGTCAGTTCAGACATCTGGGTAATGATATTTTATGCAATATCTATTGACATCAAATCAATCAGAAAATCAATTTTCTTTAACGACTTGAATATATGCACTTATATCTATTATGTTATAAGTATGTATTCCTAAATGTTACATTGACAGATAATACTGTTTTAACAGCTTACCGTCTTTGTAAGACCTCGACTGTTTTGCGAGGACGTTCACCCTAATGTTATTCCGAGATCAAACAGTAAACAGATGGCAACGACATTTTACGCATTTGCACAAGAAACCTTAAACTTACAAATAAATAAATAAAATACATTTAACTTTGGTTTGTATGTGTTTCACGTCCTATGGTCATTAAAGGACGTACACGGTTTTTGCGGTGAAGGAAAGCCTGAGTTCCCTGCCAGTACCTGTTGACTGCCCCACGTAGGTCTCGAACCCGATATCCTGTGGATGAGGGCTAGTGAAACCAGAATTTCAGACACCTTAACCACTTCGCCATCGCCGCCTCTTGGGATATTAAACAAAAATATATATGTTTTGTAACTCAAATACATTTAAATGATAAACGAAATATAACTGTATGTTCGTGTGCGTCGTACATTGTCATAATTAAGTCGGGAACAAGGAGCGACACCGGGAGGAACACCAAGAAAAAGCAACAAGGCAATAGCGAAAGAAAAATGTTCCTAGAAGTATTGCTGCAACGGTTGTAGTGGATAATTGGTTGTCTTGATCAAACGTAGAACACAACAAAAAGTTCTCATTTCTGTTGTTGCCCCAGTCAATTTACCAAACGTAAGATAAATAATATTTTGTCATTATTGTCTTGGCATAGTACTCTCTAATATTGTTAAAAAATAACTCGATCTGCATTGTTTTCGTAACATAATCAGGGGAACAACAAGAGTGATAGCAATTGACAGNAAATATATATATATATATATATATATATATATATATATATAATGTAGCACAGCATTTTTGTCATTCTCTGTCGATGATTCGTGAATATGTCAGCTATGATTCCCAACTGTTCATTCTAAATAAAAGACCTTGTCATGATAAACGCTTTCTCAGACAATTATTCACAAATTATATGTCAGAATGACACAAAACAATTGAATTATTCAACATTTACATAATCGACACTAAAATAATTGATAGAAACATTAAACGTCGTCACGATTTTAAATGATTTTTTAAACTTCATTTTCTGCACAAAGGATTATGAATGACATTAATATAATATATGAATTTAGAATAATTTTAAATCTTAATCAAAGAATTAATGACAGTTTTAAAAGAAAAGTGGTCTTATTTAACGTTTTCAAAGCAGATTCAGAAAAACAGTCAAAACATAACATGCAAGCACGATGAATCAGCAGAGACACGTGCTAATCGTTAGGTACCAGTACATAATAGCTTTCCTTTGGTGCGGTTTTATATGGGGAAATAATGTACGTGATTTTTAATGATTCCTGATTTGCGTTTCATCAAAGAAACATTGATTGATTATGTTCTTTTATATGTCAAAACATTATAATTGTAAAGTGCAGCTGTATCAAATATATAAATCAGTCTTTCCTGAAATATTTCCTTTTGTTAAGTTGTCTTGGTCCCTATAGTAATGTTTTGGTATCGAATCTGACTCAATTTTACATTGCATGTAGATGTTAAAAAATATGAATCATTTTAAGCTCCCTGCGTAAACACAGAATAAACAACCAAAATTACAGTACGACACTTTGAATCAAACGGACAGGAAAATCGAAAGAAATGCACCATGATCCCGCACAACAACTGGAAATAAAACCATTCGTTCATCAAGTGTAAGCGTTCCTTGTTCCAGAAATGCTGCATGAATAATGGATGGAAAAGAAGAGAAAAAAAACCCTTGCTACATGTTCTTATTACTAAGATTAAGAAGAGTTTTGGCCGGGACCGATGAAATACTTCGAGTTAAACGGGGTCTTAGAGTTATACGAGTTCGAGATAACGAGGTTCGACTGTACGTCATTTATATGTTTTAAGGACAGATATATCGATACTCTCTTGGTACTTATACGCACGAATAAGAATCAATATAACATTGCTGGTTTTGTTTGTAAAGAGCAGTGACACAGACAATACATATATTTAACATTGTCACTTCAAAGCGTTGAAAACTATGTCGAAATAACCAATTGAGGATGCCCAATAATAAAATAAGTAGTGCATATCGGGAGATTTTCGCTGCATTTATTTTTGCCCTCCACAATGCGGGCGAATTTATCTTAACATTGCAAATTATAAAAACAGCAAAGTTTACATAGATATTAGATGTGAAGGGTGAAAACATAAGGCGTATATTGATTTACCGGGGAAGGGTAACATTTTGACTGGGCGGCGGGTCACATTTTGACTGGGCGGAGGGTAACATTTTGACTGGACGAAGGGTAACATTTTGACTAGGCGAAGGGTAACATTTTGACTGGACGAAGGGTAACATTTTGACTGGGCGAAGGGTAACATTTTGACTGGACGAAGGGTAACATTATGACTGGGCAAAGGGTAACATTTTGACTTGGCAAAGGGTAACATTTTGACTGGGCGAATGATAACATTTTGACTGGACGAAGGGTAACATTTTGACTGGGCGGAGGGTAACATTTTGACTGGACGACGGGTAACATTTTGACTGGGCAAAGGGTAACATTTTGACTTGGCAAAGGGTAACATTTTGACTGGGCGAATGATAACATTTTGACTGGGCGAAGGATAACATTTTGACTGGGTGAAAATTTCCCGGTTTACAGTATTTTCGATGAAGACAAAAATGGTCTAACCGTTTCTAGTATTGTAGTAATGTGTTTTAGACTTGCTTATACTACTGGCAATAATGACAGTTTTGAAAGATAATACAAAATATGATGAGTAAGCATGGTGATCAACGCTTTTCTTACATTGAATATTCATGTTTCATATATATATAATGATAGGATGATTAAGGAGACAGTCAAAAGGTCAGCGTGTTTGTCTTAATATGAATCCTTCTGATTCTTTCACTCATTAATCACGGAGTTCTTCCAAGGATACAGAATACAAATAACCATCATATCACATTATTTACCGCGTTCAATTACCATATGTAGTGTTTGTGCCTTATGATTATGAATATTGTATAAATGCCCAAACTACATTTCCCATGTGAGCCATACGTCATAAAAGGCCATTACTTTTATATCTTATGAATATGCATGAGATAAATGGATGACCCCTGAGCCAGGTAAACATATCCTGTTTACCTGGCCGTAACCGGTGACCGACCTATCGACACTGGACATCTGAAGCTTTGGTGACGACCTTTCAATTAGTCTAGCTTAAGATAGAAAACCTCAAAGCGATACCACGTATATATACGCTAACAGGGTACCTTTCTTGTGTAAAGCTGCCATTCATAAAGTTAATGGTAGGCTATTCGGATTATTCAGGATATGGTATGTCAGCAGCTTTGCTCAGAAGTCAACATATTTCCCATAGAACCTCAACTCTCTAGCGTCTCTATCGATCAAGAGAACATATATCACATGATAGGATTTTTATGAAAGTATTCCTTCAACTGCACAGTGAGAATCTAGAAGCATTTCTAGCTGAAAAGGCCTTATTTATTATTAATTAAGTATAACCAAACACACTTTCCAAATGCACTAAGATTACTCGGAGGTTCATCGACTTCTTTCGCTCCATTCACGGTTCATGAATGGAAACCAAGCTGCTAAGTCCGGGTGGGACTAACGGAGTACACTCCCAGATACACAGGTGGGAAAGTAAATTGATGTGTTTGCGTGTTTGTTTGTAGGTGAGAATCCACTGGGATTACCTGACCATGATAACCGAACGCGAACTGACGAGAGCAACTTTGTTCTTTTCCATCAATATTTAATGTCATAATGATACACAGATATGCGTCAGTATGAACTAGTTTTATGCGTGGGTGTTGATGTATCCAGGTAAATATACTCGATAAACATCAACACTAACATGCTGGTCCGTCTACATTATAACTTGCCGACTAGGTATGCGTAATAAATAACTTCTTTTCAAATCCGTAGCACGATTTCCATTTGATGCACTTTTTTTTTTTTTTTTTTACCAAATACTCATATTACAAGATATGTATCTTATAAATTGCATGCAATGATTATAATACAATGTACGTGCAGTGTAAGACACATTGAATGTAGTAAATGTGTTAATGGTGGATTGACATATCAGTGATATAGAAGGCATTAGCCTAGGCAATCTTTACCGTTGATAGGAAGGATAGGATTTAAAAACAACACTTTCATAGGGCGCAAGTAGGTACATATTTAAGCAAATCATAAAATAATATGATCTCAAGCAAGATAGAAAACAAACTCAAATGTTTAATTTTTAATTTTTTATTAGAATGTAATAAAATATGGATAGATATGATAACAAAGAGGACGTTTGTTAATATATAAAATACATAGAAAATATATAAAAGAATTATTTACACAGTTGGCATTGCTACCTTAAAAGTACACACATTATAGATATATATATATAGCTATATATATATATGGAACAAAGACACTAACAATGTATTGTAGGCGAAATGACATATCAATCAAGATCATTTCAATCGGCTATCAAATAAAAAAAATATTGAAACAAAGAAGACAATTTGCAGCAAATAATTATTTGATTTACGATGACAAACATGTCAACATTAATACACAACAATGTCATCAATATCAAAATAGACCACAGACATACTTTTATAACCAGATAGTTTACAGGCAATTGCGCTACAGGTATTCTTTACCGACCTGGTCAAGCTGACACATTGTTGAGTTAATGGACCATACCGATTGAAAGTTTGCGTGTGACGGTTCAAGGGTCATGCAATCAATTAATTATACCGATCAATCAGATATACCCTAGAAAAAGCTCACCACGTGACGTGGGCTCTTGAAGGGGATCAGGACAACAACCAATTGAGTCGGGGAGTTTCCATCGACTGTCTTTGGCGTTTAACGATCAATACTACAATCAGCTGATTCGGGTATGGAAAGAATTAGGGTTACAACAAGCTGGTTTGAGCTCTGGGAAAGAAAGGAGTAACGTTTAAAACAGATGATTCGAAATCTGGGAAGGGGGTTAGGTTAAGATAAGTTTATTAGAAGTTCGGATATGCAGTATGGTTACAATCTGATTAGAGCTCTTGAAATCGGGTAAAGTAACAATAAGCCGATTGGGCTAGTTAAAGTAAGTATGGTTGAAATAAGCGTATTAGAACTCCGGAAATGCAGTATAGTTACACGCTGATTAGAACTCTTGAAAGTGAGTATGGCTACTATGAGATCTGGAAAGTGAGTATGGTTACAATAAGCTGATTCGAGGCGTGGGAAGAGAGTAAGGTTACAATAAGCTGATAAGAGCTTTGGAAAATGAGTACATTTTATGATTATAATAAGCTGATTTGAGCTTTGGGGAGAGGTGAGGTTACAATAAATGCATTCGAACTCTGGGAAAGTAGTGTAGTTACAATAAGATGATTCAAGCTCTAGGAAGTGGGGTAGGTTATAATAAGGTAATACGAACTTCGGGAACGGAGTGTAGCTACAATAAGTTCATTAAAAATTTTGTGGAAGAGATTGACAATGACTTGACTTTTGTTCTGGCAAGGATAAGTCGTATAGACAGACGTTATCTGCTCAATGACCGATCAGAGTTATACTATTGAGCTGACTCAGGCTCCCGAGTATACATAATGTCGTACATTGTACCTAGCTAATAGTAAACTATGTAAACAAAATTATAAACACAAAAAATCCCCACATCATTTTGAATTTTAAGTTAGATGCATTCTCGAAGAATTTAGATAGATTTACTGTGAATAAATTATTTAGTAAATGATATTCAGCCAAGTCTCCCTCCTCGTATGCCCTTACAAAGCGAGGCAGGCATGTAACAATAAAATGGAGGCTTTGTGTGGATTACGTTGGTAACACGACGATGTGTTTCCACAAAAACTGGTACATCTGTCATCTGTTATATGTTGTTAAGTTAGAGCATAGTGGCATAATCAAGTCTGATATAGGACCCAGTGAAGCGAGACATTTCGACCAGTTGACCAGCTGTCTGCATTTGGATTATATAGCTCTACCTTTAGGCATCACATTCATGTCGTCAGTCGGATGTTGGTTTCAAGTGACATTGCATTAACACGGGGTTACTATACCCTTCATTATTTCTTTCACCGGTCTTTTAATATTTTATGCTTTATTTTCATTTTTTTTATTCTGTTTCATCCAGATGACTATTACAACAATAACTGTAATTTATTGTGGTTGTTTTTGGTACATTGTCTATTTGGTTAGACATCCGGAAGGTAGTTATGGGCTTTCTTATGATACAATATACCTATATGTAGGCGCTTTGTCTTCCAAATATGTGTATTGAATAGTATGTACAGTAAACTGATAAATAATACGTAGATGATAAATGTTTAAGTTAGTTCCTTTGTTAACAATCATCATGTGTAAAACTAAATGTTTCATCGAAAATGTGTAGTTTCATAAAATGCTGAATCATACCATTGTGTGAGTTTGATAGGATGTTATCTCCCTTATGAATATTCTTTTATTATTTTCAGTTATAAGATGCATTATTATATTACATACGATGAAGAACAAAAGTGTAAAAAAATGTTTCAGCGCTATATCACAATATATCATTACTCAATTTATCATTTGAATCAATTATGGAAATATTTAATAATTTGTGTCATATCTGATCAATATATATTTGATATAATGATATCAATGTAAATGTATCACTTAATAATTGATTGTACAAACTACAGTGCTGTCGCATCTATGATTTTTATTTCTGCACTCAATTGACTTAAGTAACGACCCTGAAGATTAGTTGTTTCTTGTTTATCATGATCGTTATGCACTAGTTAATTTTCAGTTAATTTGACGGGAACTATTTTAAAAGTCTCTCATGCATGCATTTACTAATGAATCATCATGTGTGTATCGTTACAATAACACGACCCGCAGTGCTGTGATGCTATAGGAACGTGCAGTGCGTGGTGTGAGGTAATAACAGGTAACATGGATATTCAGAGAGAAATATCAATCCAATTATAGCTTTAAATGGTATCGAAGGAACCAAACAATTAAAATAATGTGTTTTTTTTAAATAATAGATATGTGTTTATACATGTCCTTTGTTAACCAACAAAGCCTTGAATCCCTCGAGATAACCAGCTTGGCGATATATGTCACAGATGATTTCTCCTGTTTGTTGACAATGACAATGTAAAAATGTCAACGGACATCAACATCTTGGTTCATATAAGGCTTTCATTGGTCCATAAATGTTCAATATCCTTTATTTTGACCTTCCATGTATATTTTGTACTTCGGAGCCCGTATCGATAAAATCGTTCTTTGTTGATATTAAAATTCTGAGGTCAAAACCCACTCATCATGGAAATAAGAACGTATTTTGAATTTTTGAAATATTCTTTTTAAGAAAAGTGAAGACATCCCGAATGTTGTCTCTCCAACTGTTCTTTACTTTTTATTTTTATTTCACATACAACATCTATCACAAATCAAGACGTAAATAAGCGATTACTTTACAAGGAGCTGACCCGAGATAAACAGCATCCATGCGATAATTTGAAGACACTTTTGTCCCGACGCTATAGGAATCGAAATATGACACCTAATTCCAAGCGAAGACAACCGCTCTAGATCTTAGAAGTTGAATTAATCAAATTGTTCACATTAATAGATATTTTGTAGGTTAGAAGCTCAAAGGTGTATAAAAAGAAGCATTGTACTTTGGCATGAGGAAAGTTAACTGTGTGTTCTTCTCATATGAATTCTACAGGATTTGTAGTTTTTGAAAATCACTTAAGTATGAGCAAAGGAACAGACTTATAAATACGGTATATGATCTAGAGTTATATCAACACGGCTAACTGAAGTTATGGGTTCAGCAAAACACTCTTTGTTTTAAAAAGTCATAGCGTTTTAAGTATAGACTTTAAAGCCATATTACCATTCCAACAGAGACTACCCCTACATACCATCTTCAAATCTAGTAACTAACACTTTTAATTTTAAAGCATGCACTTGAGATTTCACGACAAAAGATATGTAGAATTTAATGAGTTTTCAATTATCGATAATCAAAGGAACCGTAGGATGAAAGAAAAATTAATAACGAAAAAGAACATTCCACGATTACGTTAACAAGAAAGTTCACGGTATGCCCCACTTAGTTACATATTGATTCGTACGTTACATTCAATGTTCAAAAGTAGATATACTTCAGATACAAACATTGCAACCCCTGAATATTGAGGATGGGCAAATGGATACTTAAAGGCCCAGGAATTCAACTATCATGTAAAACATTGCTACCAAGCACCACTACAAGATATCTATTTTTAAGTTTAAAGGATCTGAACTTGTAATACGGCTATGCTTGGACGATTGAAGTATTTAAAATATAGAACAAAACATTTAGAGAACTCGAACTTTATGAAAGTTGTACAAAGTGCAATGGTACCAATCGAGAAAAACATCAAATGGGAATGGCTTTTATCACGAGACCACTTGTGTGGAATGATCATCTACAAACAAAATAGAGAAGCCCAAAGATGAAATTTTTTTCGCGACAAAGTAAACAAACTTTTTACGTCAACTTTTTGCCAATCGTCCATGTAGGACTCATCGGTGCTACCAAACATTTAAAAAAATGAAAATGCAAGTCTAAGGTGATCCCAAACATGGAAAGGTAAAGCCAAATGGGAAACATGTACGATAACAAATAGTCCCTTTAATTGATCAGTAACAGTGTATGGAATGTGAACAGTCTATCGCAACGACTGTCTGCGTAGGGGAAAAAAACATCCATATGATTATCTTAGAGTATGTTTTATATTAGCATTATAATGCAGCTTGTTTATTTCGATCTTACTTATATGCAAATATATATACCTTTTTTGAAATAGTCTGAAAATCAACCATAAAGTGTATTATCGATGACGCAACAGAAGGATTTTTCTTGACCACAGTGTACTGATTTTA
This sequence comes from Mizuhopecten yessoensis, assembly GCF_002113885.1. NCBI lineage: Eukaryota > Metazoa > Mollusca > Bivalvia > Pectinida > Pectinidae > Mizuhopecten > Mizuhopecten yessoensis. The sequence goes on along the minus strand of NW_018480078.1, from coordinate 1,726,915 downwards.
TGAATATAACGTATTTTGTACATGTACTGTACCATATTTTACATTGCATTTCCCCAACTCTCTTCTAACTTCCCCTGTGATCTATTCACGTCACTATCCTTAAGCTATAGTTGTTAAAGTTAGTTACGATGAAAGGTAACAGATTTATATCAGTGTATTGACACTTGTTTCTGTCTCCAATTCATTTATGTTTAATCAAATTTGTATTATGTATTACATATGTTATGTGAATAAAACAAAGTTTAAACTAACAAATAGTCCGTCTATGTCTATTTCACATGTTGTACGCTGTGAACAAATACAAAATAAATCCATGTTTGAAGTAACGATGTAAACAAAACACATCTTTATGTTATTTAAATTTATTCCTTATACATACATGCTTTGTAATAAGTAACAATTTCACTTGCAAATGTCAACAACAGCAAAAATATTGATAAATAATGAACAACTCCTGCTAGTAATGTTTGTTTTAGATCACATGAAAGGCGTTAATGCACGTGTCTCATAAACAATTTGTACTTTCCCCCAGCAGCTCCACAACAACAGGGCAGCTGAATGAAGATGCACCCATTTCTCTTCTTACACAGCATACATTTTCTATCTTGTCACCGCAAACTCATCAATATTCTAAAGCAATGCCGTAACGCCCTTTGATATGATTCTGATTAAATAATGAACTTTCATTGTTAACATGACGGTTCTAGTAGCGCGACAAACGCACACCCGGAACGTGGCGCCATGTTAAATATTGAATTCTGACGTCAAGCACATCTCAACACAACGTGTATCCGTGTTGATTTCAATTTTTCAATATAAAAGGGAACTGTATGTGTTCAATTCTGAAATATTTGTAATTTTCCTTTCTATAACTGCAAATCATTTCTCCCCCTATCTCCCTTACTGGCAAAACCAACAAGTAACTGTGGAGGTGTTAACCAATCACACCCCGGTAAACACAATTATTCAACAACAAACCTTCAGACTCCACGTTTTAAAATTTTGACGACATTATAACAGTAAAACTTTAACTTAGAATGTTTACAGAAATTATTTGAATTGATAGCTAAATGTTCATATAGAGGCAATAAAAATGATCGTCTGAAAATAAATAAATAAATAAAAAAATAGAAACATAAGGCCGAATATAAAAGAAAAATCAATTAAAAATAGAAACATAAGGCCGAATAAAAAAACAAAAAAAACAAAAACAAAAACCAGTTAAAAATATAATACATTCTTCAGAGTCATCAGGTTTGAAAAGCAGTTTGTCACAGCTCGTAATGTTTATGTTATTACTCTCATTTGATTATTTGATGGTATTAATTATAGGTTTAACATGTTTTCTTTAAGGATATCATGTGTTTTTTAACAGTTATAATCTGATAACCAATTTCAAGATTGTGTTAAAGAATAACACATTAATAAGCAAACAAACAAAATGTTTAATAAAGAAAACCATTTTAAAACGTTATACGTTATAAGCTTCTAATACAGTATATCATTTCCTGTTTCTGTAGCCTTTTTTGAGTTATTATAGCCCTAAAGTACCACCAAGTAGTGCGGGCAACAACCTTCCTCCTCGTAAATGTTCTAACGTGCAATAAATTGCCCATACCATGCTTTTTATGAGACGTGCACGTGAAGTCAATGACCATCTTATGCTACTAGGAAGCACGAGGAATGTGTACGCTCGTGCATGGTTGGTGGTCATCTATTGCAACTATTCATGCATGTGAGTGCTCCAATGAGTTCATGCAAAGTACAAACGAAATATCTAACGAAACATGTTAATTTTTGTAACGCGTTGTTGATAAACTGCACACATGCCCGCTGGTACTTTGGCCTGAACCTTGACCTTAAAAGACATGTCATAAATCAATAGCGCTTAAGGGGTCATCCTTTGGGGTTACATGAGGTCATTTCTGGCGACGAGCAACCTCATCAGCATTCATCCATCGAACAAATGGGTGCTGCTACTTATCCAGTAAAATTAATTAATTCTGGCAGCGTTATTGGGGAATAGCACATCACCTTCCTCGCCAATTATGGACACCTTTTGTTCCCGGAACTTCGCTTCACATCCGGATCGCTTGTGGTAATTACTTATGCATTGTCTTTTGGTCGTTCGGACAATGACCAGGCCAGCATTTTGCAAGGCAAGGTCAGAGGTGAATTGAAAGGCTGTCTTGTCTCGAGGGTAACCTTCATTGCTCTATTTTATTGTAAATTTGCTCTAGGATTCATTGTGGTCCCGGGGTTACAAATAGGTAGTAACAGCAGGGTTTTCGATTATCTTGTACATGGATCGGACGATGTTCCAGGAAAGAGCCATTCGGATCATATGTTCCGTTCTAATTCCATTTCAAAATATTAGATTGGACATAATGGTAATGACTGCTGATTATCGAGGTAATTGTGGCATGGCATAAAAAAAAGCGTCCGTAAGACAAATTAAGAAAAACTCGGTGTATGATTAGTAGATAATGCCTGGGAGACGTGGGTTTAATGGAGGACGAAGAGATTTCCTTGTCACTTATGTCCAGTTTATTACAAACGTAATCAGATAACACAGTAATAGCAGACTGATCTTGTAGGGTTTATATTGTCATCCTCGTGGATCGATACACTCTCTCAATTCGTCCTGTTTCTATTCATATTATCCGTACCCATCCTTTAGTCGTAGAAGTCCATGAGGTAAGCTTAGAGCTTCAAAGGTTTTGAATGTCTTATTTTTACAGTCACATTTTAAATTCAGGACAAATTGGTCGTAAAACTGTCTCGTAAAAAATATTTAGTTGTTAAGCAGCAGAACCTAGTAATTCGCTAAGAGTTTTGTTATCTTTAAGGGAAATAGGAAACAGTGGAAAATACATAGCAAATAAAAGCAAGATCTACAAAAGATGAATCCAATCAAAATGTTCAGTTGTCTTGTACACGAAGCCTTTCTCCTCGCGCCATCATACGTGTACACCCATCAGCTTATGAAAGCCTACATCATGGAAAATAAATTCAAAATGTTCCTGTGAATATAGCCGAAGACACAGACACACACAGGAAAGTTACAAATACACTGAAGCAGTTTCGATATCAGTATATATAACTACAATTTGTGGAAATGTTTAATTGGCGGAAGTGACCTTTCAATAATTTGTACGAAGCATGGTGCGTTAAAATATTTCAAACGGGAAAGAACAGGAACGCAAGTCAATACTTCTTTGAATACTGAATAGAATAGTGTCTTTTAATCTTAGACAGGAGACTGTCACAAGGAAATACCAGCATCAATATAACATACTAGTAACACTATTAAATTCATTTGCGTTATTGCAATAAAGCCAAGCCATGAGTACAATTTCTTTAACAATACAGTTCATATGGAGTATGATAAGTTAAACATCAAGATCAATACAGATAAACCTACATATTAACCTATATCTCGAGTACAATAGGTTCAATTCCAGTTCAGTACGGTCAAAACTAAAGTGCAATACAATATTACCTCAACTTAACCTCTAGTGCAAAACATAAGTTAAACATTTACTGTAAAAACCTTTCTTTTTTGAAATACTTGGGATCATGGCACCATAGGATATTTAAGGAAAAATAATCCATTTATGAGCATAACACTGAGACAAGGGGTTATAAGACTCATCCAAACTCAGATACAACAAAGGAATACTGAATGTGACGAACGACCGACTTCGAGATAAGGGTATTCGACATCCTAAATAATATACATTAGACTAATGCGTGTGGGGCCATGGCCGATATAACGCGTATTCGTCATATCCAAATTAAAATATATCATTATAAAGTGTTATGGGCTAATTATCAAGATATAGGGTATTTGACAAATTATAATTAAAATACGATTAAATACAGAGATGTGGGGCAAATGGTCGAGATAAGGGAAATTCGACAAATTCAAACTAAAATACGTCAAACTTAAGTGTTATGGAGCCAACGACCTAGTTGAGGGTATCAACGAAGACCAGAGAAACAAACATTAAGAATGTATTATGTCTAAGGCACTAAGGATTGGTTTGGTTTGGTTAAAGTTTGTTTATCGTTTTATTTACAGCTAAGGTAATTTAAGGACGTCGGCAGTAAGGAAGAACTTTTGTTGTCAATATTTGTTAAAATGTACTCAACTTCTGTTTATTAAAAAATTGATTTGTCGAGAGTGTTACGTTCAAAATTGATCTGATCATTTCAAAATATCCAATAATAACGGCACCTCAAACATATTTGAATATCAACCTGACAGTTTAATGACCATAGAAAACTATAGGGAATAAAAAGTGGGATTCTTGTTTTAATAAAATAAAACAAGCATTTTGGGGTATAATTTTATAGATCTTTTTTTTACATTTTTGGTTAATTTTGCACTTTTCCTTTGAAAACAGTTCAAACAAACCCAATAATGATAAATAATTTATCAAAACCTGTAGGCAGCGAGTCTGGTGAACGATTTTAGGGACATGGCGTTATCTCAACAGATACCATATAAAGCTAAATGCATTGTGGAATTGAATGTTATGAAATTTTCACAAGAGGTTTAGCTGATGCTTCTAATTTTGGAACAAGTGCATCGTAAGTCAGTTACTGTAATCAGACATCAAGACAGAATATTAATCAATCTTTAGACAACTTCGAGTAGGAACACTAAGACTAATTACCACTAACATCTCCGATAGACTTCCTCCGTGATCAACCGCCATTACCAATCGACATTGCCTTCGTTCACCTTCGCCAACACACACGCCGCGGTTATTGACCGTCTGGCGGCCATTTGTACCCATAATCCACCAGCTGGTCGGCTTTCTAGAGGCGATGTCAAATTAGTTAAAGTGACTTCTCAACTGTAGATGCTAATATAACCCATGTTTTCAAGGTCTCGTTGTCCTATGGAAATTCTGAAGAAAAGATATTCGTTTTCATTTTTTTTTTTTTATTATGAAGCAGTATTTAGAAGGTTATTACACTTTTTATAATATATATATATATATAGAAAATTATATACTATTCAATTTTATGACCTCAGATGTAGCAACGACATTTGATCAAAACAATCAAGTATCTTACGAAATCTAAACCACTGTCCATGTAAACTAGAATATGTTCATCATGTCTTGTCTCAACGGTATATCGTAAAAATGACATATTGATTATATTTCAAAAGACATACTCTAATGTTAAATAAGAATGTTATTTTGTGTGTGTGTGACAATTCTTATATCAGGGTCCTAGAACCAATGATGGACAATAGGGACGAGACCCATTGATCCAGTCACCCTATCTCCCAGATGGATTGTAAACCGCTGGTTACGGTAGCCCTTTCATTAGACAATAGGAAATATGTCCATCAAAACAATTGCGGTGACTGACACTACCGGATAAGAGGTGTCTGGATAATGGATGTTTGACTGTAGTTTCTAGCTTTTTTCCCTGAAAACAATTTTTAAAATTATTTTATCATAAGATTAGTAAAAATTAAAATCAAACCAGTTAAAAGCCTCTATGTTGTTGTTTTACATATGGTAATTTTTAAATTCAAGCACCTGCTTGTTCCTACTTTGATGATTTAAGCAGCACTTGGGAAATCATAAGTTGAGTATAATTTGACACGTTGGTAAAGTAAGAAGGCCGACTATGGACTGGAATTAGCAACGGGCGTAAACATTGTGAAATGTAATATAGGAAATAGAAAAAAAGTTATCAATTACATAAAGACTGCGTATAAAAATGTCAACTCATTGGTTAACGTCATCTATGTTTGACCTACATTCTCATAGTCATTCCATTCTAAAATAAAAGTGACTCTCTGGGGATACGTCATCAATCGCAAATGATCCCATTAATTCCCTGACATTTCACATTAGGTCGGCTAGCTAACGATGGCGACAAGCAGAGGTGTCCCTCCTCTCTTTTTAATAGCGATACGATATTGGCACGACATAACGTGTCATTATAATATTGTTAAAACTACAATAATCATACCATTTATTCAACTGTCCGAGATACTCGCGTAACTGTCCGTTGCTGTGTATTCCTATGTGTCTTAAATATACCGTCTGTGGACCATCAGACGTATTAGGACGCCATTACATGGCGTCAGCATGTGGACGATCAGACGTATTAGGACGCCATTACTTGGCTTAAGTTTGTGACGATCAGACGTATTAGGACGCCATCACTTGGCTTCAGTATGTGACGGTCAAACGTGTATTGGTTACTATTACACGGTGTTGGACTACGGAGAGTAAAGTTTGTCGTAAATATCACCATATGGCATCAGTCTGCGGATGATCAGACATGTCGGACGAACCATAACTCGGTGTCTGTCTATGGACAGTCAAACGTGTCGGTCGTACCATCACTGGGGTCGGTCTATGGACAGTCAGAGGTGTCGGACGTACCATCATTCAGTGTCCGTCTTTGGACATTAGGACGTTTCGGACGAACCATCACTCAGTGTCGGTTTATGGACAGTAAGACGTTTTGGACGCACCATCACTCCGTGTCGGTCTTTGGACAGTAAGACGTTTCGGACGTACCATCACTCAGTGTCGGTCTATGGACAGTATGCCGTTTCGGACGTACCATCACTCACTGTCGTTCTATGGACAGTAAGCCGTGTCGGACGTACCATCAGTCACTGTCGGTCAATGGACAGTAAGCCGTGTCGGACGTACCATCACTCCGTGTCGGTCTATGGACAGTAATCCGTTTCAGACGTACCATCACTCTGTGTCGGTCTATGGACAGTATGCCTTGTCGGACGTACCATCACTCCGTGTCGGTCTATACACAGTAAGCCGTGGCGGACATACCTTCACTCCATGTCGGTCTATAGACAGTAAGCCGTATTGGACGTACCATCACTCAGTGTCGGTCTATGGACATTAAGCCGTGTCGGACGTACCATCACTCAGTGTCGGTCTATGGACAGTAAGCCGTGTCGGACAAAAGATCGCTTAGCGTCGGTCTTAACACAGTAAGCCGTGTCGGACGTACCATCACTCAGTGTCGATCTATGGACAGTAAGCCGTGTCGGACGATCCATCGCTTAGTGTCGGTCTATGGAAAGTATGCCGTTTCGGACGTACCATCACTCAGTGTCGGTCTATGGGCAGTAAGCCGTGTCGGACGTACCATCACTCACTGTTGGTCAATGGACAGTAAGCCGAGTCGGACGTACCATCACTCCGTGTCGGTCTATGGACAGTAAGCCGTGTCGGACGTACCATCACTCCGTGTCAGTCTATGGACAGTAAGCCGTGTCGGACGTACCATCACTCACTGTCGGTCAATGGACAGTAAGCCGTGTCGGACGAACCATCACTCGTTGTCAACTATGGACAGTCGGATATGTCACTAATGCATTTTTATGCGTTAGTATATGTACGAAAATGGCCGAGAATGTCATCCCTGTACGTCTATAAATGCTGCTGATGACATTTTAGGTGTTGACCAATGTTATATTTGTAATTGCTGGAAAAGACTGTAAGTGCAAACTTATGTGAATATTTTAGTTTTACTTGTCACGATTCTTTGTACGCCTAGAGCTAAGGACACGTAGCAGTACACATGTACCGGTTACATATACACTTTCACCTGTACTTGTTTTACCACTTTACATAGTATACACACACACATTCGCCACATGCACTACCTGCACCTAAACTTCTCATCTTATCACAGAAATATATCGATTTAATTATAAATATGGCATTATCATGCAGTTCAATCCTATGTTTACTCTGAGCCCTACCTCTTTCCTAGTTCATTATTTAAACATTGTGTGACTTGTGCAAGTCTATTTCACACCAATCACGTTTTGTAACGTCGCATGCGATTCCTCCTTGTCGTAAGTAGGGAAAAGACAATTATGCAAAGCACGTGCATGTATATGGTTTCGAAGCCCTTCACGATCTCCTTTGCAGCGATGACATCACGCTGTGTAGTGCTGCAACTCTAAAAGAGATTCCTAAATGGGGGAGCGACATAATTTATTGATAAAAAAATACCAGTGCTAAGGTCGAGATCACACGCAGATTTCAAACAGATGTTTTCTATTTGATCCAGCTCCTGTGGTATAATTCCGCCCCACTCAATCTCTCCCCCTCCTCTTTAACAGATTTTGGCAACATACCTGCGTATGAAGAACTACTACAGCAATGAATTTGTTTTGTCAAAGTGAGGCTGGTGGAAACAGATGGCACTCCAGAAGTTGTAATGAGATACACGATATGGCCTAGTGATACAATGACCTAGTTCTTGCACGCGCGATGACGCATGCCAGCATTATGTAATGGCGGCAAAACAAATCATGCTATTGTTTTCATCCGTGAGGAGTACAGCGTGGTTCGATTAATGTGCGTTCATATTAAGCCATTTTAATTACATCAGATTGCAGTATCGGTACTACAACATAATATGGAAACCAGCAGTGTACAGATTATTAATCTTACGAACAAGTTAAGTCGGGGTTTTGATTGATATTCAACAAAAATGTGTCTATAGTTTTATGTATATTTTTTTTATCTGATGAAGATATTTGTAAACACACAGACGTATACATCATATTAGTATTGTTACCGGTTAAAACATATATAGTATTTGATGTTTTTTGATTGGCTGTTACAGACATCAAGCCGGAGTGAACCGGTTGTCTGCAGAATAGATGCAGCTACATGTGCATGCGTCTGAGATCGATGACAGTGATCTGATTATATGAATTTATGTCGTGACATCCCGGTACGTACAGCTAATGTCTACTTGAGGACAACAAAGGACGATGAAGGACGTCTACAATGTATTGTATGCGCATTGCGTATGCACCAGTTTGTGCATTATGCTTCATGTATGAACTAAAACCTTTTTATCAAAACATACCGGAATTCAATTGTAGCGAAATATGTTTGTTTTTTATCTACATAATATCATGATTTTGTTTCGTTCATGACCTTTCGTTCTCGCATGCAGCTAAGATCATATGCAGGTGGCGTTGACAGATGTTTAGCTACTCAAGAATCAATGTAAGTTGAAATCTCACTAAACAGTCTTAGCCTGATGACATGACAACAAAAGTCTCCACCCTGTCAAACTGTTCTGAAAACATTCTAACTAGAGGTGCTAGGAATAGGTAGGAAAAAGGTAGCGCTCCTAAATCTTGCAGTAAGGACAGCAGATCAATTTTGGGTTTGACCTTTATTCCCTTTGTAGTAGAGTAGACACAGAAGATAGCCACATATTCTGCAGGCGGTTTCCACATTAGTCGCTTCTTGCGATACTATTAGATTGAATACTGCTGGTCGTTTTCTCATCCCAATCTGCACAAGAAAAAATCCGTCAGTGATTGTGAACAATAAAGTTCAATGAAAACAAAAGTAAACAAAAAAATGTATGATATCGATAGGAAATATATCGACAAGAAACACTTCACATTAATAAACATTGGACAGTCAATTAATTGAGATGAATGTTCGTTTTGAAATACCAAGCGAACCATGAACATTTGCATTTAATCTGCCTTTGATTCATTTCTGAAAGTAATGCAATATAATTTAAATATTTGTTCAAGTTCATAGAAAAAAAGGATATATATGCATAACCGCATAGATTGGGCTAATCGTGTTCTATGTGCATCAGTTACCGTATAATTGTACATAGTAACCCTACAAGATACACACAAACCAACATCCAGTGGAAATAGTGAGGACACACTATACAGGCAAACACAGCAGCGTAGCATTAACGTTTGTGTGACATTTCGACAAAGAAACATCTCGATTCCTATAAGGATCGTTAAAATAGGTCAAACTTGAGAGAAACAGTGAGAAGTATTTCACTTCTAAATCTAACTGGTCCACCAGATGCGTCTACACAGAATGCTTTACTCGGTTTCGTACTCTCGTGGGCGTACAGTTTAAAAACACGGGATTTGGCTTTGATGTAGTTACATATCTGGACTAGACACTGTTGGTAACGTTCCTATACACTCTGGTGTTCATTTACACGTACATATTTTCGTAATTTATATGCGTGTAGGGGCTGGTGGGAGTCTGGTAGGAGGGGGGAATCGTGGCACTCCTCCAAAACGTCTGGAAAACCCAGTCGGGGTTCAAGCTCGGCTGGGAGCTACATGTATGTACACAGTAAATCGCACATTTAATGGACGGCATCATATTGCAACTAAAAATGAACTTGAATATTATACCGTAAGTGTTATCCCCTCGCATATTATGACTTATACAATATTGGCAAGTGTTAATTACACGTAATATTTCATAGCAGGAAGACATGCGTCTAGCCTGTAGTTAAATGTCGTTCGCAGATCATAAATCGACGACAAGGCATCTTTTGTCGAATTTTGATGCAAAATATCATCAAGTGTTATTTTTAATGGATAGAGAGTACATACGTGTAATTAAATCAATAAAACTGCACGCGTTTCCCCTATTAAACAGAATTTTTGAAGCGTATGATAGCACCGTATGTGTCATTACATAATCACGCGACAGATTTTATCTAGACAGGATTTCATGTTCAGGGAAAGTGATCTGCCTTCGTGCACAAAACGACGAGAGAGTGACACCATTTTGACAAGCGGACTGATCCTGTTGACGCACGACTGTTCCCGTTTGTACATATTTTTGAAATGAGTTGTCTCTCCTGCATATTTATAAACGTCTTCCAGTTTGTCTGTCCAGGAATACGAACAGAGTGCAAGTGCGTTGTATCTTTTGCATACCCCAACGGCGTTAAATGTACATCGTACTGTACGTAGTCATTGGCAATATCGTGCACATGCACTCAATTCTTTTGTTCAGATTTAAATATTGTAACAACAGGTGTAATTATCTTTTGAAAAATCATTATCCAGATATTACGCGTTTAAGTTTGTATATTAATACAATGTACACGTCAGTGCTGTATTGACACGATTTCGATACTAATTCCTCTATACACAAACGTAACTAAGAGGGTTTGATTCAGAACATATTTACAGTAGCTATGGCATGAGTGAGAAAATGAAACAAATGCCTATACTGGAATGACCGAGTGCGTTTCGTCTCTATTATACATCAAGTGTTTTATAAATACGAATTGAGTGCTATGTCCCCGAGGAGGTACAATGGGACGAGTGTATACATGTTTGCAAGGCATGTAAGGTAATCGAAAAATAACTTCTTACAATAAATGTTTATCAAGCAAATAACACTGACACACTGAGCGGGTTCGAAAATACGTATGTCAAGGTATTACACAACTTTTCTGTTTTCAAACAATTGATCAATTTTATCAGCAAATGTGCTACAACATGTTATTAAATGGTGCAATTTTCAAGCGAAAATCGATTTATTTCTTTAAAAATATATATTAACCTTCAGTACAAAGAAACTATTTTTTTTTGTGTAGCCTTCATTTAATTCTGAAGGCTTTATAGATAGCGTTACATAATTTGCCTGTGGATACGTCCGCTACCTATTAGTACAATCTGACATGTTTGATAATAAATTCTGTCGAATCATGGTTTTAATTTTAAAATTAACAATTTAACGTTTTATAGATGCAAGATCCATTCTCATTTTAATACAACCATTTTGTAACACATTATCCTTATTCAGAATGAGACAGCAGGGTAACAAAAACGACTAATGGGTACTATAATGTTCAGTACAAAGCTTACATTTACGACATTTAAAAATAGGTGTTGCCTTTATAATCATAATATGTATATGGGCAAAGGAACGTGATCCGTCATTTGGAAGACAGGTTCGAGGCGATTCATTGAACGAGGTTACACTTCACACACCGAGCATGAATGAAAAGAAGGCGTGTCTGTAATAAAATTTCTCTGGTGTCTGGAGCAGATTGTCTACGTAAAAATCTCGCCCAAACTCAACACGAGTGCCAACAGGGGAATGCATTTAGGGAATATTTACAGATAGTACTGTATCTTTATTTCGTCAACACAAGCGCTTATTATCTTACTTATACAACACTTGCGAAATACCGCTGTTCAAATCGTGTGGCTGAACAGATAAGTAATAATATGATAGAGGATACGAGCTATATCTACGTCAGAGTTCTCGGCAGGAGAATGTGTATCATATTTGTACAGACCGGATGGGCAGACATGTCTTCTTCGTGAGATACTAATGACGAGGCGGAAACTACACCTTATCGTCATTTTAATTTCCTTCACGGGCAGAATGAATATTACGAAATAAACAAAAGAAGGTCAGTTCTAAACCTTTAAGTCTGAAAATAGTGCACTAATTGTATCAACTAGTTTAACAACAGTCATCAAACCGCCTATGTGTGCGCCGCCCAGTCAGCCAACGCCCACACACGCGGGGACATTGAGCGGATCTCCACCCTTTTCACAATGGCTGGCTGCCCCACCCATGATTCATAGCCCAACAAAAAAACCCATCATAGCTGTATGATCCTCCCAAAGTTATGTATCATATCCACTCTCACTACGTAACAACACCCCTCATCAGTTCACTGTTTACGTTTTCCTATGTTATGCGGTAGTGCGCATGTACTGATGACTGTGTAACAAGTTTTCGTTCAATTTCTTACCGCATACTACTTTTATGAAAATTACACGTATCAAAAAAGCATTATATCAAGTTATATCCATGTTCGTATTTGATCTATATATTGGAGGAAAGGACGGATACTGAACTGAACCTTCTGCCAGTGTTTCGGGGTTAAGAAATACGTTGAAGCAAAAAACTTGACTATAAAGTTTTTTATGGAGAATTTCCAAGCTGCTTTTACTACTAGCTTATCTCCTCCTAGTTTGAAAACTTAGAATCAGACATCGAAGTGATCAAAATTGTTAGATTTTTTAAGAAATAGTTCAATATTCTGGAGACACCCCGGGGGCCAGTTTACTAAAAACTAAGTTTCTTAATACACTACACACAAATTGACGTGATGGGAAATATGCATTTTTAATTTCAGGCATAATGATAGATCCCTTCCACTGAGGTGTGTAAATCAAATTTCACTTATTATAAACTAACTACTATTTCAGCTACATATAGCTCATGTTGGACATTTTGCATTTTGCCATCGAAGATAGGTATATAGAAATCGACGTTTCACCTAGTAAGGTTAATACAAAGAATGATATTTTGCCTTCCGCTTAGATCGCTATATGTTGTACTCTAGTGATATAGATCCAAACGTACTATATCTTGTACATATATTTTATTTGCCGTAGAATCTTATGCCCTATTTGTCTTCCACCATTTCCTACGGGATCCAATTGTGTGCTCTCTCAAATACTGTATATATTGACTGTTTCCTATATGTATTATCATTCATATGAACAAAGTTGCACGCTTCAAATGCCCCACAATATAGATTGGTCATCTACAAACGAGTTTAAAGTAAAGATGATGAGACGAAAGAGATGTAAACAGTGATGGTTGCAAGGAAAAAAATCGAATGTCGTCCTATGACTTTGTCTCTAAAACAAATAATCTTGTTGATGTGTAAACGTACTAGACCGTGTCTTAACACTATATTGACTGCGGAGAAACTTACTGAATTATTCTATGTGATCAGGCTAGCAGTTCATCCTCAGAACTCGGTGCAAATCTGAAACAAATACATATAGGAAGGGAAGCAACTCGAATTATTTTCTACATTACGTCACATATTTAACCTAGTGGCACTAACTCACTCATGATAACAAGCGTGTACCTGGTCACAAACGTAGCCATTTAAAAGTCTGAATCGGCGAGATCTGGATGGATCCAGTTCTCACATAATAAATATTTGATTTGATAAACAAGTATTTTTATCTACCGTCTCTCTTTAAGTATGAACCTTGTGTCGTACCATTCAGACGAAAGGCGGGTCCATGATATTAGGATATGTCGCAGCTCGTTTTAGATCGATATCGATTTTTGTAACACAGATCTACTGATTGGTACGTGTGTTTAGTTACTGCTGAATCACGGTCGTTTGTTTACATTTCACAACATTGCATGACAAGTTTTACTTTAAAATGTAAACATACATGTAAACATTCAGGACTATGTATACCGCGGAACTGTCGCCTTGGCAACCATACATACAATACCAATAGGTCAAATGACGGGTATTTTTTTAAAATTATGACTTTATTATGGATTCTATCCTCGCCTATGACCACAGAATGGCATTTATTTTCTGTAACACGTGCAGTGTTTATGCATAAAATAAAACGTTCACTGAAACTTGCCTGTGATATCTTTTTTATTTCAACTAAGTGACTTGAACAACTAGGTACGGTGTTGTTTGAATTTAAGATAGGCGTATAATACATAACAATGTTACGGCTCATTAATGCAGGTAAATAATGCGTTGTAACATAACAATGAAGGGCTTCACTTTCTTTTACAAGGCAACAGTGTGATTCACCTCCAGAAATATTTCTCAGGGAAATAAACATTAACAGAGTGTAAAATCAAAGATATCGATATTTCAAAGAGGGTGATCACACGTAAAGAGGGGGTATGATTCAGCCGGTCATGTTTAGCTCAGGAATAGTGGCATGCATGTCACATTATGAATTAACTTTAACTTTAACATTTTGACAGATAGATGACCAGACATCTATCTGTCAAAATGTCTAAGTCTGGTGTCGGGGCCAAAGGAAACTCCGGCTATACATCGATATAATATATGAAATTAATTAGCCTTCAGTTACAAGATAACCGAGGGGATATGCAATTACAACAGCATATTTCATTTAAGTAACTTTTATTTTGTAACTTTTGTTGTATTATTATTTCATGGTGACTGTTTATATCTGTTATATGTTGTGATATGTAAATATTTATGTTTCTGTCTTGATAAAGGGGAGAATTCGAATCGCCCTGAAAATTTGACAAATTTATTGTTTGCACTGTCGTTATAACTTCTTTGCCCATACATCTATTTAAGTTGTTCGGATCCAGTGTCAATATTGGATTATACTGTCGTTATAACTTATCATACTTCCATATATATATATATATATAACAACATTAAAACAATACGAGTATATACAAATTACGCTACCTTAGAGTAAATGAATAGAAATTAAATCATGTAACCACCGGAACCGACAATGTCTGATCTGGACATTACGGCTTTCCCAATAAGCAATATACTACGATATGTAATTATGTTTCAGCAGCGTGTGTTACTATAACAGTATGGTTGACATATGTGTTGTAATGAAATGTAGTTATATAATTAATTACTCAATTGAAAAGCAGTATAGCTTTATATATGTATGTGTCCTGCATTATCTCTTATATTTGTATTATCCATGTTGTACATACTTGTATATATGTTATCGGCCATGTGTGAGAAGAGTCTGTGACTCAACATGTTATTATCGAGTAAAAATAAAGTCTATTATCATTATTATTATTATAATAATTATTATGTCTAGTTCATTATCGAAACAAAAGATAGAAGCTAAATTTAGAAACAGGCGTTTGATTTGGATTGAATTGTTGATACACAACGAAAGTTGAGTAACAATTTTAACAAACTATAAGTGACAGGGTTACCATGTCTAACAATAAGTAACTACCGGTAACAATTTTTGTCATATCTAACAATAAGTCACTATCAGTAATAATGTTGACATTTCTAACAATAAGTAACTAGCGGTAATAATGTTACCATGTCTAACAATAAGTAACTAGCGGTAATAATGTTACAATGTCTAACAATAGGTAACTACCGGTAATAATGTTACCATGTCTACCAATAAGTAACTAGCGGTAATAATGTTACAATGTCTAACAATAGGTAACTACCGGTAATAATGTTACCATGTCTAACAATAGGTAACTAGCGTTAATAATGTTACGATGTCTAACAATAAGTGATTATATAACTAGCGGTAATAATGTTACCATGTCTTACAATAGGTAACTTGCGGTTACAATGTTACCATGTCTAACAATAAGTAACTATCAGTAAAAATGTTATCATGTCTAACAATAGGTAACTAGCGGTAACAATGTTACCATGTCTAACAATAAGTAACTAGTGGTAATAATGTTACCATGTCTAACAATAAGTAACTAGCGGTTATAATGTTACCATGTCTAACAATAAGTAATTAGCGGTAATAATGTTACCATGTCTAACACTAAGTAACTAGCGGTAATAATGTTACCATATCTAACAATAGGTACTAGCGGTAATAATGTTACCATGTCTAACAATAAGCAACTAGCGGTAATAATGTTACCATGTCTACCAATAAGTAACTAGCGGTAATAATGTTACAATGTCTAACAATAGGTAACTACCGGTAATAATGTTACCATGTCTACCAATAGGTAACTAGCGGTAATAATGTTACAATGTCTAACAATAGGTAACTACCGGTAATAATGTTACCATGTCTAACAATAGGTAACTACCGGTAATAATGTTACCATGTCTAACAATAGGTAACTACCGGTAATAATGTTACCATGTCTAACAATAAGTAACTATCAGTAACAATGTTATCATGTCTAACAATAGGTAACTAGCGGTAACAATGTTACCATGTCTAACAATAGGTAAGTAGCGGTAATAATGTTACCATGTCTAACACTAAGTAACTAGCGGTAATAATGTTACCATGTCCAACAATAGGTAACTAGCGGTAATAATGTTACCATGTCCAACAATAGGTAACTAGCGGTAATAATGTTACCATGTCAAACAATAAGTAACTAGTGGTAATAATGTTACCATGTCTAACAATAAGCAACTAGCGGTAATAATGTTACCATGTCTACCAATAAGTAACTAGCGGTAATAATGTTACCATATCTAACAATAGGTAACTAGCGGTAATAATGTTACCATGTCAAACAATAAGTAACTAGTGGTAATAATGTTACCATGTCTAACAATAAGTAACTATCAGTAAAAATGTTATCATGTCTAACAATAGGTAACTAGCGGTAACAATGTTACCATGTCTAACAATGGGTAACTAGCGGAAACAATGTTACCATGTCTAACAATTGGTAACTAGCGGTTATAATGTTACCATGTCTAACAATAAGTAACTATCAGTAAAAATGTTATCATGTCTAACAATAGGTAACTAGCGGTAATAATGCTACCATGTCTAACAATAAGTAACTAGCGGAAATAATGTTACCATATCTAACAATAGGTACTAGCGGTAATAATGT
Organism: Mizuhopecten yessoensis; assembly: GCF_002113885.1. Taxonomy (NCBI): domain Eukaryota; kingdom Metazoa; phylum Mollusca; class Bivalvia; order Pectinida; family Pectinidae; genus Mizuhopecten; species Mizuhopecten yessoensis. The sequence goes on along the minus strand of NW_018480078.1, from coordinate 1,709,699 downwards.
TACCATGTCTAACAATGGGTAACTAGCGGAAACAATGTTACCATGTCTAACAATGGGTAACTAGCGGTTATAATGTTACCATGTCTAACAATAAGTAACTAGCGGTAATAATGTTACAATGTCTAACAATAAGTAACTAGCGGTTATAATGTTACCATGTCTAACACTAAGTAACTAGCGGTAATAATGTTGCTATGTCTAACAATGGGTAACTAGCGGTAATAATGTTACTATGTCTAACAATGGGTAACTAGCGGAAATAATGTTACCATGTCTTACAATAGGTAACTTGCGGTAATTATGTTACCATGTCTAACAATAGGTAACCAGCGGTAATAATGTTACCATGTCTTCCAATAGGTAACTAGCGGTAATTATGTTACTATGTCTAACAATAGGTAACTAGCGGTAATAATATTACCATGTCTTACAATAGGTAACTTGCGGTTACAATGTTACCATGTCTATCAATAAGTAACTAGCGGTAATAATATTACCATGTCTTACAATAGGTAACTTGCGGTTACAATGTTACCATGTCTAACAATTGGTAACTAGCCGTAATAATGTTCCCATGTCTAACAATAAGTAACTAGCGGGAATAATGTTACCATGTCTTACAATAGGAAACTAGCGGTAATAATGTTACCATGGCTAACAATAAGTAACTAGCGGTAATAATGTCACCATGTTTAACAATAGGTAACTCGCGGTAACAATGTTACCATGTCTAACAATAATTAACTAGCGGTAATAATGTTACCATGTCTTACGGTAATAATGTTACCATGTCTAATAATGTTACCATGTCTAACAATGGGAAACTAGCGGAAACAATGTTACCATGTCTAACAATAATTAACTAGCGGTAATAATGTTACGATGTCTAACAATAAGAAACTAGTGGTAATAATGTGACAATGTCTAACAATAAGTAACTAGCGGAAATAATGTTACCATGTCTTACAATAGGTAACTAGCGGTTACAATGTTACCATGTCTAACAATAATTAACTAGCGGTAATAATGTTACCATGACTAACAATAAGTAACTAGCGGTAATAATGGTACCATGTCTTACAATAGGTAACTTGCGGTTACAATGTTACCATGTCTATCAATAAGTAACTAGCGGTAATAATGGTACCATGTCTTACAATAGGTAACTAGCGGTTACAATGTTACCATGTCTAACAATTGGTAACTAGCCGTAATAATGTTCCCATGTCTAACAATGGGTAACTAGCGGTTATCATGTTACCATGTCTAACAATAAGAAACTAGCGGAAATAATGTTACCATGTCTTACAATAGGAAACTAGCGGTAATAATGTTACCATGGCTAACAATAAGTAACTAGCGGTAATAATGGTACCATGTCTTACAATAGGTAACTAGCGGTAATTATGTTACCATGTCTAACAATAGGTAACCAGCGGTAATAATGTTACCATGTCTTCCAATAGGTAACTAGCGGTAATTATGTTACCATATCTTACAATAGGTAACTAGCGGTTACAATGTTACCATGTCTATCAATAAGTAACTAGCGGTAATAATGGTACCATGTCTTACAATAGGTAACTAGCGGTTACAATGTTACCATGTCTAACAATTGGTAACTAGCCGTAATAATGTTCCCATGTCTAACAATAAGTAACTAGCGGTAATAATGTTACCATGTTTAACAATAGGTAACTAGCGGTAACAATGTTACCATGTCTAACAGTAGGTAACTATCAGTAACAATGTTGCCATATCTAGCAATAAGTTACTATGGTAGTAACAATGCTGTTATGTTTTCCTATTATAAGTTACCGTTAATAATGAAAATGGTGATATGTCTTAAAATGGTAAAGTTACTATCAACAAACAGTGTGATAATTTGTAACAATTTCAATAAAACGGACTTGAAGAGTAACTCCCCCTTGTTACCGAATCGTAGTTATCTTGTTTTCGGATTCCGCTACCACTGCCGAAAATTGTAACTACATTGTAACGCATGCGAAAACCTTCTTTCCGGTATGACTTTATCTTTGATACATTTTTTTTTCTGAAAAGAAAACCATACCTTCCGGGTATCTTCAATGAGATTCATCAGTTTGGGAATATGTGATATATATAACATATAAAATATCTAACAGCAAATATTCCAAAAGAGTTACCAGGACACCTACTTTTGGTATATTGACTAAAAAAAACAAAGCTTTTTTTCATCACCATCATCAGCATTTTGACAGATTTGTTTTATGTTTATTGTTTAAAAAAAATTAATATTGAATTAACGCATTCGTTTAGAACTGAAAACTCTGTAGCTTTAACAGAATCGTCTCTAGTACCAAACTGTGGTAAAGTAGTGGCTACCTGACAACAAACGACTTTGTTAATGTCTTAATCAGGATCTGCAAAGTGCTTGACCTCATTGCCTCAGTATGATGACACGTGTATGTGATAAACGTTTAGACGACTTAATGAGTTCGCCGAACTTCAATGACGTCATTCATGTGCTTAACATATCTTGTACAACACAAACAGCCTAAACTGTGCATGAAAGTCACCAAAAGATTCTGCTTGCTTCTAAATCCACGACTTTAATGATTGGTTCTTTAGCCAATGAAAAAGGTTGTCCGATATTTGTGTTGTTTGTCTAAAAATGCGGATTAAATTTGATGATAAATAGTTAGAAGCATCATTCGATAGAATAGATCGGCTTGCTATTATTGGGTGAACCCTTCACCTATTTCAACTGAAGCACAACTTCTCTACAAACACAGGTGCATTTGAGTGAAGGTCGTATAACATTAAAACGGACCGTCGGCTATTTTAGCACAGAACAATTGGACTGGGTGATTGACATTAGTTTTCTTAGTATTACGACGTATGAGTATCAGCAGTTTAGCAGAATCCGCACTAAACATCAAGCGTTCCGTGAATTAGAACAATTACGTTCTCTTTAGACTCACTTAATGTAGACCAGGTCCTACTTATCTTCATGACGTCATACGCATACCACAACTAGCACGAGACGTGAAGATAATGTCTAACGACAACGAGGGCCGACACGCGTTATGCCGTCAAGGAAACAAGGCCTCGACTGACCCAGTAGAAACTAATGACGCATTTACGAATCTACATTTATACACGACAGTAAGGGTGAAACAAGGCCAATACACCAAAGGTCGGAGTTGATTTACACACTGTTAAATAGGGAACTTTCAGCTGAGTTAAGTAGGTGTGCTAATTTGACTTTATGAAGAGGTATTTTGGTATGACGTAGAAATGACCTCACGTGACGAGATAATGTCTTACTTACTTTGGTAGGATATTTTCATATATATATAGTAGATTGAATTCCATCATAAAAAATTGAATATGTGATTCAGATAAAAGTATGATATATATGTCACATATGGAACTGGTGACCTTTGAATAGCACATTTAATTCATTGTGAATCTAATCATCAATCATGATGTTGCATTCTAAATTGAATGATTTGCAGTTTGGTGAAGGGTTTGGTGTTCGAAATAAGATGGTTTAAGCGAAAAGTATTATTGTTAACAATCCTTCCAGTCGTATATCGAAGCTGATGTGGTCCAACATACGACAAATTGCCTCATTGAGCAATAGATTGTCTGCTTTGTTGAGTTTTCTGCTCTATACCATCAATGCTTTCAAATAGGTGCTGAAAGTTTGTTGTTCCAGTGATAAACGTTTTAGTAAACTGTTCAGTAAAATGAACAGACATTGCATATCGATTTTACAAACTAAAAGTTTAAAAACTTGGTTCCTTATTTACAAAAGGTGAAATAAATCTGTCATAATGACAAACGAATACAATATGTACTGGCAACACAATTTTACAGGGACAGTTATTTTATTTAGAATTGGGCAATTACTATCTCAGTATTAATGTCGTTGAAAACTGTATTGTAATCCAATATCATATATTGATATCACAGACCCCCTCCTCTGACATACATTTTGTAGTTCCCGAAAGTTAGAGACTTTTTACAAGAAATTTGTAAAAATTTAACTTTTCACGGTGCAATGTTGCTTGTTTTTTTTAAACCAGGCAGTGCTTTTCTTCTTCTAGTTTATTTACTTCATAATGTAAATCTTCATGCATATATAACCATAAATTTTATCATATGACCATCACACATTTTCAATTCAAATGATTCATCACAATCCGGATACTTTCAACAAAATTTTCATATCGTATTCCGAGAAACTATACTATAAAATTCATGCACAATCAAATGACCTTGCGACCCAGTTTCACATTGTACTCTACACGCCCTCTTTGTTTGTTTACAGGACACAATATACGTCACAAACTAAGTACATGGAAGCCCGGATGTTGTTACTCGGACAAGAGGTTACCGAAAACCGGAAACTGACGCTTTAGTATCTTTTTTGCCGGAGAGTAGATAACTAGTTCCGGAAGATTCATGGTAAATGATATGGTTTAATCAGATGAGTGATGTTCAGTGTATATTTCCCGCTTAATATGTGACCCTATACATCTTGGACGATGGTGCGTATACACAAAACAGTTATATTCATTTATACTATTTCATATACATGTATTGGCATTACGATCACGAAATTGAGATGAGGAACTGCGTTGTTTAGTTGATAGATAATAATTGTAATTCGTTGTACCGTTTACATACATATAAAAAACAAAATAGTTGCAAATAAGATTTTTCAAAACGCACACAGTTTGGTAAACAACGACATCCAGAGGTGCAGTGCTCTTTAAGATCTAAGTCCATAAGGGAAAAAATTACTACTCAAACTTGAACTAACACATTCCTGGAGAATGTTTTTTTTCTTTTTTTTTCCATACAGGTACACAGAAACATACTTTGTTTTAAACTTGGGTTTTTATTTAATTTAAAACGTCTTTTAGTTGTAATACCTGACACAAACGGTTCCAAAATAATTCAATCATTTACATGTACAATAAGTTAGTACTAATTAAGATCTTCTCTGACTTTTTTCGATTGTACATTTTATAAAAACAAACCGTACGAGTCCCAATGTCGCGATGACTGGTGTTTGATTTGCATTTTTTTGCATCCCTTGAATGATGTTGCAATTTAAGAAATTGTAAACAACAATAGACAAACTACAGCATCAACATCTCTTAACACATATTCGAAGAATGAACACAACAGGACATAAGGTGCTCTGGAAAGATAAGAATTTCCTACGCAACAAGTGTCATCTTTCATGCTCTCTCCCTTCATCAGATCCGGGAATGGATATGGTATCTTCAATGTAAGATGCAATGATAAAACCTTCAAATTTCAAAGAAAAAAAATAGGTTATTATGATGCCGTAACATTTCATATCTTGTAAAAACATCGGCACGCGTACTATTATGTAATAACTACAGGTGTTTTTAGCGAGGTTCATATAACGTAAAATTTGACCAGGTGTCATGCGTGGAATGTGTTAGTTAAGCTATTGACGTAGGATGTTGTATAATCAATAAATATGTAACGAGTCCGACATTTTTTTTTTACAGAAGTGGATAAGTCTGACCTGCTCATTACACGTATTGAATACACGTGATCGGCATTACCTACTGTGCATGATAGATAATGTAGGTAAACAACGGGTACGTCATTGACCTAATAAACAATGGTTTAAAAGAACAGATTTCTATGTTAAGTATTTACCACCCGTGGAACCACCCTAAATCTCCCTGTGTTGTAACAGTCGTGTCGCATGTATGGCAGACATGTGATTTTATTTATAGATGTCCGTGGTGAGCTGAATCGATAATCATTGTTACCGAATTCACGGAATACGATTGTGAAGATCTAATTTTGACATTTCAGACATTAAATCAATCAATACCTTATGAGGTCATAGGTCGTTGTCATGATGATCCTATCAAAGAATGTTTTTTTCTCAGAAATATTCTAGTACTTCCTTAGAATAAACTTGGTATGTCTCCTGTCCTTTTTCCTTGGTCTATGTCATTTTCCCTTTTGTTTTGCTGTGTCAATTGTGGTTTTATTGTAAGTGATATACCTTATAAAGTTCAAGGGCACGTGCCTCTCCCAACCATACACTTGACAAGAAGCATGGACATGATAAAGGTATAGGTCCATCCCATTCTGCAAGATGGGAGTTATGTTATCTGAAAGGTTTAAGGAATTTCAAATACTGACATAAGAATGCGCACTGCGGATAAAGATAGCTGCTTCTAAACAGCTGACTGATGTTATCTACAGAATGATACAAGTAATCTAAAGAATTTAGTCCAGAAAAACCGATCAACAGATATGTTGATCAGTACACTGTTCACATCGTATTCAGATAAAAGCAATTTCTTAAAATCAAAACAATAACAATAATCTAACTAGTTTAGTGATGGTCCATGAATGTAGGTGATAGTTCAATATATCAAATCCCATCCCGAATCTCCGATACACTATCAGTATAATATATATATATATATATATACCATAAGTAACATATCTTTATTAGAGTTCATAGGAAACAGTCTTCGTCGAGTATACGTTTAGTCTGGATTCTGTACATTTTATCATTATTTACCTGTATATGATTGTTTTAACATTTTTTTTGTCATGGCGTCAATGGTTCGTCTGCAACGCTGACCATGCAGAGGGGCAAGGGGGGGGGGGTTAGTGGTTAAGTTAAGCGCTGTGAAGTGTAAAACAAAATAAGAAGGCATACTAAAGACGGACAAGATTCAACTTTATACGAAATGGATATAAATAAGTACACAATGTAAAGATCTAAAAATCTACACGGACAGACAATAAATAACAATTGAGATACCAAAACTAAAGGAGGATAACATAAACCCAGATAAAAACGACCGGAGACAAAACAAGTGTTCCATAAGGATGGAAAACAAGTTCCTGCATCCTATGTGGCATCCGTCATGATGTCACCCTTCACTCCGAAGAATGATAAATTGCAATCTACATGTATATAACCTTTACTGTACCGTCATGCGTTTATCTTATTTTCATTTTTTGTTTGTTTCATTTATTCACGACTTTTTTCAAATATCTAATCATTTGCTACTGTCAGTGATGGTGAGCTATAGTTCGTGATACCTTATATGGGCCAAGGGCGTACCTATCCCTAGCATGCACTTGACCGGGAGCATGGTTATGCAGGTAGGTACAACCAGAATGTCGACTAGATCTATCTTTTAACCGGGTCAAATTATACACATCACAACCTTTCGTTTGCTCTTACCCTGATAGTGATGCGCACACCTTTACACAACGCTGTTTTACCTGGAAGTAGAAGTATGATGGGAGTAGCGGGGGCATTTTATAGAACTTCGACCTAAATACAAGCTGTTACCTGTACCCGAGTGTCATTCAGGTTTTTGTACGGTACATAGTACATTCCGAACATGTTACAGTCAAACTTACTGTATTACATGTCAAACACGTGGATAGTTTTAATCGTGATTTTAAACCAAATATTTGCTGTCACACAGTTTCAGAACCTGTTATTTGCAGTACTAATTGCATGGCAGTGAACGGCTGTATTTCCTCCACGTAAAACTGCATGTAGTACATCCACTTATGTCGTGCGATGACTTAACGTTTTATGGAGGAGTTAGAACTATTAGTTTGAACTATGAATAATTCATGGCTTATAAACCGTTTTACTTACATCATGAAATGTATGCATGGTTCATACGTATCATTAAGGAACATACAAATTATTATGTTTTGGACTTAACGATTGTCTATTTAGTTCTACATGGCCCAATTAACAAAGTACTAATTAAGTCATCTCTAGGACAGATTTTTCAGTTTAACACTCACAGGTGTTCATATTACATTTACATACAGTATTTAACCTTGGAATGCTGTCCCCAGGCCTAGTGTTTGGGTTTTCAGAACAAGGGGACATGATAGGATAGGTACGCCCTTGGCCTACTACAAAAGGAAGACCTTTTATATAAACACTGAAATGGGATATTGTATCTATTTACTATTCACTAGCTATAAGCGGTTCCCCTAATACGCTGGGCACGAAATAATATAACGACGCATAATCAGAGCAGTAATATTACTATTTCCATACTTGTATTTACCTGTTGGCGTCGTCTGATAAATTCAAGCGCACGACTAGGTCAAGAGCTTTAAATTATGACGCTTCTTTTATTGTGAAATAGCCATAGCTGTTCAAAAGTGCATGCTATGACATATCAATATTTGAATATCTCCGGAACTACTTTTCTCGTTCATACCGCGTTATCCTAACAATCGTATGAAGTTGTACATTACATTGGCCCAAATGGCACACGAGCTGCATCACATTAAAATCGTTTCCTTAAAATCATTTTTCCGTTTTAAATCATTTAACTAGACATAAATTCTTTTTGATATATTGATATGCATTTCTTCCTTTTCTCTTTACCTTAAACAGTTTAATATGAATTTTAGCACTAACTTTTTTAACACTGTGCAGTGCTAGTTTTAGTGTTTCTGCGTGTTAATTTATCATTTTAAAGAACATACAACTGTCAAAAGGCTTTGCACTTCAAATGGAAATTTATATAAGGTATACTTAACATATCAAATTTTCAAGACTATCGGAAGCAACCCGTATACGACAAGCAATTAATGATTTGATAAATGATAAACTCAACTCATGCATCTGAATTCAAATATAAGATAGACTTATTTTGTGATCGTATTACTTGCATAATTCAACCATTTGAAGGCAATACATGGACATAAATTTTGAACCGACAAGGAATGAATCGTGATGTGGAATATAAGTCAAACCACGTATGGGTTTATGTAGAGATGTCAGAGGTTTGTATACTGAATTAGATGTTACCTGTTCACATTGAGAGGACAATATTTAGAACGTTCCACATATATTGTGTAATATTCATCAGCTGATGAGTCTAGAAGTAGAACGGTAGATTACCATCTTACGACAAAACGTCTATCTAGGTTAACTTACGAAACAAATGCAGTAAATTCTGAATTCATTATCCCGTCCGAAACTAAATTGAATTGAAGAATACGGTCAATATCTTTTTTGAAATCTTAAAAGTAAAGTATTGTCATGGAAATGGACTTCAATGACCATCAGCTTTGTTTTTTGAAATAAGACAGCTTTTAAAAGATAGTGTCTTCAAATCATACGTCTCTTTCAAGATACTTGGTGGTAGACTCTGCTGGTGGAATTTTAGTCCCGAGGTTTTTTGTGACCTTGATGGTCACAGTACTCTTTTTGAGTGGCACGGTTAATGATATACACTCTTTACTACAGTTAAGGGGTCTTACATACTCGCCCCTCTGTTTCAAGGGTAGCTTAGACGATTTGAATTTCCAATTTTTTGACCCCTGGCATCACTGATGAGTCATCTAGAAGGACCATTATGATGTAGTGTAATTTAGCTTTTATATACTGTATCTATAATACATGTATGTACATTTTTAATGTACAGTCACCTGTGGGTGTGTCACGTTTATCCTTAAATGAAATTAATTTTCATTCACGTACTTTTCCATCTATCGAAGTAATTATATAGATCAATACCGTAGATATCAACCCTTGAAACAATAAAATGGCTCACCAATTAAAGAGCAATGACAAAACACTCGTATCTATATATAGGTGATACCATTGATATACGCTCACGTTCGATTACCGTTGAAAATTTACGTACGTACCTAGTGTCATAGAAAAGAACAAAACATTGTACAAAAGGGGGCATTAAACTATTGAAAGAATACCTGGAGCACGATTTATTTAAAAATAGACCAAACAATACCAGTTGTAAGACTATGGCGTTTGTAGCGAGTAAACATTGAAAATCCGAACGCCATGCTGCTTAAACATTGACGTTGGACGCCTGACACTAATTTAGTCTCGTTCAACCAGACTCTTTTTGTCTGCGCAAGCTATTTCGAACAGAGAAGTGACCAATGCAAGCGTCTGGTTGAACGAGACTAGACACAATTTCAGAGACCACCAAGTCAGACTTAAGAGTCATTATATAGGACACGCACGACCCCGCGAGTGTGTATTCTGGGTGACAGTAACGACCGTGGGTATGCAAGGTTATATTTAGTACAATAGAGTAGCATTCCTACTCGTCTGGATTGTAATGACATTTCTTTTGTCACCTACAATAGATCATGTTTGAATCGTGAGCATTAACAAATACCCAACACTGGTGATACGTTTCTAACGGGTTATCAATATTTGATACTATTTCCCTATTTTTTTATACACCGAATGAATAGGCATCTCAAACTGGATAATTAACAAAAACGGCCAGGTTGGTACGTGCCTAAAAAACCAAAAATGGGATTGCTGCCAGAAAGACTTTTCTATAAGGCTATTATGATCTAAATTGTAGGTTCTTCATGTAGTAAAACGTTTCAACACTGTTGTCTTGCAACCATTTCTGAAATTATACTGATGTTGCTCGTCTGTGATTTGAATAAAAGCAGAGACTATTCGTTATTATAAGTTTAAATATATAGAGAAACTTTACTGATGGAACTTTATACAAACACATGTACTTATTACATCACTCCTGTCCCTGTTTATGTGTCCTCACGAACACCTTCTGTAAACGTTCTAGTTTAAGCGCACTCTTATTTTGGCGCATTTTCGAATTTTAATGTATTACCTCATGAATTAATTGGTGTTTCCCGAAAATTTGCAACAGAGAACAATATACAAGAACTTCAATTAACGCATTCATAATTTAGCGCAATAATTATAGGGCTAAAATAATACTTCCGCTTAAATTATACAATTAAAGTAGTTCAGCGTTTTTTTGGAAATTATATTTTGTAAAATAACCGATGTGTATCCTAAAATCAATTTGAATCCCATAACAAAATGCATTTTTCTTAGTATCTATCAGGAAGAAAAAACCACAGAATCCTTGAATGTAAGATTATTTTTTGACATTGTCAGCATAACCGGCATTTAAGGTGCATACAATGTATTTCTATTGACGTTATTGACAATAAGTTATTTTTTATTGAGTCATAACTAGATTCAGAAACCGGGTTTTAGCACAGAATCTTAGTTTGAGTAAGAGAACGGTTTCATAAATACCGCCTCTTGCAGTTAGGTTATATTATTTACGTTATAATTTGCGCAGATACTATGAGAATTGTAGGAAGACTCTTAAAAAAAAAATTATTTAAAAAAATTATCACAGGAAACCACATCAGAGGTCGAATTGCGGATGTAACTGGAAACCATATTTCAGTTGGAATCGGTATTTTATTATTTGTATGAATTTAAATTAAATTAAACAAACACCACCGCAGGTGCTCGAATCCAAGATTGCCGCTTGCAGCCTAACTGGTCTTTTTAATCGATTTCTGGTCACTCTTATGTGGGACAATGCTGTATATATTTTTTTGAAAAGTTTTAAGTAATATAAATGATCAATTACATTAAATTACTCAAATTCAGTGTAAAATATTCTAAAGAAGATCTGCATTTTTTTTCGCAATAAAAGAAAAAAAAACTTAAAATCATGATACGGTTGGAATTATAAATAAACATTTTAAAGGGATAAAATTCCTGTCCATCAACATAACCACACATCAACATGTAAACCTTTTAACATTCCATTGAATGTTTTATAGAGGGTTTGACAAATGGACTTTTTACATCAAATAGAAAAACCTTAAAATATCAGATATTCTAAATAGATAACGCATTTTTCATTTCAGTATATATAAACTTATCAGACTACATCATCAGAGGTCTTCAATCTTCATGGATATTTTCCTTGCAGGAATGTAGTAAATGCTAACAATACGTTTCATGCATGCAATTGCGGTTTTCTTTACACTAAGGGGTAAAATATAGGGTATACGTTTTTTCAGATTTTTCGTCGTCGGAATTTCACCTGTCAAACAAACGGTGAGAATATACCTGGTTTCACACCAAATTGACCCTAACGAGCGCCCTACCCAGACATGGCGGCCGGGAGTCTCGTGCATGTTAATTACTCTATCTTGTCACATGCATCTATATATATATAAAGCTTTGGGAGAGGTTATTTGAAACGAAGTAAATGCATCTGTGTTGATTCAAGTGTGAAATTATAGACTTCAAATTAAAAAAAACAGCAACATTAAACAGCATAGAAAAATAAATTGTCAAATTTTAAGAGCGACCTTAAGCATGTCATGTATTTACAGTAATCGTGACGATAGCAACAAAACATGTGGTTTTGAACAGGTTAAAAGTTATATTTTTTACGCGATTTTAATGCATGTACGATTATTCACCGGAAGCTGAAATGTCATTCACCGCTTCGGTCGTTGCAGTTTATTTATTTGTCCAAAATAAATGCTCGTGTAACCAAAAACGCACGAAGTGCCCGTTAACGTGCCCGACACATGCATGTTTAGGTTAATAAAAAATTAAAGTGATTCTGGAATGCAAGACGATACTAGGTGCAGCTATTGGTACGTCTGTTTTCAATGAACAACACGGGATTAGGTGCAGCTTTTGGTACGTCTATTTTCAACAAACAAGACGAGACTAGGTGGAGTTTTTTGGTACGTCTGTTTTCAATGAACAAAACGGGACTAGGTGCAGCTATATGTACGTCTGTTTTAAATGATGAAGACGAGACTAGGTGCAGCTATATGTATGTCTGTTTTCAATGAACAACACGGGACAAGTTACAGATATTGGTACGTCTGTTTTCAACGAACAAGACGGGACAAGATACAGCTATTACTACGTCTGTTTTCAATGAACAAGACGAGACTAGGTACAGCTATTGGTACGTCTGTTTTAAATTAACAAGACGAGACTAGGTACAGCTATATGTATGTCTGTTTTAAATGATCAAGACGAGACTAGGTACAGCTTTTGGTACGTCTGTATTCAATGAACAACACGGGACAGGATACTGTTATTACCACGTCTGCTTTCAATGAACAACACGGGACTAGGTGCAGCTATTGGTACGTCTGCTTTCAATGAACAAGATGAGACTAGGTGCAGCTATTGGTACGTCTGTTTTCAATGAACAACATGGGAAAAGTTACAGATATTGGTAAGTCTGTTTTAACTGAACAAGATGAGACTAGGTACAGCTATTAGTTCGTCTTTTTTCAATGAACAACACGGGATTAGGTGCAGCTATTGGTACGTCTGTTTTAAATGAACAAGACGAGACTAGGTACAGCTATATGTACGTCTGTTTTAAATTAACAATACGGGACAAGATACAGCTATTTACTACGTCTGTTTTTAATGAACAAGACGAGACTAGGTACAGCTATATGTACGTCTGTTTTTAATGAACATAGTCACAAAACATACACCCGTCTACTTCTCAAATGCATCAAGTTTTATCGAGCATGTGGTGGAGAGACATTAGAAAAAAATCCTCATTATATAGGATTTCAGAAATAAAGTTGCCTCATACTACGAGATCTGTATACGACGACTTCTTTTCATTCAAACTGCAGGGGATGATTCAACGCTATTCGACCTACGAGACCACTGGATCTGCTTAAAATGAATAGGGACGATGTATTTAAAGTAACACTCGGTTTCAGCAGATATTTCTTCACAATGTGGATCAATAAGGGGACATACTGTACCAGATTCTAGTAAGGGTATCCCTATTTCCCCACTGAATACCGGAATACTGAATCGTCGAAATATGAATAACCACTTTACTTGCATGTTCTTGTTTGTAGTGATAACGAGGGAAAGTTTGCGCGTGATTTCCGGTTGTGACTGTCGAGATGTCACTTCCACCCATCAAAATCTGAATATTGCTGTTGATAGATGCTAATCATATATTGCATAACATTGATAACATTCAAACAAAGAAAAAGTCGGTGTCATTCTTTGGATACGTATGTTAATTTGTGTTTAATCGTAAGTTACGATGCCATGGTCGCTTCTGTTTACGTGTACCAAACCACATATTTTTGAACATTAGGTTTTTTCTCTCTCAATTACATCTTTGCCTAGACCTGGCAATAAAATGTATTCCGTCTTTGCGTATTGCAGAGTTATCTTCTCTTGAGAGCAGGTTGAGTGTTACGTCATTTGTTTGTGAGAGTAACGTCATCAATTTTTGAGAAAACGACGTAATTTTTTCACACAAACCAATGACGTAACAATCAATACCTGCTCTCAAGAGAAGATAACTCTGCAATACGCAAAGACGGAATAACACGTATAAGCATTTATGGATTTTGTCTCTTGTTACGGCTTAAAGGTTCTTTTTGTGTGGTTTTTAATATCATGACTATATATGAACTGTCACCTGAAATATTCCAAATATCCGAATAGTCCCTTAGATGTTATACCTTCTACGAAAGCCAAGGGTTTTAACTCATCTGTTCACTCTATTCAACGACAAAGTCGAATTCCTGTCCGCGTCATATCGCAGATAGTACGAGAAGACTAGTCTACTGGTTTGATTGACATCAAAATATTCGCACGACAACATAACGATACAATTGACCGATTTGAAGTCATGCCTCAACATTCAGTAATCGTTTTTTTTTAGCCCGAAACTAATGAAATTCGTACAGTACCTTCGATTTTATTATGACATATCCCAAGGATGATGAGAAGATGAGAAGATGAGAAGGTGAGAAGGTGAGAAGATGAGAAGATGAGAAGAGAAGATGAGAAGATGAGAAGTAAGAAAGGATGTTCAGTTCTGTGTCGAGAGCAGGACCATTATATTTTGAAGGTGATGTCACACCAGATAATCTTGAACAACACTGGAATCAATATTCATTTCATCAATTCCACCACCGGAAGTGGTGTTTTAAGCGTTTCTCTTATGCTTGTGCATTCGTTTTCAAAAAAACAAATGTCATTTCTTAAACATTGTGCTGACAAAACATATTTCTATCTCAAACATAACTAATGAAATGTGATAAGTATTTAAAAAAAAAAAAATATTGGTGTAAACCCATTATCTCTGTCACATGAGACGCTCTGAAGAAGCTTTTATTTTGCAAATGTCTCAACAGTATTCCGGGCAAAAAAGAAAATAATTTCTCACTCCTTGATGTACTTCCTTTTAAGCACGTGCATTGCGTTATTCGATCAAGATGAAATGGTGGAGACAACCATTGGCAGGTCAGTTTTCTGATAAAGACGATTATTTATTTTCTTGTTCTCCTATACGACTGTTAAGTTGCAAATGATCATTAACTTTATATTTCTTGATTAGATGCATACAAGCGAAATTCGTTGATCCTCATAAGCCTATCTCTTCCAATGCTATTTTCCCATACGACACAGTTAGTATAATCCTTCTACCAGCATAAGCCACTACGCCAATTTTCTAAGTAACATCTGTTCGATAGCGTTTGTAAACTAAGAGGGCTGCATGATTGGACTCGACACATACCCTGGACCGTTCTTATTTTCCTTTTAAACGGAAACGCAACGCAAACGCAAAGGACATTTGGTAAAGAAAAACGGCTCAGGGTCTTTTTAAAATATGTCTGTAGTTATGACGACCGAAATATACATGGTAGGTGTTTTTGAAACATGTTGACATTGCGTTACATATAAATGGTTTTACTATGATAAATAGGAATCAATTCAAGCGTCATTTAATTTAATTAAATGATGCAATTAGTTATCAAATTAAAGAAATATTACGATATGTTTTTTTATTGATTGAAATATATGAATTGTATTCAAAACTTAATCTAAAAATCGTTTCTAAAAGTGTTATATTTTATACATTAATTTATTTATTTGGTCATTATGTAAATCTAAATGATCAGGTTTAGTTAATATACAGTTTCCCCCCAGAATTACACTGGCTATAAAAGGCTGTTATCAAAATAGTAGTTTAGCCGTTGATAATGATAATGACGTCAAATATTATCACAGCTACTTCTCAAATACGTTGACGAACTGTGAATACGTTATCACACTTAGCATGTGGTTAAAGGTTTGACGCAATCGGATGCCGGCTTATTAGAAAAATATACTTAATGACGTCAAGAGGTGGACCTTACACATGGTGACAGTCGATTTCGACACTGAAATATTTCATGTAATTATGACTTTGTCTCGATAAACTTTATTTTCTGTACATAACACACTTAAAAGAACCACAAAGGAAAACAATTATATAAGCAGAAATGAAATAGTGACGGATAATGATATTTGTCCATGTTTTGTGGCAACCAACCCCTTATCAAGACAAAAAGGCATGAAACAATTACATACCCCAAAGTCTAAAATAGAAAAAAAGATATGCTGCTCGCTTCGGTGTGGATAATACAACTATGTTTGAAAAATTATACACTTTTTACATTTTTTTTCTATAAATTCAATTCGGTACATAATATAATGGGTCAAATCCACAGATTTCTTTTTCGTTGAAAATAGCCTTCGGCTCGAACCCGACCAAAGGAATATGCTTGGGCACCAGATTTACATTTCGTCCTCACTTTTTTTCCTTTGTTTTAGTTGTCATTACAACAGCTATATCATAGCATGGTTAAACATCATAATAAATGGTATATGTAATCTTAGTACATGTTAGATTACACTAGCTATACACATCTACTTTCCAGATAAACGAACAACCAAACTTTGAACTGACATGAGTCTGGATTTATGAATGAGCTTATCAGGACTGGTAACATGTCACTTTCAGATATATCAACGATGTGTTGTCTTTGAATAACAAGAAATAATGACAACATCGATCGTATATAACCTCCTGAGCATTCATTGATCTTCACTTAAAGCAAGACCAACAAATGTGACTTATTTCTGAGCTGTACGATAAGAACGAACGCATCAACTTCTCCCTTCTTGATAGTAACACCCCTTTTTCCCCATCGGATGTTGATCACACGTCGCAGTTGATTCGGTATTCAAGAGCTTTCTCTGAATATAATTAATATACGTCCGTAATAGAGAAGGATTGCTGAAAGATAAACGTACAACATATGTTTTCCAAAAATGCAGGTGTGATGGAGAGTATGAACAAGATTTAAGATCGCAATTAAGATCTCATAGGGAAATGTGCTTTAATGTATTTCTTCGTGCGATATTAAGGTTGATGCTTATGCTCATTAATTTGTCTTGCGGTTGTGTTGTCGCTGCACCAACCCTCGTAATGAGGACGTGACATTACATTGATTTGACCAAGATTTACATGGCGGTTGTCACCTTTCGGAACACCTGGTCTTGTTCTTCTCCTGGTACTTTTTTAATTGCCTTAGTAAAGTAAAGTAAATCTTTGTTCTAACTATATAGTTTTTGACTTCCAATATTGGTTTTATTGACATTTTGGTTTATGTTTTGGTTGTAAGATTAATAAGATGTGTTCCATGCAAGCGTTCATATTTTTTTTTGTATCGAATAATTTTACTGACATGGTACACATATTATTTAATGTTTCAATAAACACCCTGTGAATATTACAGAAGATCAATATTTTCTTTTGAAAGAGCATTAGAAACCACTGTTGATCACATGGACATGCTTTAAATTTCATACAATCAAAATATGAGATTTGTTTTACTAGTTATCTTACATTGTAACAATATAATTAACACCCCAAAACCCTAACCCAAAAGAAATGTTGATTGCTATCCTGTGTAATTCAGTTCATTAGCGAGCCGTAACATTCAAATGTAGACTTAATTGCAGTGTGCCGTCATGTTGACTAGCAGGTAGGTATACAGGAAGATGTTACAGATACATTCTACTCTTGTTCTCGGTAACCTTTCTGATACATCTATTGTTAGAGAAGAAATGGTGGGTAGTGCACTAGTCTATCAGACCACACACACACACATACAACTGCTGGAAACGACCTCGATTCATCAAAGCGAAATGTGCACGAAGTTGTATACTTTTCAGTAGTAAACAACGTTTATGTCTCGAATTCTTTATATCAAACAGTTGCATTATATGTCTTAGTTTACAGTCTGTTCGTCTTCTTTTGTAACTCATCGGGAGAGGGAACGGGGAGGGGGAGAGAACAATAACACATCGTAGTCCGTGTAATGAAACAAACTAATGCTGCAGACATCCTGATTTATAGGACGTAGATGAATTAACCAAAAAAGAGAATATGAAAATGGTAGCTATTAAGTATCGTTATACATTAGAAGGCTATGAGGAGTAACACGTAAGACACTATTTACATTTGAACCTAGATTAATTATTTGTCGGCTTTGTGCATATTTATTTTAGTTAATTGCTACATGTATGGTGCTTGGTTACGAAAAGTATGATACAACTAACCATATATTAGAAAAGATAGTGTACGTTGTCTTACGACCTCACCTTGTGAATAGAAAAACAATATGGAAGATACTGTTCAAGAACTCCCACACAGAAGCTCTCGCTTTTGTCAATATGTCTACATAAGATGTCGATTGCTCTATTAATTGCAACCATTCATGTTTTATTGGGAGTATTTAGAAACATATACAGTTGTGGGATCGCACAACGTTACACGATGTGCGGTGTGCGCAAGATGTGTGCACGGTGTGTGAACGATGTGTGCACGAAGTGCGAACGATAAAAAAATTGGACGATCATTGCTTGCGCACATTTGTGCGGACGATCGACGAACGTTGTGCGATAACAATCGCGGTTGGTGTAAATTGAGGAACGCCTTATAAATAAATACGGTTTAGTGTTTAAACATATACACTTGATTTTTTAATATGTTTCTATATTCAAGCTTCATCTTTAAGCTTATCGTTCTGTCTATACTTTCTTAAATGTAGAAATGGTGATTTCGGTGTTGTTTAAAGGACCTTAATCGACACATGTAAAATTACAACACAGTCTCGGCAACACAGGTAAACATAGCCACTTTGAACCCGGACCGTAGTTTTTTCTCCACCTGGGCACTTACGTAACTCGCCAAGGTGAAGGGGAGATATAGACCAAAGCAAATTGTACCAAATCGCACAGTTGTGCGGAGAGAAGAGCACAGCGGGGCGAACGATTGTTAGTGCGCACCATGTGTGGACGATGTGCGGACGGTGTTTGAACGATGTATGCATGGTGTGCGCAGACTGCGCACGGTGTTTTTGGTGCGTTTTGCGGTCACACAGCTGTAGTTATATTGTATAGCTTTTGAACGATCCAGCTGTCTTTCTGTTAATGAATTTCAAATTCATATGTCGTGAGATACATTTAGCATTGATACGTAAAGGCTTAAACATGCTTCTAGTTTAGTAGAGCTTTAATTGTTAATAACATGCACACTGTGCAGACATTTGGCGCCGGCGCCTTATCGAATAACCTTTTAACCTAACTTTATACTATGTTCAATACAACAGGTGTAACTGTTATGTGATTGTACTAAACTCGGGTGACCTCAGCAAACGTTACAAACTATATATGTACGACTGTACATATAGTTCGAGACAGTCAGTCAATTTCCCACAGCAAACCTCTTTTTTTGGTATTTAGAATAAAGAAATGTTGAACTAAATGGATACTCTAACACCGACTGACCCTTTCAAACTACCACAGAGAAAATACGGGAGAGAAATACCTGTTACATATATATAGGAAGAACGTTTGTGTTGAAAACTGGTATTGTTGCTTTACCAACGCTGTTAGATTTTTAAAAATTCTAGATTAAAATTGGCATATAATGTAATTTGGAGTAATTCCTTGTACATTGTAAGTTTCAAACGCAAATTTAGATTCGCGTAAACAATTTCAACTAAAAGTGAGTCACACACGCTAGGCCAAGCGCGAATTAAAAATCATCGTAAAAAACAAATAAATAAAAACGTCATAATTATCTTCATCTCAGGACCAGTAGTATTGGTTTTTCTACATAATGTAACCAGATTACTCAAAACAAAAGAACAATAATTCTTTATATACTGATAACATATCCACAGTTCGTCGATAGTATATCTACAATATGTTATATCATTCCAACAGCATACTTTTCAGTCCAGATAACACGTGGTGCGTGGTTACACAGATGACCTTGGATTGTGTATCTTACATTAGAAGTATGTCTTACATTGTACATACTACACATAATTACGGTCATCTTAGCCCATTCATTCATTGGAAAATATTTGAATCCAACGGCAACAATCTCGAGGCCACGTGTGTGTATGATGAACTAAGATAATATACCGCGGTGATCGAGATTATAAACTATCAGACATTGAATATAAGTATCTACTTATTTTGGTATTATGTGAGACAATACATGTATCTGTTATTCCAACTATGAAATAATGCTAAATATTTAAACATAAAACTTATTGTGTGTTGATGTATTTATTGATGTACTCCAACAACTAATTGGAACGATTTAAACCTCACATGAGAAAAGATAAGGAATTAACACATTCATTAATGTGGTAAATGTACATATTTTACAATATATTATATATACATAATCCTCACTTGATTATATGCTTGATTATTTACAAAATACACAATCCTTACAAAAGTCAATAAATGTAATGAATAATGTCCATGATCTTTATCGTAGTAACACACTTGTCAGTTGATTTGATATAAACTGTACGTACTTTATACTATACAATTCCGTTATTGAATT
This sequence comes from Mizuhopecten yessoensis, assembly GCF_002113885.1. Classification (NCBI taxonomy): domain Eukaryota; kingdom Metazoa; phylum Mollusca; class Bivalvia; order Pectinida; family Pectinidae; genus Mizuhopecten; species Mizuhopecten yessoensis. Next base: position 1,689,102 of record NW_018480078.1, on the reverse strand, counting down.
TAATATACGTAATTAGATGTACAACGTACATACTGTACCTTTCACTGTCGTAACGCACTCTTCATTTGACTGAATATACGTCATTTAACAATACAAATCCATCAATGAAGTTAATATACGTATAATTACAATTTACAATATATGCAATCTTCATTGTAGTAACAATATGTACATAAATAATTTACATTAAACACAATCTACAGAAGTCCTTCATGAAATTATAAGGAATCAATTGCCGTTTGTCAGGATCTGATAAGATTTAATATCTGATGTTTAAAAATTCAATGGTCTTTTCCATGTTAAAGTACCCATTTAGACATTGCTCCTCGTCGTCCTGATTCACAATGTGAGTGTAAACCTAATTCTAGCTACACTTATGGTCATTGATACTTATGAACTGAAACGTTATACATAATACTATACAGGGATTCGCACGTAATCTTTTTACATATGCTATCACTTTACAAATCGCATATCTTGCCTTCAAACACACCTCCATGATTAAATGCGTTTGTCACCTTAATTAATTTGAGCACAATGCTCTAAATTGAATACTGTTGACGTCATGAAGGAGTTATTGATGTCTAGGGTAATCTGTATCTGGTAGCACCCATCCCCCTGACGTTAAAGGGATCAGATTGCAAAAGATGATACACTTCTCTTTCACATAGTTTGAAACATCGAGTTAGTTATGCATTCTGACATAGTTTGTCAAAATATTTTTTGTTGAAATGGAATGTAGACTCACCTTTCTATAACATTGTTTTTTTTCTGTTTTTAAATATCAATGGTCGTTTTTCGAGATTATAAATAGCATGTATCACATGATCATTTAATGTCGTGCATTACGTATAAAATCACGTCCATGAATGTCTCAAATACCGTCCATGAATGGTAGCAGATATTGTTCTCTCACCGTCTGAGTCGGGGACGTCGATGAATGATGAATTTCTCCCTATTTTACTATAAAGAAACCACTATGGTGGAGTACGGCGTGCATGTTAAATAAATCAATGGGGGTTATCGTCTGCTGAACACAGATATTTAGACATGACCTACCCCGGTGACCTACATTTCTGCTGAATTCCCGCCATTAGATTTGTTCACACGCATCTAAACAAAGAACTACAGACAGGAACTACTTTTTTGTATAGATAGGGGGCTTTAGTGCATCCGTAGTGAGTTTATAGTACCAACCGAGAGTGCATTGAACCTAGTGACGATTAGAAGGAGGAGATGTTATCGCCCTCCATGGGACGATAGATACGATGACTCGTTCCGGGTTCCCTTTAATCTTTAAAAAAAAAGTTTATTGATTTTTTTAAGGCGCGCAATTAATTTGCATGATAACATGGATTTTGTGTGTCGTGAGAAAAAAGTAATCAATAATCATTGAGAAACTCGGCCCAAATAAATCCCGAAGGCTTATTTTCTGTTTAGAAGGCCAGCAACGGTTTAAGAAATATTGTTATCAATATACAGGTAACATCCAGTCGTGTGCTTGAGGATAACGTAAGTCTTTGTTTACATTATGAACTTAAATAAATTAATACAATTTGATACATTGTTCAGTCTAAGATATGTGTAACATTTTCTCCTTGTGGATGCTCATGTATTATACAGTGTAACGCTGCATTCCATTTAACATTTCATTTTGTTTTGTTATATTTTATCAGTATGTATCCTCAAGGTATAATCATATTTTTTTTCCTCATCCTCTATTTTTAGATGTCTCATTTTATTTGTCCTAGTGTCTTTCTATAAGAATCTATTTTTGCCATTATTAAATATTCCATCTTGCCTTCTTTTCAGCAGCCTTCATGCTAGTAGGCGTTATAAAGATGCTGGCTGATGACGTCATTCAACCGTGACCAGACAAGATGTGCTATATACTTGACTGGCTAACATATGCGTTTGCACCTGATGTTTTTGCTATTAAACAATATCACATTATATTACCCCACCAGGTGACAATACAAATACAGTGATGTAGGGAATAATTCAATATGTGTTTTTGCGACAGTCTTGATATCGAAACGTTCGATGGTTTCAAGATTAAAAAAAATGATATTTCGCTGGAGCAAAGCAGGAATGAAAATTTAAGAAATAATGGTCAAATGTAAAATTATGTCAGGGCTTTTGATTGACGTCCTAATCATATACACACGTGGCAATTAACATCAAATCAACTTTATATTGCCACCAGTTAAATTGTCCATTTGATTTGATATACAGTTAATTTCACTATTACTCTTAAGATATTTGTGAAAGCTGGATATTGCTAAGTCTCGAAAATGTAATATATTTATCATTTAATTAACTTCAACAGCATCGTGACGTTAAATAACACTGAACTTTGGCCCTTGTCGTGTCAGATCTTATAGTTGCTATATTTTCTTTATATTCGTTCATTCGTCTGTTAGTTTATTCATCCGTACTTACGTGTACTTTCATTTCATCGTTACTTGATCTTTTAACTAACCATATTTGTGTCCTTTGTCGTTTGTTAATTCATTCCATGATTGACTTATTCCTTCGTTATTTCAAGCATATTTTACGTATTCCTTATGATTTTATTCATAACCTTTTACGATTTCATGTATACCCATTACTACTGAAATCATTCAACAGCCAAATTCGTGCAATCATGAAAACCAGACATAAACAAAGTGCTGCTCTAACAAATTGATCGACATAACAATAATAAATAATTATAATAATAATTCGAGGTTCTTATATACCGCTTTATTACAACCTAGTTCTTAGGTCGTCTCAAAGTGGTTCACAAAATGTTATCCCTGGTTATAGGGCCTTTGCAACCAGCGAATATCTTTCTCAACTCCCTGGGGAGCATACAGCCAGTGCTACAATTTCGGCGCTCACAGCTAGCATTCAACAATTCTAGCACTCCCCAACCACGTACCCATTTACAGCTGAGTAGACTGGAACAAGCGGAGTAAAGTATCTTGCTCAAGGATACAACATAGTGCCGTGATGTGACTCGAATCCGCAACCCTTCGGTCATTAGCCCGGCGTCCTACCACTAGACTACCGTGCATACTGTACAAGGGAAACATTTTCGCGGGAAGGCAATTTTCGCAATTTGATTTCATATATTATACTAGGTATATAGAATACTTAGACATGAGAACCATTGTCGGCGCGCAAATATCAACACTGTGTTCAATATAAATATAAGGTGACAACGCAAAAAGTTTCTGCTTTTACAGTAGATCCATATCGATCATTGCCTTGTCCTATATATAGACTGTCATCCTGTCCTGACATGATGTCTCAGATTCCATCATAATATATCTTTACCTGCGATATACAAATCATGAAGGACATGCTTATTAAAAATCCTCATATTTTAATTATAACGTCTTTAATAATATCCAAATCAAATATGTTGACATAAATATACTTAAGGACATGTATTTATATACATAACTGATTGAAGTTAAACCTGAAATAGATTCGTTATTTCGATCATAAAACTAATCAGAGGTAAACGTCACTGACGACGGGATGAATATACGGTGGTTAAAATTGACAATAGATGTTATAATCATCAGACATCTGTCTTTTTAAATAGTTTACTTCTTTGTCAACTTTGGTTAAATATTTAAAATATATAATTTTATGTAAGGTCTTACATAAAACTATGATATAATGGGCCGTTTATATATCAATATGTGGTCTGCATGGTGGCACATTACCTATCATACGATATTAATGTAGTTTAAATTTAAGATGTATACATGTAAACATATATTTATCATCTAATTCCAAAATTTTTATTGACAAAAAGGATCACTTTTTGCGCTAAATACCTTCAGAAATTTTTAATGTCGATATGAATGAACACCTGAAGAGTTGAAACTGCATAATCATCGTCAATACTTTAAACTTGAAATATTAAGTGAGTGCACTAGACTATGTAATGCGTTCTAAACAGATAAGGTCGCAGACAGAGGAAATCCGTCAAAAACTGCAGATAAAATATTAATTTTGACTACGTACAAGCACGATATAAAAGGGATGTAAATAGTGGTTGACGATATATATATATCATATATTGATATTGTCTCAAAATAAGGTAAAAAGTTCAACCTAGGTCATATGTTACAAATATATGCACGTGTTCATGATAAAGCTGTGACATGTGTAACAGATATATGCACGTGTACATTGCTAAACTATGACGTGTTACAGATATATGCACGTGTACATGGCTAAACTATGACGTGCTACAGATATATGCGCATCTGCATGAAAAACTTATGACATACGTTACAGCTATATGCACGTGTACATGACCAAACTATGCCATGTTTTATAGATATATGCACGAGTACAGGCCGAGTTATGTCATGTGTTTTGGATATATGCACGTGTATATGACTAAGGTATGACATGCGTTACATATATATGTACGTGTTTATGGCCAAGCTATGTCATGTGCTACAGATATATGCACGTGTCTATGACCAAGCTATTACATGCGTTACAGATATATGCACGTGTTTATGACAAAGCTAAGACATGTGTTATATATATATGCCCGTGTACCTTACCAAGGTATGAAATGTATTACAAATATATGCACGTGTACTTGACCAAGCTATAACAAGTGTTACAGATATATGCACGTGTACAGACCGAGCTATGTCATGTGTTTCTAATAAATGCACTGGTATATGACCAAGCTATGCCATGTGTAACAGATATATGCACGTGTACAGACCGGGCTATGGCATGTGTTTCTAATAAATGCACTGGTATATGAGCAAGCTATGCCATGTGTAACAGATATATGCACGTGTACTTGACCAAGCTATAACAAGTGTAACAGATATATGCACGTGTACTTGACCAAGCTATAACAAGTGTTACAGATATATGCACGTGTACAGACCGGGCTATGTCATGTGTTTCTGATAAATACACTGGTATATGACCAAGCTTTGACATATGCTACATATATATGCTCGTGTACTTGACAAAAGTATGAATTAATGTTAGGATATATGCACATGTACATGACAAAGCCATGACAAGTGTTACCGATATATTCACGTGTATATAACCAAGTTATGACATGTGTTTCAGACTTTGGACGTTAACATGACCAAGCTATGCACGTGTTACAGGTAAATGCACATGTATATAACCAAGAAATGTCATGTATTACAAAGACATGCATGTGTAAACATATATGAGCAAGCCATGGCAAGTGTTACCGACATATTCACGTGTATATAACCAAGCTATGACATGTGTTACAGACTTATGCACGTTAACATGATCAAGCTATGCACGTGTTACAGGTAAATGCACATGTATATAACCAAGCAGTGTAACGTGTGACAAAGATATGCACGTGTACATGACCAAGGTATGACCAAGCTAGGATGCTTGAAGCATACAGTGGAATAGTTTGTGTTTGGCTGTAGAAGGAGTCAGTGATCCTTAAAGTACAAAACATTGTCTTTTACATGGAAAATAATAAAAAGTTTTTTAATAAAAACATTTTCTTGTGTAGTTTTTCTTTTATCAATTATCACTAAACTTGAATATAAGGCCAGTTTGACTGTACTTTTCCCGGCACAATACTGACCTTTATAGAGGTACTCACAATGCGGAAAGGTCAAAGATATGATTTATATAGTTGAAGCTGACATGCTGTTTTCACAACAGAACGCGTGCACGTTTTGTCGATCTACGGACTGCATCTGTCCGTGAACTGGTACATATGTTAGACAATAGATGATACCCAGCACGTGTCCGACAAGGTCATCGATTGGTCACAGCAGACATGTGGCGAGGTATCTCTATGATATACACTTCATACCGAATACGGACATAAAGGTTTGTACACTTTAAAAGACAAAATATCGATATTACATGAACAAATAATTGTAATTAACATTGTCTTACTTATATAATAACAATAGCGTATACTCATTATCTAGCTTAAGTTTGTGTCCAGTACATTACAGAAGACTTTACTCTTTCATTCATTTCATTTCATTTATTCTTTCATTCATTTATTCGCTCATTCATTCATTCATTCATTCATTCATTCGAATAAAAACTTCGTGATATAGTATACAAAACGTGAAGGGGATAAGGAGGTTAAACACCTACTCATTAACAGCAAAGCGAAGGAAGAAGGGTGGAGGAAAAGATTGAGAGAGGGATAGGTGGGAACGTGTAATTGCTTGTTTGTTTGATGAACGATTTTACAGCAAGCTTGACACTGATATTCCAGAATACATCTCGTCTGCAAATTGATAATTGATAGTATACCGAGTTAATAAAATCAAAGTGAAGATAATTTCTCCTGAAAGAAAGAAACGATGGAGATATTCTGAAACGCATCTCTAATGAATTTTATAGAAAGTGGAGGATTTGATAGTTTTTCTCCTTCATTTTTAAGGTATCCATACAGTTTAAAGGTAAAATGGCCTCACAAAAGGCGGCAAAGGAAGATCGGACACAACTCTGGCTACATCCAACTGAACCATTTCCAAACCATTTGACAATTCGTAAAAGAAAAAGAATAACCATTTCAGACACGACACAATAAGCATATTCGAGAGATGATCTACTGACGGGCATGTTCATGTAAATAACATTTAATGTTTCATTACAAATTTTATATTTCATTTTTTAGAGTGGTTACTTAGGAAGAGGCTGTATTATTATTTGGTGAAAAAAAGCACACAATATCACATATAAGATTTTATTCTACATTGTATTCCTTTGAGGATTATGAAGTATATTGCAAAGAAGAATAAGTTTTCATAAGTTTTCACGGAATCATCAAGATCGCTTATCAAGAAGAAAAGTAGTATAGGATCGAGAACAGGACTGATTCATGTGGTCTGCCCGCAGCTACCTATGTTATTGCCGTAAATAACGGATATGAGATAGGCCACGTTTAGTTATGTACATTTAACTGGAGAACCAGTAAAGTAAGTTACCCTCAATACAATACGTTATCTTTGTTTTTGCAAAGTAGTCAGATGTTCATGTTAATGCATTTTTACAATATTTAAACACTAGTAGCGACCCAGGCAGCCTGTCTTTCGTCACTACGTAGCGTGCTACTTGTATGTAAACAGTATATATATGTAAAGACTGTCAGATGGCTTAGAAAACCAATATATAAAAAATGTTGAAAACCATCAAAATGCATTTATGGACAAATTATATTCATCTCTGTATAAAATATTAAACGGATTTATTTATTTATTTATGTTTTTTGTCGTTGTTTTTTTATTGGTTTTTTTTCGTCAGGCTTATTGAATGTTTAAAATATACAATTTTTAGAACAGAATAAGACACCTCAGATATGGTAAACAGAGGGCGGGCGTCCTCTTAAAAGTAGTTCCGGCCTACTATTCTATTACCAGTTTTTTATGCGAATGACTATTGGTTGATATGACATGACAAATGACTCGATATGGTGTCCCCTAGTTAGCGCCAACAATACGTAATATAAAGCGTTCAAACAAGGCAAATAATACTACAAAAACAAACAAACGTTAAACGTGTGCGACCGTATGCAACGCCGAATCTTTTGTAAGATGTCGTCCAACAACGTTTGGAATGTTTGGAACATTTAAAGGAAGGGGTTATAGGTCAAACGAAGCGTCCATAGTGATAGAAGTATCGCGATCAGAGGTCATTACTATGGGTGAAATGGCGGGAACAGGACGTACATACTTACCCGCCTAATTATATTAAATTACCTGTATTTCCTAGGCATGTGCTGACATTTGATAGTAATTTGTTTCCTCGCCCATTCACCATGCAAGGTTATTTAAGGTGTTGTATTGTACAGAAAGAATTTCAAAAATTAGAAAAAAGACCTATTTGTTTATAGTCGGTGTTAATGCACATTCAGATCTTCGACTTCGATAGCATACTACAATAGCTTTACAAATAAAAACAAATAACTCACACGGGAAACCTTTGGATGTATCTGTCGATTACAGTTCTAAAGTACAGCTCACCATTCAACACAAAGCATGGTGAAACTAACTTTTTAAATATAGTGCCGTCCTACGCAAACAAGAATACACAGGGAAATAGTAATAAAAATATGATATTTTCAAACCATAACAAACACTTCCCATTGTTCTGTTTATAGGTCAGCGATACTGAGATATTGTTAGCTATACTCCGCTATTTCGTGTTAATCCGTCTGAGAATTTTCGTCGATCACTCGATCAGTACATTTGTAAACTGCTTTCCATGAATAAGATGAACGGTATGCGTTGTTGTTGTAACAAACTGCTCAAGTCGCTCGCCACTTAATTTTATTTCCATGGTTTTTTTAAAATGTTTAACCGTGTTAGATAGTACCAAGTGATTAAAGTATTAATCAGTGTTGTGAAACAAGCAATGATTTCTACCAATGCATCTGTAGGTTACTTAATAACACAGGTAAAAACAACAGGATTGGAACTGTTTTCATTTTCTATTTTGACTGTCATTCGTACACGTAAACAATACGTTGCTAGTTTTTCTAGCAATGAGAAAATAGCATTGATTCAATACTAAATATTTAACAAAAACTGCACGTGCTGTGCATATACACCATGTAGTGTCTTTTACATCAGAAAAAAAGTATGTCTAATTAAATGATTTTAGTTGCTAATTTGACGTTGCGTTTTGATTAACTAATTTTCAATTAGTGTTCAACGATGCATTTAAGCATTGCATTGAAACAGAACAACAAAAATGCAGATATGTTTTTTGCAGAATTTAAACTCAGTTTCAGCCGAACATGGAGTCAACGATTTAAATATGTAAATGAGGGACCAACACACTGTATCATCGTGCACTGCATGGGGCTATTATGTAAACAGTAAAGTACAAAGATAACACATCTAATGTTCAGTGTTATTGTAGAATACTTAAACAGATCAGATTGTTTATAAATCGGAATACCAATTCTTGTTTACTAGTACCATGTAGTATCAGTCAAAATTAGTCCAAATAAACAAAAACACAGTTTAACAGTCGCAGATACCATCGAAATAGTCTAAATTCTGCCTAAGTTCAGTTAGCTTGATGCGTCAATAAGTTAAATGGATTAATTCACATTTCCATAATTCCAAACGTTTTATCCATACAATTCCGTATGTTATACATAATGTGTAACGGCACAATACCGAAGTAGACTATTTATATTTTATATCAGTGCTTATGGAATATAATGCAGATTTATATTTGTTGTGATTTGTGAGGGGTTTTGATTTATAAAGTCTGTAACCAATTACAGACAGATAGGGCCGTTATCACACTGTGTTATTGTTATTGATCTGAGCGGCAGTCCGCCATGTAATGGTGCCGTAATTTGTTCACTGGAAAAGATAACAACAACCAATGCGCATAACTCGAATAAATTGCATTTTAAAGTTCGGTTCTGCGATTTATTGTCCATTATCTAGATACGATCTTTATTGTTGAGTTATCGTTCCGCCTTTTATAAACCAATAGATAAGATGTCCGCTTACTGAGATTTGGCGGGAACATGTTTTATGTGTCATCTGCCCAACGATCATTCAATACAAGTTCGGAAGGTTAGGTCAATCACCTGAACCGTGTGCAAATTTACAAGATGGTATCTCGTTGGTTCTCAGCCCATTCAAAAATGTAATCATTGATTTGATTGGTCAATGTTCATGTGAGTGTCCTGCTAAAACGTTGACCCGACGCAGACACATAATAAAACATTGTCTCGCTTCGACAAATTGTAAACAAACACACTGAACTTGAAACATTACAGATGTATTATAAAAGATAAAGAGGGAATATGGGCCACACATAAATACTATAATAGTTGCTTTGTTATTGACGACAGACAGCAGTCGATGGCTAAGATAGATGTAACGTTTTGTTTATTGTGTATATATTTCATAATCATCAATATCACAGCTGTTACGGGTGTATTAATCACCTGATAAATCTAACGTCAAAGGACAAGGTCATCATGTGCTTAACAGTAATATATTCATTTTTATGTGAACTTTTTGGACTGCAGTCGAATATTTTAGTAGAGTGTGCGGAGAACCTTTCTACAAATATACACGAATGTGATTTAAATAAAATGTCAAAATATGTACCGATACCTTTAACGAAAATAATTTGAAATTATAATTCCTCTTATTTATTTCTAATAACGTAATACTGATCTGTCGTAAATTATATTGTCATCTGTGACAGCTGGGAACAGAAATCCTGGATAAACAAGTTGACACCTATACCTTCCTATGTTTTATTCAGATACACATAGGTTACTGTAGATATAAAGTTGAATAATAAAAGCTTTCAAGTCCGCTTAGTCATACAAAAACATTACTTAGTCATCTAATTGAGTTAGAGACAGGATCGTAAATGCAAATGCTGAATGTTTTTCCGAATTTAAATATTTTGAATAAGAGTTTTAATTGATTCATAGCTCTCAATTTGACTTTTAATGCAACACATTAAAATAGGATAGCCACAATATTTATTTGCATTCACGTCATGCCATACAAATATTAACTGAAAGGTCGAAGATACTACACATATTAGAATATATTCTGGAATTATACGCCATATCACGTAAGTGTTGGCCCCCAGTGAGTTTAAGGACATTAAAAAACATGCGTAGCCTTTCAATGATCGATTATATTAGGAGAGTGTGTAGAATCTGGGTATATGTTTTGTGACATAAAGTTACATCAAATAACAAAATAATTATTATTCCGAAAAAAAATGGGATCGGACAACACCTTGTATGACTGTCATGTGTTCGTTGTATACTATAACACCTAGGACTAAAGGGTGGCCGGACAATGTGTGTAAAGAGGGTATTAGCATACAGTTGTAGAATATCGAGTGTAAAACAAGAGGTATAGCGTATAGCGATACAATATTGGGTGTAAAACTAGAGGTATAGCGTGTAACGATATAATATTTGTTGTAAAACTAGAGGTATAGCGTGTAACGATAGAATATTTGGTGTAAAACTAGAGGTATAGCGTGTAGCGATACAATATTGGGTGTAAAACTAGAGGTATAGCGCGTAGCGATACAATATTGGGTGTAAAACTAGAGGTATAGTGTATAGATATCAAATAGTGGTTGTAAAACTAGAGGTATAGCGTGTAGCGATAAAATCTTTGGTGTAAAAATAGAGGTATAGCTATAAAATATTGGGTGTAAAACTAGAGGAAAAGCGTATAGCGATAAAATATTGGGTGTAAAACTAGAGGTATAGCGTATAGATATCAAATAGTGGTTGTAAAACTAGAGGTATAGCGTGTAGCGATACAATATTGGGTGTAAAACTAGAGGTATAGCGTGAAGCGATTAAATACTGGGTGTAAAACTAGAGGTATAGCGTGTAGCAATAACATATTGTGTGCAAAACAAGAGAAAAGCGTGTAGCGATAGAATATCGAGTGTAAAACAAGAGGTATAGGGTGAATCGATACAATACTGGGTGTAAAACTAGAGGTATAGCGTGAAGCGATTAAATACTGGGTGTAAAACTAGAGGTATAGCGTATAGCGATAAAATATTGGGTGAAAAACTAGAGGTATAGCGTATAGATATCAAATAGTGGTTGTAAAACTAGAGGTATAGCGTATAGATATCAAATAGTGGTTGTACAAACAAGAGGTATAGCGTGTAGCGATAAAATCTTTGGTGTAAAAATTGAGGTATAGCATATAGCGATAAGATATTGGGAGTAAAACTAGAGGAAAAGCGTGTAGCGATAGAATATCGAGTGTAAAACAAGAGGTATAGCGTGAATCGATACAATACTGGGTGTAAAACTAGAGGTATAGCGTGAAGCGATAAAATACTGGGTGTAAAACTAGAGGTAAAGCGTGTGACGATAGAATATTTGGTGTAAAACTAGAGGTATAGCGTATAGCGATAAAATATTGAGTGTAAAACTAGAGGTTTAGCGTATAAATATCAAATAGTGGTTGTAAAACTAGAGGTATAGCGTGCAGCGATAAAATCTTTGGTGTAAAAATAGAGGTTTAGCGTATAGCGATAAAATATTGGGTGTAAAACTAGAGGTATAGCGTATAGCGATAAAATATTGGGTGTAAAACTAGAGGTATAGTGTATAGATATCAAATAGTGGTTGTACAAACTAGAGGTATAGCGTGTAGCGATAAAATCTTTGGTGTAAAAATTGAGGTATAGCATATAGCGATAAGATATTGGGTGTAAAACAAGAGGTATAGCGTGAATCGATACAATACTGGGTGTAAAACTAGAGAGGTATAGCGTGAAGCGATAAAATACTGGGTGTAAAACTAGAGGTAAAGCGTGTGACGATAGAATATTTGGTGTAAAACTAGAGATATAGCGTAAAGCAATAAATTATTGGGTGTAAAACTAGAGGTATAGCGTATAGCAATAAAATACTGGGTGTAAAACTAGAGGTATAGCGTATAGCGATAAAATATCGGGTGTAAAACTAGAGGTATAGAGTGTGGCGATAGAATATCGAGTGTAAAACTAGAGGTATAGCGATACAATATTGTGTGTAAAACTAGAGGTATAGCGTAAAGCAATAACATATTGGGTGTAAAACTTGAGGTATAGAGTGTAGCGATAAAATATTGGGTGTAAAACTAGAGGTATAGAGTGTAGCGATACAATATTGGGTGTAAAACTAGAGGTAAAGCGTTAAGCGATAGAAAATCGTGTGTGAAAATAGAGGTAGAGCGTGTAGCGATAAAATATTGGGTGTAAAACAAGAGGTAAAGCGTGTAGCGATAAAATATTGGGTGTAAAACTAGAGGTTAAGCGTGTAGCGATAGAATATCGGGTGTAAAACTAGAGGTAAAGCGTGTAGCGATAGAATATCGAGTGTAAAACTAGAGGTAAAACGTATAGTGATAAAATATTGGGTATAAAACTGGGGGTGTAGCGTATAGTGATAAAATAGTTGGTGTAAAACTAGAGGTATAGCGTGTAGCGATAAAATATTTGGTGTAAAACTAGAGGAAGATAAAATATTTGGTGTAAACCTAGCACACAGAGATAAAATATTGGTGGAAAAAATAGAGGGTATAGTGCATATTGATACACTATATTGGGTGTAAAACTAGAGGTATAGCGTGTAGCAATAACATATTGGGTGTAAAACTAGAGGTATAGCGTGTAGCAATAACATATTGTGTGCAAAACAAGAGATATAGTGTGTAGCGATACAATATTTGGTGTATAACTGGAAGTATAGCGTTTAGCGATAGAATATTGAGTGTAAAACCAGAGGTAAAGCGTGTAGCGATAGAATATCGAGTGTAAAACTAGAGGCATAGCGTGAAGCGATAGAATATTGGGTGTAAAACCAGAGGCATAGATGTATAGCGTAGATCAAAAGATAGGACATGAAATGTAAAGAAGAGGTATATAGCGCATAGGATGTTGAAAGTAACAAGAGGATTAGCGTTTAGCGATAAAATACTTAGTGTAAAAACTAGAGATGCAGCGCAGAGCGATATAATTGAGTATGACACTAGAGGTATAACGTATAGTGTAAAAATCGAGTGTAAAACTAGAGGTATAACGTATAGCGTAAAAATCGAGTGTAGAACCACAGCTAGTTATAGGCATATAGAGAACATTGATTGTAAACTAGAGATAAAGCGGAAGAAAATGGATTGGAAACAGTTGTTTAGCGATCTCGAAAATGGTTGTAAAGAAAATGTATAGCTTACAACGAGACATTAGTATGTGTAAACAAGGAAATAGCCTACAGCTAAAAAACCATTGCGTAACTATGAGTTATAGTAAATTATTATTGTTGTAAACAAGATGAACAGCGATAATAAACGGATTTTAAAACATGAGATATAGCAACATAGAATATTGAGTGTAAATATAAAAAATGGATATTGATGTGAGTTGTTTATCAATTACCTATGTCAACGTTTTCTCTTATAGAAAAAAAACCTGAATGCATTTCTTTAAATTAACCAATAAAATAACCATCTACAGTGGTCGACCAACTACTTAAAATATCCTCACAAAGCATATGTTTATTGGCATGAACGAATCTGAGTAACAACATGTATATAAAAGCGGGAAAAAATGTACGTTCGTGCTGCGCATCGCCAGCTCCGAAAGAAAATCTCCCAGGATATATTTGTCCCGGGAACGGAGTCATGTCCTTTTTTATAATGTTGTCCATACCAGGAACCAGCTGTAGTAGGGCATGGCAGGAGGTTGACCTCATGACTTCGGACCGCGGCTAAACAAATCCGACCTTCATCCATCGATATTCCTTCAAGTGCATCATTGTTCGATCCCCATATAGCTCTGGTCAGCATGTCAAGCTTAAAATTATCGAAATCAGACATTTAGTCAACAGTCTTATCTCTGAAAATCTCCGTTATTCTGTACAAATCATGTCATGTTTACAATAAAAATTATCAGCAATTGGTTGATATATTTAAAAGATTCATGTAATGAAGAAAATGAATTCGGAAAATACATATTCTTGTATACCATATAAAGTTGACCGGACTTCAATGATCTGGTCTGACCAATGTATGCTTGAACGGCGAAGACTACGTGCTTTGTTAGTTTCCGGTGTATGTGGTGCATACCTCGATAGAGGGCGAAAAGTTCACGATCGGACACTGTCCTCGTAGCGCCTCTGTTTACTACGCATTTTACTACTAATACTACGTTGTAGTAAAACCCGGGAAATTGATTCCCTGCGATTGACAGAAAACAAACACCGTAGGAAGATTTGGCGGTAAAATCTCTCTCCTCATTATTGAGGCCGTTGGTTTTTTTGTTACATACGCTGGTTTTTAATGAATATTTGATGATACAGAGTTCAACAGAATTTGTGCAAATTACTTATAATAAATTAAATCTTCATCTGTTTGGTTTTCAAGGACAAGGTATACACATGTAGCTCTGTTTTTAAGTGTTTTCTCATAACACAACAAATCTCATCGAAGCGCTAACGTGCATTAACTAGTTCGGAAATAACATTATCAATATAAAGCGAACACGCATTTCCTGAAACATGCTTATAATTAATTTGATCGATTTATCTTCACGCGCTCGGAAGGATACTGGTTCAAAAGGTACATCTTAATTAGCAATCGATTACAAGACCTGATCAGATGTGATATCCGCGCTCGTGGAGGTCCGACTCACAGCTATCGGACTGAAAATGACCAATGTTGTTCAATTAAGCTCGGACTTTTTACGTGTAGAGCAACAAGATTATTTCGGCCAATTATTTCGAACTCTATCTTGGCAATATTTAATTCATGAATAATCCATATGCAATACATGCAATTAACATCGAATACAGGTATTTATTAATTGAATCGTGTATGAATTATTTATGGAAAAGGAGTGTGCTGTTTGTTTGTTAATATATATTTGCATGCGTGAATGATTGCATTTTGTAAATCAACTTGCAACAAAATATTGCTTATATTCGTAGAGACACTTGAGTGAACAACAGCTCCCGTGATCCATAAAAAGGGAGGAACGACTGTCAAGAAATTGACACACATGGGATTATATATATATATGTAAAAAAAAATACCAGAACATGAGGTCAGTTATACAATGTATCAAAGCTGCTTAACGCATTACCCCATTTGAAAGAAAAAATTGAAGAGTTTCAAGTAAACATGATCTAATAGAAATTAAAAAAGTATACATATACAATCTGAAGAAAGCAAGGTTTAGATCAATACGCCATGGTCATGTTCTATTAACTTGGTTAAGATAAGTTTAAAACCTGCTGGGTGAAAATCGAAAATAACAGCTGTGAAAATGTGATGCACGGGGTAACGTATATCATGCATTGGTGACGGTATGTTCTTCTGATTAGTGTACTTTGTAAGACATCTAATTAGAAATTTCATTATCCGATCTTTGTATACCTTTTATAATGGTCCGTTATTGTATACATGAAGCCAGCCTCCATTTGAACTGGCGCTGAACTTTGTACTTTCTAAGTATAATGCAACTACATCTATATGCTGTGAATTTGTTTTCTATTTGCGTTTTAATACGTTCGAATAGGTTAATTACTCAGAGTGTCTGTGTAGACGTTAAGGAGGCTGGTCCTTTCATCAATATATATATATATATATATAGCGTATCCGACAGGGTTACTCAAAGGTAACATGCTTTTCAATAAGCTTATTATAATGTCCCTGACGGTCACTGTCCGTTACATACGTGCGGATACATTTAATGCGCACGCGTGTACGCTGTATATATTTATTGTAAACAACCTGGCGATCGGGCTTCAGTTTATGTTGTGCTATAATGAAATCAAATATTTATATGTCTGCCGTTTCGGACATAAAACACAAGCAATATAACAGCATTTATATTTTATAGTGCTGAATTAGTTGTGATGGCGATTTTAGTGTCGGTATCGAGTCCATCCGTTTTTATTTTAGTTTCTGCAATAATTTCATACTTTTTACCTGTTTCAACGAATCCTTGATTTGTACATAAACAGTTACAGTATATTTCGAGTGGTAAAGCATCCTTGCTCTCACATCTCCCCCCTCTCCTCAGTGTACACATGGACAAAATTAAACAATTATTTTGTAATATTTATTTATATAAATTATATCACATATCATAATGCCGAAACCTAGGATGACCCGGCAGGTGAGGCACAACGTTAATTTCTTAAAATTTCGCAGATCCTCTTTGCTTTTAACCAAGGCCTTTTTAGCGATTGGTCCAGTTTTATTGGACCAAACTAAAACTGACGTATCAAAAGTTTTATTAAAGATCTCAGATTTACGAAACTATTCATTAATGCTTTGAAAACTAATATTAACAATTAACCATTTTTAGTAATAAATGTTTTGTCGGTTTCCGGCCTGACCTACGTTAAGATGGGTGTACACCTCTAAAACCATCAGAACTGTCCGATATAGCCACACTTCTCATCACTTACGTACAGCTTGGAGATGAAAGGAAATCACCGCAACACTTTTCACACCTATAACTCGTCCATTGAAACACATGTTATTCTCGTCACTTATTCTTGGGGCGAGATTTAACTGTCTTCTGGTCTAAGGGAAGTAACTCCGTAATTAGGTTCTATTTTACGGCAACCTAATAACGACAAAGACTACCATATCCTTTCCGAATAGCCAGTTTAATTGCTTGCAGGACTGACCGAACTTACTGAAAATATGTTTAAGTTTCAAAGTATACGTTTACATATATTTAACTTAAATTTTAAAAGGTTTTTCCCTACGCATTCCAACACGCTTACATTAGAATAAAGACTTATTTTCCGATAAATAAAACATATTATTTTCATAGTGCAAGTAATGATTATTTGAAAAATGTTTTTAGAAGCAACAGAAAAACGACGGCACGAGACGTGTCTACAATCCACGTATTGTGTTAAGATTATGTGTTTGCCTTTATGTTCCATTCCGTAATAAATGGCACACATATGAATGATAACCTGTTCGATGTTACACTTTTCCATTATTATACCTGCACATTGTAAACTGTGCCCACTATCTTTACAAAAACTTTTTTTTACCTCCACCAGGAAAAGATATCTACAACGTTTCACGTAAACGTTTGCCACGCTCAGACAGTTATTTCCAAGATAGAATTTAATGTCCATTGAAGTTCGCTATTCGGAATGTTAGTCAAATGATTGTCATTATTCTCTCCATAAAATGTGTTGACGAAGCCCGATCTATTCTTGTCTGGTATATTTAGATCATAAACATTTCTGTATGTGTCAAAATGTCGAATTGTCTGCTGGGAAGTACAAATAATCACTTTCTAATCTGTAGTTATTTATAGTTCGACATTTATTACATAAACGTTATTGTCGAATATTTGAAGCGTCAGGAATTCAAATAAAAACGTATACGTTTTTTTTCAATTGATGTTAGCACTTTACGTTCAACACTTTATTCCCCTAATACCGCCACTTCCCGACCCTTATTTCTCTGAACTAGCCATGTACCGACCCTCATTCTTTTCCCTTGTCATGTACCGACCCTAATTCTTGTCCCTTGTTATGTACCAACCCTCATTTTTTTCCTCGTCATATACCGACTTTCATTCTTTCCCCTTGTCATGTACCGACCCTCATTATGTCCCCTTGCCATGTACCGACCCTCATTCTTTTTCCTTGTCATGTACCGACTCTCATTCTTTCCCCTTGCCATGAACTGACCCTCATTCTTTTTCCTTGTCATGTACCGACCCTCATTCTTTCCCCTTGCCATGTACCAACAGTCATTCTTTTCCCTTGTCATGTACCGACTCTCATTCTTTCCCCTTGCCATGAACCGACCCTCATTCTTTTTCCTTGTCATGTACCGACCCTCATTCTTTCCCCTTGCCATGTACCGACCCTCATTCTTTTTCCTTGTCATGTATCGACCCTCATTCTTTCCCCTTGTTATGTACCAACCCACATTCTTTTTCCTTGTCATGTACCGACACTCATTCTTTTCCCTTGTCATGTACCGACCCTAATTCTTGTCCCTTGTTATGTACCAACCCTCATTCTTTTTCCTTGTCATGTACCGACTCTCATTCTTTCCCCTTGTCATGTACCGACCCTCATTATGTCCCCTTGCCATGTACCGACCCTCATTCTTTCCCCTTGCCATGTACCGACCCTCATTCTTTTCCCTTGCCATGTACCGACCAACATTCTTTTCCCTTGCCATATACCGACCCTCATTTTTTTCTGGTTATGTACTGACCCTCATTCTTTTCCCTTGGCATGTACCGACCCTCATTCTTTTCCCTTGCCATGTACCGTCCCTCATTCTTTTCCCTTGTCATGTACCGACCCTCATTCTTTTCCCTTGCCATGTACCGTCCCTAATTCTTTTCCCTTGTCATGTACCAACCCTCACTTTTTTCATTTGCCATGTACCAACCCTCATTTATTGTCTTTGTCATGTACCGACCCTCATTCTTTTCCTTGTCATGTACCGGCCCTCATTCTTTTCATTTGCCATGTACCGACCCTCATTCTTTCCCCTTGTCATGTACCAACCCTCATTCTTTTCCCTTGCCATGTACCGACCCTCATTTTTTCCTGGTTATGTACTGACCCTCATTCTTTTCCCTTGTCATGTACCGACTCTCATTCTTTCCCCTTGCCATGTACCGACCCTCATTTTTTCCTGGTTATGTACTGACTCTCATTCCTCTTATCTTGTCATGTACCGACCCTCATTCTTTTCCCTTGTTATGTACCGACCCTCATTCTTTTTCCTTGCCATGTACCAACCCTCATTCTTTTCCCCTGTCATGTACCGACCCTCATTCTTTCCACTTGCCATGTACCGACCCTCATTCTTTTCACTTGTCATGTACCGACCCTCATTATGTTCCCTTGCCATGTATCGACCCTCATTCTTTTCCCTTGCCATGTACTGACCCTCATTCTTTTCCCTTTCCATGTACCGACCCTCATTATTTCCCCTTGCCATTTACCAACCTTCATTCTTTTCCCTTGTTATATACCGACCCTTATTTTTTCCCCTTGTTATGTATCGACCCTCATTCTTTTACCTTGCCATGTACCGACTCTCATTCTTTTCCCTTGTTATGTACCGACCCTCATTCTTTCCCTTACTATGTACCGACCCTCATTCTTTTACCTTGTCATGTACCGACCCTTATTCTTTGACCTTGCCATGTACCGACTCTCATTCTTTTCCCTTGTTAAGTACCGACCCTCATTCTTTTCCCTTGTTATGTACTGACCCTCATTCTTTTCCCTTTCCATGTACCAACCCTCATTCTTTTCCCTTGCCATGTAATGACCCTCATTCTTTTCCCTTGCTATGTGCCGACCCTCATTCCTCTAATATTGTCATGTACCGACCCTCATTCCTCTAATATTGTCATATATCGACCCTCATTCCTTTCCCTTGTCATGTACCGACCCTCATTCTTTTTCCTTGCCATGAACCGGCTCTCATTCCTCTAGTCTTGTCATGATCCGACCCTCATTCTTTTTCCTTGCCATGTACCGACTCTCATTCCTCTTATCTTGCCATGTCCCGAACCTCATTTATTCAGCTCGTCATATTTCGACCCCTCATTCCTAGACGTCTGTCCATTCTCTCTGCCATGTTTCCCATCTTTGTCATTGTATCGACTCCTCCTCCTCTCCCAAATCGTTCTATGAGTCCGACCTTTTATTATCTGCCTTCTACTATCCCTAGCACCGCCACCCCAGCGGGTCGGGGACCGAGAAAAGAATACACCTGCTGTTACCCTCTGCATGATCTTAAGAGGCGGCTAATGCGGGAATCCCTGCATCATTGTTTATCTGCGTTTGTGCCCTCTACTTTAGGTCTTTGGGACTTCCTTTTATTTATTAGAGCCTTGCTTGACAGTGCCTTACCTTTAGTTAAGTGTTGAACGTTCGCCCCGGTGAGTAAGGCAATGCATGGGTTTTGTCCAAAGACCAGGACATACCAAAGTCCTTAAAATGGCAGTTGCTATTCTCTGCTTTACGTTCAGGCATTTAGGGGAATGCACCCGTTGTCAGTATAACGTGACCGGGTGGAGTACTGTGCTGGGTGCTTTCGTCATGGTATTTCAATGAGATAGTACTTTAAAGTCGGCAACAGATCTGCGCTATTGCAACAAACCCTGCCTCCGGCACTCATATACACATTGAGGCACGTCCTTAAATGGCCTTAGCTGGTTATTGGACGTTAAGCCCATCACAACCAACCAATCAATGAACTCTAGACCCGTCTTTTTTGTCCATGACCTTTCTTGAAACATTCTGGTTAAAATCTGACGATTTTTCTTGTGTGACCACATCATGACTCAAATCCTACCTACTTTCTTTTTCCTACCACGTCCTGTCCCAAATTCCCATCTGACTTTGCCACGTCTTGTCCCAAATTCCCATCTGACCTTGCCATGTCCTGTCCAAAATTCCCATGTGACCTTGCAATGTCCTGTCCAAAATTCCAATGTGACCTCATCACGTCTTGACCTAAATTTCCATGTGACGTTTCACACAATGATGAAAGTATTCTGCCCTCGCCACGTCCTGACTCCAAATTTTCTCAGGATGTCAATCAAAAATCTCGTTTGACCTTGCCCTGTCTCCTATGCCTCATTCTCATTTGACCTGACCATGTTCTAATCCTAACTCTTCTATGACCTTGGCATGAGCCACACCCATTATTATATGACCCGACTATGCAATGACTTTATTTCTCTATCCGTAATTACCACTGTCTGACTCAAATTCTCCTATCATCTTAACCTTACCGCACTCAAATTCTCCTATCATCTTAACCTTACCACACTCAAATTCTCCTATCATCTTTACCTTACCGCACTCAAATTCTCCTATCATCTTAACCTTACCACACTCAAATTCGTTTCTGACCTTAACTGATCCCGACAACAATGTTTTCTTCTGATCTTGAAATGTGCTGACATCAAATCATCTTTGGCCTGGCCTCTTGTCTCAATCCGTAAAAACGTCCCGACAACTTTTCATCTTTTACTTGTAACTTTCTTCCATCGGTCATTACCATGACCCGACTCCGTTCCCTCTCCCCTTTAACCCTGTATCATCCTAGCCATTATTTCCCTGATACCATACCCCCATCTGATCACACACTAGAACAGTGGTACAAATGGGTGTCCTCCATTGGCATATATATTCTACGTAGGTTAGTCTGAGGGAAAATGTACATATTTTTTTTCAAATGCGCTCCCTCATGAATAAACAACACCAATAAAGTTGTCATCATGACTCCTGGTCTGTTTATATTGCCTCCCGGGGGATGTTTCCTCGTGGTACAAGGCCGATACCGTACCAGGAGCCTCGTTATCTTAATGTTTTATTCATTGTTTATTTCTTATCAAATATAAAAACAACAAGGTCAATTGATTTTAAGCTAAGTTGTTAGATTAATCTTTAACTCTTTATAACGTGTTATTAATTCCTTTAATGATTCAAAATATGATGTATTAGAATGTTTTTTTCATGTGAACAAACTAACAAAGTAGAGGACTGCATGTACAACATTCCATCGGTCAGTGAGACGAGTCTGCTGACGAGGAGGTCTCTGAACGTTCCCAAGATTCAGCAGACGACAGTCGGTACACCAAAATGAACTCTGTAGAATTCTATAATATTTTTTTATCGTTTTATTTTTTAACGTGTTGGATGCTAACAAATGACATGGTAATACAGAATAAATGAATGTATTTCTCGTCTTGGCGTAGTGGGATCAGCTAGAGAAAATTGAGTGAAGTCTCATCATGTAATTAACTCATATGCTGAAAATAAATATCACAACAATATTATATATTCTATTCAAATCATTTCTGAAATTCCTCGAAAATTTTGCAAATTTATACAGTTTTACTTTGCTTTCAAACGACTTTGCATTTTTGGGGAAGTTATTATCTCAGAAATGTATATAAAACCCCCAAAATAATCCTTCATCTTCCAACCAATCCAAACCGAAATATATCCTAAAAAATTCACTAGAAAATTTCAGAAGACATCTTATCTCCTCGATGTTTTTTTAGCTATCTTTATTTCCTTCTCTTTCGTTTATTTTGGGGTTGTCTAAATCTTTCTAATTTCTCCCCAGTAAGACTGGCGGATCGTCAGAGACTGCTTACTGCACGTTCAAATGTATTGTTATTTTCTTAATGTCGCTGTCGAATAAACTTAGCATTCCTCGACCATGTATCCCCTGTCTTGTCACAAGTAGCGCATATGAATGGAACACATTCCATTGGAGCTTCTCATCAGGAATGCAGGACTTCCGGTGCAGTCGTACTCATAAAATGATTCTGTGAAATATTCAGTGAAACCATTAGCGAACCGCAAATCTCTTAATTTTCGAAAATATTTGTCTTCGCAGGGGGTCGTCGTTTCCAAATAAATTTTTGTGTATGAATTATCGCGATATTTACCGAATTTCTCATTGGCTTTCAGTTGTGTAATAAAAAGTCTGCCATTCTGTTCCACTTTAGTTGAAAAATAGGATGGCACTTGACCAGCTATGACGATGAACAGTAATGTTTTGACTGTAAATTCACTAAAAAATATTTAACTATCCTGAAAACATTAAACAAAACGAATGTCATACAAGGCGTTTCCTTCTAAATTTTAATGTCATTTGATAGTCATTTATATAATTTTAACACAAAATATCATTTAAGTATATCATATACTCTACTTTAACACGCGTTTTTCATCCGTATTCTCTCGAATGGTACAATAAAAAGGACATGTAGCCAACTCTTCTATTGACTTTGTCTTTTTTTATCTTAGTTTTTGCAACGACACAAAAACGTAACAAATCAACAAATAACTGATTGCTCTGATACGGATCTTACACACGAAACGAAATACAGCTCTGTACAAGTTTCTATTTTTGATAGTGTTACAAACTGTTTCATCATCTGTTAAGCCTTTTGTGAACCTCTTGTGAAGGAAATCCCAAAATACAAGCAACGCAAATTTGGCGGAACGGAACACACTTTTTTGTTTCTCAGCCGATAACTCTAAAGACTTGAGGGTTTAGCAAAAACCGGACTGGTGAAATGTTGTGGAACGTGAAACTCTTTCCATGTTTCCGCGGCTGGATTTCGATTTTGTTCTATTTCTGTTGGAAGGGAGTTGAGGTCAAGTGTGTTTTGACGGAGAGATGAGTCACTTACTGACCCGCTTTCTCCTTCTATCTTACACCGCAAACCACACGTGCAGCCCAGCTATACAAATATAAGGCACATTTTTATCTTATAATATCAAAATTGGCCGTCATGTTTATAGTTTCTTCATCACTATCTTTCGCTGTCTATAAACATAAGTCATACTGGTAGCTACTTGGAATCGTCAAATTTTAGCAATGGTCACTTCTGTTTCTATATCTTTCAAGTGCTATGATCAAGCGACCAATAACTGTGGCTTTAAAGTAACATTTGATACCTCCGATCACAATGAACAAAGGTACACTTCATAATTCAGAAAGAAATGACAAATTTAGACATTTTTTAGTTTTGTTATTAGCAACCTGATGTTTTGAGCAGATTATATATTGCCGATATTATGTTTCCAATTTAATGGAAACCATTCGACCGGATAGGAAGAAAGCTGTTTTGTCTGGTATGATTAAACAATTGTTCTGATGATACATTATCCAGTTACAATTATAAAAGACATGTTTTGATGTATTGCTGCAGGCTACGGATCTAGAAAGCTTACGAAGGTACACAGGAAAAAATGACTGTTACATCTCTGTTGATTTTATAATTTCTATCTCATACATCGTAAATTTCTTTTTATTATTTCACCTGTATCACTACACCATAGCAATACACATACATCTTTACATCTGCATTTCTGTTCAACCCTTTCGTTATGTATAAAAAGTGAATTCGACGTTGCAGATTCGTGTTGTACTCATTTGATCTTATTGTCTGGTGCAAACCTACAGATCCTGTAATGCTTTTTCTGTATCTATCAACTTTTACTGTTGAAGCGGTGTTATCTGACAGAGCCGTTTCTTATCTCATTCTGTCTTGTCCTTTACATGGTTAGATATCTGGTAACTAGGATGGTTTCTTTTCTTTCTATCACTGTTGCGTAACATCGAGATCATCCACAGCCCGTGCAACGCCCTATTATCACGCGTGAACGGGAAGCAGATCGCGGAAATCGAGGCAGGATGATAGATTTGCATTGTGCATAGCCCTGTTATTATCTGATCTACTGAGCTGTTTCTGTCTTGCGAAAAAATATGTAACATATATTTGACGAGGAAGCCATATACTGGAATTCCCAGATAGCAATTAAAGAGTTATTTTTGTGCTTGCGTACGATTTGTTGTGATGAGGTAACAGCAAGCTAATCAACACATGTGCACATATTTTAACTTTATGTAGCAAGTGGCGCCTTTTTCAGAGATATTATGTGTATCACTTACAGCGTAGCTGCAGAAACAAAGGAAATAAAATGTTCACTCCTAGACATAGTTTCTTGAATATGTATTTAGTTGGATTCATATGAATGATATATAAAATCTTGATTGAAGCTGTGACGTCAAAAACGGGCGCGGCTCACGCGGTTCCCGCCATGTGTCGAGCATGTCAATGAAAATGGGGCGGAGTCAGATTAAATTGAAAGTTTTATGATAGCTGCCGGAACTACTTTTCAATAGCAAGCAAGCAGATCGCTGTAGCGGTCATTCACGTGGTCAAGTAGACCTGGCCGCTAGGCTAATTGTTTCCTCATTTGAATGGACGTCTGGGAGGTTGTGGTTATTAGGGTCGTGACCTGACCCCTAATAGAAATAAATGTCGGACCACATCATACCCCTACCCTTACTCAACCCTTTGCCGGCCCCATTCAAATTACTTATGCAACAATTTCACTTTTCACCTCGACAGGTTGACCTCTAGAAGACACGCCGTGGTTACGCATGGTATCTCGTCCTTTAGAGGAATTTCACAGAGAATGGCCAGAATCAAATACCTGTTCGTGTCATGACCTTTTTGTATTTAAAAAGACACAGATTGAATTTCATTTTATTTTTACATGAATTAATGCTCTGCAAAAATACTCAAGAAATATATAAAAGGATAATATTTTAAAGAACTTTTTATGATTATTTCATGTTTAAAACCATTGACCTTGATATACCATGTAACTCATTAGCTTGTTGAATAAATATCATGTAATGAGACACGAATGCTTCCACAAATAAAAAGAATTATTGAAAGTAGTAATTTTACAAGCAAAGATTTTTTTCTAATTAATTATCGAAAAGTTGCCTTCCGATTTTTTAACTATTCAACAAGGATGTAGCATTTGAATGTTACAAAGTTCAATGTCAAATCTTGAATATCACTGCTGACCTACTGACCGGCAGTCATTTGACCGGACCTTACGCCGTTACATCTCATTATTTCAAATTAAGATTTAAGCAACTAAAAACTTATTTAGTTAGATACCTACATAATTTGTACAATATTCATAACCACTCTATTTGGTCGCAATGTCTGAATTCGCCGTCAAAGAATACGATTTCTTTCGCAGATCTTGCAGAAATGTAAGGCAATGACACTGACACCTATTTTACTTCGTAAAAATGATAGAATTCGCAAAAATATTTATTCAACCGTATGTCTTAGAACAAGTTTAAAGTTGTGTGTGTTTTTACAACTATTTTCAGTAAACATTGTTGATCAAATTGTCATGTATTATATAAAATTAGGGATGAGTGATTTAATAAATTGCTCATGCGAATTAAATATGACATTAATCACTGGTTGTTTATTTTTTTTAATTTTATTGTATTTTTCACGTCAAGTCATTGTTCATAAAATAACGGTAAGTACCACAATCTGATCTGATTGTATACGTAAATGTTGAGTAGAAACTTATCTACGTGTTTTGGGGCTAAGATAGCAAACATTGTGGGCAGATGGCACAAACACATGTTTGGTTGAGCAATCCATACCACAGCTGCTAGCTTCCTCGTGTAACGTAGTGCAGATCTACGTTTAGCTCGCAGAAGCATCCTTCGATTACTTCGTATCAACGTGGGGGTTCATCTACATCCGGGGTGTTATAGAAACGAGGTGTGATGTCAGTGGTGTAATATAAAAAGGTCATGTACAATGTACGTGATTGCATCAGGAAGCGAATGGTCAAGAGGTCATGAACTTCGCGTTAGTTACTTTCCTGTCAATCATTATGGCGATCGAGAATAAAGTATAATAAATCGGGGTCATTTATCCGTTTATATCAGTTCAAAATGTACAACGGATTTGCCTCGATGTGACAAATGGCAAATTAAGTCTATTGACGCATCACACTACGGCTCTGTAGAAATCAGAGAACAATCGATTCATCGACTTCAATCTAATGTGGAATAGTAATTTATAAAAACTTCTATAAACCTTCATATTATTTTATTCCAATTTATTGCTGAATTAAGGTAGACATCACTATAGATAAGCAGACGTAAGAACAGACGCACGTGCTTAGGTGGTCTGCACGTGTGTGTGTGTGTGTGTGTTTGTTGATACTTTCTTCCAAAACAGTGAATAACATGGTATACAGATTATATTCCTCATTGTAGGTCGACACTTGTATACACCTGTAATGCTCGCAAATCATAGACAGATCTTATAAATTCCGCATCACGCCCATTGTTTGGAAAGTGTCGGAAATTATGCCATATTGAGGTTTGATTGTCCGTATACAATGTGGTGCACTATTAAACAGCTATAGTTGAGGATTTCTGTGTAACGTTCGAAAAATAAATCTCATAGATTTTTAACTACTTAAGTCAGCAACCCTTTACACATCGCGAACAAGTGCTGTCGTGATGTTCCGGCCAAATAGGAAAAATCTCTCTTTTGAAGCAACTATTTCAAATCCCACAGCCTCTGTGATATGAACCGACGATAGACAAGAACATGCATTGTACGTAAAAATAAACATGCATAGATTGTACATCAAACCATTTACTTACAATAATCACTAAACTTCTTTCCAAACATAAACCGATACCATAACAAGATAAAGTGCATATACACTAACGCTCTGCGAGTTTTGGTCGTTGCTCGGACTTAAACCTTACCTGAACCTGTGTAAACTAATTACTAACTTTGACCATAGGCTGTTATTAGAATATCAAATTTATATGCTGGATTCGCGTTAAGGCGACGAAGTAACACTACCTGTGTTAAATAGAAAGGTAAATTACCAATCATGAAAAGTTCACCACAGCTTAGCCACACGTCACCTTGCATGCTGCTCTATTATATGATTGACGCATATCTATAATGATCGAATCAGGTGTTTATAACCTGGGGCTTATTTCATTCGGACGCGATCGATATGTAGTAACTAGGAAAGCACACCTTTGAAACTACTTCTCTGTTCTCAGAATCAATATGATGCAGTGAGACATTTGTTTAACCTCAGATGGTATGACATTTATTTGGATCCTCAAAGGATTGCATGACAGCGTTGGAACAACTGCATGCTTTTATGTTCGTGCATCAAGGTGATTGAATGCTTGGAAAATCTAAAATAAATTCATGATGCACATGCTTTGCAAGAAACAATACCTGCTAAACGTTTGTAGTCAAAATATTGACAGCATTTTCCTTAAAGTAAATATGTCGACAAGATAAATGCTGCAATACCCAAATAGAAATAGTTTGTCTGTTTAGGATTGAAGCTGACGAGTCTGCAAATGACAGTAGGCGCTGTCAATCAAACGCAAAATTAGCTTGGCCGGTTATTGGCCGGAGATGACCCTAGATACGAGTCAGTTTCAGGTCAACGCTGCAACGCCGCCAGCAGAGCTAACAATAGACCCTCCACGCGGGTTGTGAAAATGTGAATGCAAGCTAACTGCTAATGATCTTGTTTGTACAAAGAACTGTTAGCGACAAATAATACGAGCGAAATTCTTCTTTAATCTCAATTTCATCTCAGATTATATATGATTTCAAAATCTTATTCTGTGTTGGAACCATTCTCAAATGCCAGCATGTGCTATTTTTGGATAGGACGAGAGACAATACAGAATGCATACTTGATAAATGCTTTTCGCGGATAACCAGACTGATGAAGAACGTCTCGGTAAAGTTAGCAGGACGCCTGGAGTATTACTATGTATTGGGTCAATGTCTTAACACGCACATACAAAACGTAAACAAACGCTCCCGATACAGTAACAGCAAACAAACACAGTAAACATAAGTCAAAACCTGGCTGATAAAATCGTGCTAATGCATTAATTATACCTCTTTTGAAAAATTATGTTCTAGTAGGATTTCTCTTTAAATCCACACGGCATGGTGTTAGGTTAAATGTTTTCCCAGTGATCGATTAAAATAAAATTTGAGATAGCAATTCTCCAGAATACAGAAAAATTCTTTTCAATTGAACGACATCTTGTCTACTTTCTTTCTCAAGTTCCTTCACCTCTTAAATTATTCAAATTTGGTGAATCTTCTGGATTATTACATGACTTCATTTACAAAATCTTCATGTTTTCTTAAATGTTATTGTAAGAAACTGTCGGTCCCATGTAAGAAGATTATTATTGCAGTTGGTAAATTACAGACTCTATGAGACCAGCCCCTTATCTGATTTGACCGATCCCAGTTTAAAAGTTATATAATAATCATACATCAAATTGATCGGAATTATTAATATAGTGTTTTTGTTAAAAAATATCTTTTTATTTAAGAGAAGGGGGATCCTGTTCAACACTGACTCTATGGGACTAGCCCCTTATCGGACTTGACCAATCTGTGTAGTCCTGATCGACACTGACAACAAGGGTTTAGATAAAGAAGATGAATGCCAGTTTCTAGAAACATTAGAAGATCAGGCAGCAAAGTGAAATAGATTAATGATTTCAGTGTGTACTAACGACATTTTATCTGTAGTTATCTCACAATAAGGGTCTAATAAGCTACCGATGTTGATATAAATATCAACAGCCTGTGTTAAGTTAAGTTCAGCTTAGAACATGAAGTACAAGAAACGTGTTTGTGAAAATGTTCTGAATTGCAACATTTGTATAACAAAATAATTAAAAAAACACACAGCCTGACCATGATTGTTCTACATTTCACTACAAATTCATTCAACAAGAATAAAAACTAATCTCGCAAAATACACGTTTGTGCAATGTAAACCATAAAAATGCTTGAACAAACGTAACTGAAAAAAGTGCTTCAACTCTAAATATTGTCAAAGTGAAATATCAGTAAAAAAAAAACACCAAAAAAACAACAACGAAAATATGATTTTGCAAGTGAAAAAATCACTAGCATTAGTATTGGTTATATAATTAGTTAGTGTTTTCTCTGTACGCAATCAATGTTTACTGATGGCAGGAACAGGAGATATATTTTTATGGGTTTTTATCTTGGACCGCTTTTTTGTAAATAATACTGAAAACAGAGAAAGAAACTGTAACTTATTCCATAGGGTTTATCTGAAAAGTTAAGGAATTATGTATATTTGACGTCATCAATTTCAATCCCACCATGCAACATATTTTGAACAACATGCGATAAAACCTATTTTTCATTGTTGTATACCATAAATGGAAAACCTTATTAAACGCGTGTTTAGCCGGAATGTTTGTAATAACGTTATTTTACCAATGTACAAGTACGACTGTGTATTAACAGATATTAGCGTTAATTACCGACAACTGCGTACTGCGCACCATTTAATAAGGGATGATTTGATAAGATTTGCTGTAGAGATGATTGTCATGTTCCTGGATTTCTGTGTAATTAGGTTCATTAATAACTGGCTACATCATCCCATAGACATGCGGATGTCCGTCATAGCCAAGCGCGATATCGACTCAAATAACTTGTTTCAAATGACAACAAAACGAGGCCTCAACCGCTACTGTACACTATTAGTGGTCAGAACAAGCGTCGTAGTCTGTATTTAATTGGCACTGTCGGACGAGCGATAAATATATGATTTACGATAAACAGTCCTTTTTTATGTCCGAGACAAATGTCATTGACTTTAGTGCAATTCTATTTTTACCCAACGGGTACATTCGGTGCTCGTCAGTTTCAAATGAAACGTTGATTGTTTTGTTTTTTTGTCGTATGTCTCTGTACTAAAACAAAGAACAAAAACATGACACTGTATATAATAGTTTCTCTTATTAATCTCGTATTGATTTAACGTTGAGATTTTAAGCTGAAACTCAACATGAAGCAAACAGACCAAAATGGTGATGCTGCCTCCCGGTTACAAAATAATTACTTTACAGCTTACAGTTCTGTTATTGCTCTATGGTCTATGATATCCCTTCCGACCCCAATTACCGTTTACACCACACATATTACGTTTTAAACACCACAAATTACTTCTTTTTACACCGCACAAAAACCTTTTACATCACACGTATTACCGTTTACACCACACAAATTACCATTTACAAAACACAAATTACCATTTTAACAACACAAATACAAATTTCCTTTCACACCACACAAAAACCGTTTACACCACACAAATTACCAATTAAACAACACAAATTACCTTTCACAACACAAACCGTTTACACCACACAAATTACCAATTAAACAACACAAATAATCTTTCACAAAACAAACCGTTTACACCACCACACAAATTACATTTCACACCACACAAAAATCGTTTATATCAATCCAATTTATATCAGAATAAGCATGCAGATGCAAATTACCGTTCATACACAAATAACCGTTTAAACCGATAATACCGTTTATACATAAAGCGATTTGAAAGTCAGTGCTTCAAATTCAGATCTTTATAAATGATTAAGTAAAAGTTTAAAATTTAAATGTATTCAGTTGGAAAACGAAATATATAAATAAAGATAAAATATCGATTTTATTACATTTTCTTTCTCAAATATCAACGTAACTGGTTGGGCATTATCCTCTATGACTATCAACCATAGTAAAAGAATTCATATTGCTCGAGAAGTTTGGTCCATAAATCTGGACATGACCATGCATTGGTCAGCAGAGACTAGCGCCACCAGTAGAGTAAAACCATCTGGGACATAAAGTTGAACAGAAGTCCACACATCTGGACATGACCATTGGCCAGCAGAGACTAGCATCGCCAGTATAGTAATACAAGCAGGGACATAAAGTTGACCAGAAGTCCAAACATCTGGATATGACAATCGGTCAGCATTGACACGAGTTGCATGTTATAATGATGAATCACGACAAGAAAAAGAAAAATTTGATCCTAATTAATTTCCGAGCGAACAATGGAATCTGTCAGTAAAATGAGTTCTATTTTATCACACACGTGTATTGTGTGATAGATCGGTCAATATCAGCTTTGTGTTAAATGAAGGCATCATTAGAGATATCAGAGGTATCATGGTTTTTATTACGTATTTCTTAACACTCTTTTACCAGGAAATGTTGGAAATATAGAGAAAACCCCATAAAGAGTTAAATTCAAGAGTTAAAATCAACTTTGCCATCTCCACTATTATTTTTTTTTTGTAATTTTCCGAAATTCTCTTTTTGCATAATGAACATATATTAATTCGTCCAAACATAGTATTCCAGTATGAGCAAAGCTTGATTGGACGAAATAGTTGTTCTAAATATTCATGTTTTCGTAATTTCTTCATACAAGTGAAATAGAACTAAACGTTATAAGATTGTATAGTATAGTAAATATTTCCCTTCTTTGTCTTTCTGCATCGACTGCAATCTTTTATAAATACATGAAATTACTTTTGTCTTTCTATTCTTTAGTCTCCGAGGTTTGCTGTAACTTTGAAGGCCAAAGTTATCTCTTTAAAGAAATGGCATGGTTTATAATATACACACTTTACAGATTATTTAATTTGAAGTCAATCAGTACTTCTAATTTTTTTAATTCGTAATAAAGCGAGTTTATTCACCCGACCCTCTGTTTCAATAGTTCCTTGGTGCACAAGTGTTACCGAAGATTCCTAGATGGACGAAACAGTTGTTTATGAAGCTCGCCCCTATTGAAAAATTATTAGACTCGTTTTATAAATCTCTTATGAAATGGAAAGTCATGCAAGATCCTATAAATATATATATATATTCTTCACGTTTATAGCATAGCACGTTTATTTTTCAAATTAAATTCAACCTGCAATGCATTAAGCGTTGCTTTATCCCACCACTGTATGACAGTATGAGGCGACTTATTCAAGCCGCTGCAGAGAATCCATGATTTATTACTTTCTATCTAATTGGGAACAACGGATGGAAATTATTAACAAACTGCCTAAATTGAATATTTTTTTATCATATCAATTATTTTTACGGTAGTTAATCCCAAATGCAATGTAACTCGGTCAAAATAATAATGAACAAAGTCCCTTGTCAACGTTATGAGATGTAAGGAAAACATTTAATCGAGTAGTTAAATTGCCGGTGGAAATCATCATCATATGATCTTAGCTGTTGAGCACACTCATAGTCATTACTTAAATGTTCAGTGAATATGTCTACCGACAACAATAATAAAATATTATTCACATTTTTATAAAGGATTACAAGTTGTCAAAAGATATAAAAAAAGGGGGTCATAAAATAGACAATATGCATTGGAATGATGGTTTTATAGTATTTCTTGGTGTTGACAAATATGCACTAACATCTACAGAGATATGCCGTTAAGTGTTTGACGGGCTGTACTATATATAAACAGATGATTAAGATATATTTTGACTGTCATGCACTGCATTTGATTAGCATACGAATTATCTCTAATTCATCCTTCTTAACTTCACCAATGCACGCAATAAGTCCCGTTATTTAGTTAAAATGTAATTAAAGCTTTAATGATGTCATCATGAACTTTGGGTGAAAAATGTGTCCTTAAAAATATAAAAATACGTTTAATATCGGTACTACCTGAACAACGCGTGTTTATTCACACGACCTGAAAAAACGTGCATGATGGTAGGACACGGTCTACAACAAAGTTTTTCTCACATCGTAAAAATAAAACAGACGGCTTTGAGTGTAGTTTTATTGTTGATTTGTAAGAGTATAAATGTTTGTCGTGCAGATTATGGCATCGTCAAGCTCTTGACAATGTATAAATATCATTTCGTGATGAAACTGAAATATAAATTCGGCAATAAAGTGTCTATAAATACATCAGTGCCCGCCTTCCATATAATCATCTGTTCTCTGATGTAACCTTTAATCTATGGATAACTTGTTTTTAGATAAAACAAATTATAAATGTATTTTTAGATAAAAATGTCATTATATCCTTTTCTAATTATGCAATTCTTTAAAGAACATCACCCTTATAAAATCTGCCCAAACTGTATGACACATGTATGTTTTATACTTGTTTTTTTCCCGTTGATATTTACTGTAATAAAGTCGACTGAGTTTTCTTAAACATGAATTATATTATTATTATTATTTACCTGCATTGGTACGATGTGGTATATTTTTGTAGAATGAATTGAAATATGAAATTTGAGTGATCCGTCTATAACTGTGAAATGACAATTTTTTGTTGTTGTTGTTGTTGTTTTTGATAAATAAAAAATAAATCAATAAAAAAAAATTCCACGAAGTTATATGTCCATGCAGTAATAACAAGTTTTATATAAAGCAATTCTCTGTTTGGCTGTTACTCGTAATCCACGAATTCATGTACCCACGAAATCGTGATTTGTCGGAAAACCACGAAATGTGGGCCCCACGAAAATATCTGATCTCACAATATGTTTTTGTCTGTACATTAATTTATTGTCAGAAGCATTTCTTTTGTGTACGTGACAGATGGTACGGGCGCACATTGGCGTTTACAAATGTCTGTAATGGTGTATAGTAAATGTGTGTCATATCAAGTACCATTTCGCGACGAAAGCACGGCCAAGCTTTCTGTCCCTGTGACAAAAACAGAACTCTTTTTAATACTTGCCACGCGCTGAGGTGGGCCAAATGACCACGTGATCATGTACGGAACATCACTAGCTTGACGGAGCAATTACAATAAAGTCATTACTTATTTATCTGCATGGTGTTATTTCTAGGAGGTATCCATAGTCAATAATTTTATCTTAAATAGTTTAAGTAGTTATAAAAAGTAGTCTAGAGAAATTTCTTCGCGGCAGTAAGATTATGAATATTTGTCTCATACATTTCAAGCTAACAAGGATATTTATTATGACAGCCTAGCTTGATAAATATAACAAAAACGTGGACAGTTCTATTTATCATCTTCATTGTTGTTATGTGCTGTTAAATCCCTTTGAAGGATGCTCCATAATTCTTTTCAAGGTTCTCAACAAGCTTTTCTGGGATTAAGACAACAGGGCACCTCTAAATCAATGTCCTTAAATGACACCACTCGCCAGGTTGAACTCTTGCCAGCCACGGACGCGAATCGATTTCTTGACAACTGCAACTCGATTTGATCAGGAATCGTGCATCGCTAGAAATAAAACAAATCCGTCTACTTTTTATGGCAGGATTACAAATGAAACAATGTCTAGATATGCATGTTGCTCCACCGAGGAAAGGCGCTGAGGGATGTGCTACCTTATTGAGTTTAAGTATTAAGTTTGATATGATCGATGTTTGTAACATTCTGAATACGTCAAATAGTCATCAGCACTAGTATTCCTGAGACTAACTGTGGAAGTGTTTTTATATTTCAGTTTGGTTTGACTCTACCGATAACGCTGTTAATATTGTTTTCTTTATTTTTCTTTATATATTCATTGAGATTTATATCATTTCTTTCAAAAGCAGAAATGTTATAATGATTGATTTTGTACTCTACCAACGGCTGTGATGACAGACGTCTTTTAAAGCTTCTTGAAGACACATCAGCGCCATCCACTCCCTGGTCTAAGACTTGGTAACTTAACAAGTCGGTAACTCTTGTGTTGTCAAAATTTTAGAAAAAAAGCATGAATACAAATAATAATATATATATTTCTGCAAATTGGCCTTCTGAATATCCATTAAACTGAATTATGTTTATCAGTGTTTTTTTGAAAATATGACTTGTGGCAGTTCCGATTTAATTAGCATTAAGCTGAATAGAATATGAATAGCTTAGCTCTCTATTTGACCCACAGGGTCAGGAAAATTGCGGCCATTCCATGGCTAAATATAGACTAGCCTTTTGTAATGTATCTTTATGTCGTCCGGAGATCAGCGAGGACAACGTTCATATAGATTTATACCCCATACTCGATTATTTTATATATTTCATTTATTTGATAATTATGGATGCTGCAGACGTTCTCTGCAGCTATAAACTGTATATAATCCTGATAATTGGTCATCAGGTTAAGCTAACTCTC
Source organism: Mizuhopecten yessoensis (assembly GCF_002113885.1). Lineage (NCBI taxonomy): Eukaryota > Metazoa > Mollusca > Bivalvia > Pectinida > Pectinidae > Mizuhopecten > Mizuhopecten yessoensis. The sequence continues at coordinate 1,653,169 of NW_018480078.1, read as the reverse complement.
GTTTTAGTTTATTTTTGTTTGTTAAAAAGACCATTTCAAACCTCCTGTATTTCACACTTCGAAAAACTATCATTCAAATTAATTAAATTTGAAAACTTGAAAATACATTAAAATTAAGTTGGATTAAAATGAGCAACCCCCACCACCAGCATCTGTGTTTGTAAACCTTTGATTAACATATTTTGATATAAATGGAATCCGCTTCGTGTTCACGATTAAAAATTGGGAAATTAAATCTTTATAGGGAATGGATATCTAAACACATTTACATATAGAACAGCTACAGAACAGAAATAAACCAGATACATTTGTGTTCTAATCTCCATTTACATTTGCATAGTGTGGTACTGATAAACCTAAATAAAAGTACCTATATCTTATTCCCATATTTAGCATTTTTATCAGAGATATTTCTTAATGATATCATGCTTTATTTAGATTTTCCTACCAATTAAGGGCGCCGAGATGGCACATTTTACTAAATTCCTATCATGATATAATAATTTGGCTTCAAATTAACCTTCACAATTTACATGTGAAAGCATATGAGTTTCTTTTTTTTTGCAAACAAAATGTTTGAAATTAAAACATTTCAATTGCTAAAATGTAAATATTTGACTGTCTACCATCGATATCTATGTAAATACCATGAAAATAAGCAAGATGTCGTCCTCTACTCATTACTCTGTATCAAGGACCCAAGCATGCGTGGGATTGGCGATTAAAGCAAATTAATTAGATTATTTAAATAAGAGAAAATGTGTTTATCATAGTTTATGAATAATGTTTTTAATACATTTTTTGTTACTTTGTTAAACATATTGCTCTAACGTCATAAGCTTCAGGCTAATTTCTACCCAGCTTTTCGTTAAGACTCTAGTTTTTGTCGTTTTTTTGCTAACCAATAACATTCACAACTGTTATCAATAATGGACTTTTGTTGAGGAGAAGATGTGGTTATATGAACCTGAGAAAGCGACACTGACCGAGTCAATATCACAACTTATCGACCCCCACGTGATTATGTTTCAGCTGGATGTGGGAAAAGCCCATTTACCATTTGATCTAAGGTGACGAAAAACCAATTAATTTAAAATTGATAAAGTGTACAAAGTTTCTATAAAAGATATGCAGTAGTAAGGATGAATGCCATGATCCCTGTAAATCCCTTTCAATGCTGAACATGTCTTTAAGAATGGGAATCGTTTATAACCGATGCTGATACTGTACGTAATTTTTGTAAAGCAATACAATTATTGTATATAGGAGTGACCCCGCGGTAAAATAATGTCAATACACAGTAGATATCATCCTTAATAATTGCAATATGCATATGTATGGCCGCTAAATAACACATACATAATGAAAGTTGCGAGAATAAAAATCCTAAATAATAATATCCCCCCCCCCCCCCCCAAGTAAAAAGAGAACATTATACGTAATTAGAGAAAAGAGATAACAGTATACGTAATTGCTTAATTTACACAGAAAATTATACGTGATCACTTATTTTACACAGAGAACATTATAGTAATACATATGTAACTTAATTTACACAGAGAACATTATACATTACACGTAATTACAGTAAAAAGAGAACATTTTACGTAATAATTTAATTTACACGGAGAACTTCATACATAATTACTTACTTTACCCAGATACCATGATACGTAATTACTTACTTTACGCAGAGAACATGATACGTAATTACAGTAATAAGAGAACATTAAATATACTTCATTACAGTAATTATAACAAATAGAGAACATTATACTTGATTACTGTAAATAGAGGTCAAAACACGTATTGACTACAAATAGAGAAGACAATAATATATAATCACATTACGTTCGCAAGTATGCTTCAAAGAACTTATACACAAAAAGTTTTCAATTATAACATCAACTGATATTGAACTGTTGAATCGATTTATCATTTGGTGTTTGATATCTTTCGTGAATGTCAAAAGGCAACAGATGTCTTGTATAAGTTTTCATTTTGATATCCACAAAATATTTTAATTATTTGATTTACTTGGTCAGTAAACCTGGATGTCCTAAATCGATAAAAACACTCAATTAAAAAAATCTATCTCAGATAAGGAGACCAAAAATAAGCTTCCATTAAGGTTATCAATTTCATTTAGGGGTCACACTGATATCGTGTTCTTAACCCATGTTTACATAGGTGCAAACGCACCACATACGACTGACCTCTTAGCGTCTTATATCTACGTTGACCTGATCACTAGGAAAGTAAGTCATATTTCTTGAGACTACAACTAGTCAGTTCATTCTCTAAAAATAGGGATGATCATTTTCGAGATTGCTGAGATTGTTCGATACCCGAATTATTAGAGAGAAAAAAAAGTGAAATAGTAACTTTGAAAATAACATGATAATGAGAATAGAGAATTAATTAATACTCGTTTAAATACACGTGTATCGTTGATTTTCTTTTCAAGCGAACCATACACTGACAAAGCGAGCATGTCGGATTGATACTCGTATGACGACGGTAGCGAAATGTGTACCTTTTCACCTCACAGTCGAAACGCTAAACCCTTTCTATCAAACTACAGCAGTAACTACACACAGATAGATATTACACGACCGACCACACCACGCACCGGCCAGATGGACAATTTCACACAATGACCGCTGCTTTCTAAAGATCGTGATAGACAGTCACACTCGAACAAAACCATCTTATAAACACTGACGCAAGAGTTAACACGCAAAAGCACTGTTTCACGTTTGTGAGGCATGCTATGATTCCATGTTAAAACTAATCAGGTTTTAATAGCCACACAACTTCCAGGTTAAAAACAACTACACCCATAATATTTTATACAAATATTGGATAAAAAAGCATCCTATCAAAAGGACCTTGGCAAGAAATTAACAATATGTTAATTTAAATATTTTTATACTACTAAATTGCACATGATCTGTAACCAGCTGTGGCCAAAACATTCGGTTATAAGTGCACACGGACGATAATGAAGTAGTTATCATCTAAAGTTACAGGAGGAAGTATGTCACAGACTCCTCCAGATGTGATAGGTAGGACAGGTGAAAACACAGCTACGGCATATAATGTAGGTCAGAAGTAGCTGACACTGCTGACACCGGGAGGGATATATGGCCTCAATACAAGACACAGAAAGCGAAAGGTGACCTTATATAAATCTTAAGAAAATTCATTTATTACGACGTATGTGAAAGGTGCAATCTGTTAGAAAAGCATTAGCTGATCACCACAGCAACATTCGCAAAAAATGTATTTTACAACTGCAGTAATATTTGGTTTCGATACAGAATATGTTAGTTATAGATCGACTGGTAAAGTAAAACGATATTGACGGATTTTCAAACAAAATTGCATACTGATGAGATCGAGTTGTAGGCTGAAATTTGCACAATATACTATTAATGGCATTATTAAAGGAGGAGCCAATCCCCGTTGTGTGGAATTTAGACAGGACGTTACACTTTCGGTAAAGTAAAACATAGAACCGAATCTAGAAACCATTATGACGACTATTCAATGGAGTGGCATATCACATATAAGAAAACAAAATATCGAATATGCAACATTCCGTATTGCACATGTGCAATACAGAATGTTATATTGCATGATCTGATTATTGCTTGCATTACTATAACAAGATTCAGCAGTTATGTGATGAAGGGTTCTCTCTGCTGATGGGTATTTTTCTCAATAGTAATTATAGTATTCTGACACTTTCTTTAAACATACATGTATATGGTTTTGTTGATAATGCGTAATATCCTTACTCTTTTTTATCCAATGGAAAATCTTAGCTGCTGCCAGAACCTACCTACGCAAGCGCGAGGATGATCGTTTATGATTAATAACTTGAAATATTCGACAGAATATGTTGTATATATGTTTACGTCATATATTTTTAGTGACCTCAAATCACGTGATATTGATTCCATTATTATGTAAAATCCATCCTCTGCGCTATATCCCCGTAATTAATTACTAACGCTTCAGTTTTGTTAATAAGGTTACAACAATTTTAGCAGATATTTCCATAAATAGCATGTTACATGTATGTTTGTAAATGGTGTGAGATGAAAGGTAATAGACATATGTTAGAAACATCCGCACGCACTTCATTTATTACATGTGCATATGTCATTTGACGTCAATTGATTTAAATATGCTCCACAAAAGGTTATCGATAATCATTCGAAGATGCATCGCCAGGATCATTCTACATATATGCATAATATTATTTGTTAATTAGCTACATAAAATCACTTTATTGATTAATTAATAGATTAAATATAATTGCTATATTTAATCTGCTTCGAATTGCTATCCGCACGGAATTGATTTCACAAATATATATTGCTATAACGGTTAAATATATGTATCAGTTTAATGTTTTAAATATGACTAAAAAACTATTCGCGTTGAATTCCTCATAACGACAATCTTCAAAACAACTACCCCCAAAAATGACTTTCTTCGGAACGACTTCAACATAAAGATTATCCTCACAACGACTACCCTAGCAATGACTACATGTATCAATCATTATGAGTTCCCTCACTCACAAAAACATCACATCCTCATGGCCACAACACGAGAATTGACTACAGATACCCGCACAACTACTCCTCTCATGGGTTTAGCTCCCAACGACCTTTAGCAATCACATATGCTACATGTATCGTCACAACCATTTCCTCACAAAGTTTATCCTTTCAACGACTACTCTAGCAATGACTACAGCTATCCTTACAACTACCTCCTATCAAAGGTTTCCCTCCAAACGACCCTCCTAACAAAGACTACCTTATCCTTACAACGGCTTCCTCTCAAACGTTTTCCTCCCAACGACTATCCTAGCAATGACTACAGCTGTCCTCAAAACCACATCCTCTCAAAAGTAATCCTCCAAACGACGACCCTAGCAATAACTACAGTTATCCTGAAAAGTACTTTTTCTCAAAGGCTATCCTCCCAACTCTCAAACGCTATCCTCCCAAAGACTACCCTAGCGATGACAACAGCTATTTTACAACTACCTCCTCTCAAAGGTTTTCCTCCCAACGACTACCCTAGCGCAGCTATTTTACAACTACCTCCTCTCAAAGGTTTTCCTCCAAACGACTATCCTAGCAATGACTTCAGCTGTCCTCAAAACCACATCCTCTCAAAAGTAATCCTCCAAACGACGACCCTAGCAATAACTACAGTTATCCTGAAAAGTACTTTCTCTCAAACGCTATCCTCCCAACTCTCAAACGCTATCTTCCCAACGACTACCCTAGCAATGACAACAGCTATTTTACAACTACCTCCTCTCAAAGGTTTTCCTCCCAACGACTACCCTAGCGCAGCTATTTTACAACTACCTCCTCTCAAAGGTTTTCCTCCAAACGACTATCCTAGCAATGACTTCAGCTGTCCTCAAAACCACATCCTCTCAAAAGTAATCCTCCAAACGACGACCCTAGCAATAACTACAGTTATCCTGAAAAGTACTTTCTCTCAAACGCTATCCTCCCAACTCTCAAACGCTATCTTCCCAACGACTACCCTAGCAATGACAACAGCTATTTTACAACTACCTCCTCTCAAAGATTTTCTTCCCAACGACTACCCTAGCGCAGCTATTTTACAACTACCTCCTCTCAAAGGTTTTCCTCCAAACGACTATCCTAGCAATGACTACAGCTGTCCTCAAAACCACATCCTCTCAAAAGTAATCCTCCAAACGACGACCCTAGCAATAACTACAGTTATCCTGAAAAGTACTTTCTCTCAAACGCTATCCTCCCAACTCTCAAACGCTATCTTCCCAACGACTACCCTAGCAATGACAACAGCTATTTTACAACTACCTCCTCCCAAAGATTTTCTTCGCAACGACTACCCTAGCGCAGCTATTTTACAACTACCTCCTCTCAAAGGTTTTCCTCCAAACGACTATCCTAGCAATGACTACAGCTGTCCTCAAAACCACATCCTCTCAAAAGTAATCCTCCAAACGACGACCCTAGCAATAACTACAGTTATCCTGAAAAGTACTTTCTCTCAAACGCTATCCTCCCAACTCTCAAACGCTATCTTCCCAACGACTACCCTAGCAATGACAACAGCTATTTTACAACTACCTCCTCTCAAAGATTTTCTTCCCAACGACTACCCTAGCGCAGCTATTTTACAACTACCTCCTCTCAAAGGTTTTCCTCCAAACGACTATCCTAGCAATGACTACAGCTGTCCTCAAAACCACATCCTCTCAAAAGTAATCCTCCAAACGACGACCCTAGCAATAACTACAGTTATCCTGAAAAGTACTTTCTCTCAAACGCTATCCTCCCAACTCTCAAACGCTATCTTCCCAACGACTACCCTAGCAATGACAACAGCTATTTTACAACTACCTCCTCTCAAAGATTTTCTTCGCAACGACTACCCTAGCGCAGCTATTTTACAACTACCTCCTCTCAAAGGTTTTCCTCCCAACGACTATCCTAGCAATGACTACAGCTGTCCTCAAAACCACATCCTCTCAAAAGTAATCCTCCAAACGACGACCCTAGCAATAACTACAGTTATCCTGAAAAGTACTTTTTCTCAAAGGCTAACCTCCCAACTCTCAAACGCTATCCTCCCAACGACTACCCTAGCAATGACAACAGCTATTTTACAACTACCTCCTCCCAAAGATTTTCTTCGCAACGACTACCCTAGCGCAGCTATTTTACAACTACCTCCTCTCAAAGGTTTTCCTCCAAACGACTATCCTAGCAATGACTACAGCTGTCCTCACAACTACATCCTCTCAAAAGTAATCCTCCAAACGACGACCCTAGCAATAACTACAGTTATCCTAACAACTATATCCTCTCAAAGGTTTTCCTCCCAACGACTACCCTAGCAATGACTACAGCTATCCTCACAACTACATCCTCCCCTCACAACGACTACCCAAGCAATGCCTACAGCTATCCTAACAACTACATCCTCTCAAAGGTTATCCTCCAAACGACTACCCAAGCAATGCCTACATCTATCATAACAACTACATCCTCTCAAAGGATATCCTCCAAACGACGACCCATGCAATGCCTACAGCTATCCTCACAACTACATCGTCTTAAAGGTTATCCTCACAACGACTTACCTTACATTGCCTACAGCTATCCTCACAACCATTTCCTCATAACGACAACCCAAGCAATGACTGCAGCTATCCTCACAACTACTTCCTCATAACGACAACCCTACCAATGACTACAGCTATCCTCAAAACCATTTCCTCATAACGACTACCCAAGCAATGACAACAGTTATCCTCACAACTTCCTTCTCACCACGACTACCCAAGCAATGACAACAGTTATCCTCACAACATCCTACTCACAACGACAACCCAAGCAATGACAACAGTTATCCTCACAACTTCCTTCTCACAACGACTACCCTCACTCACCTGAACTATATCTACACAAAAACTAATGATTACAGTGTACCCTCCTAGGTCCGACATTTTACATACATGTAGCTATTATTTTTATTAGTCGTCGCCCGATAGATTCCTTTTTCAAACTATCACCGTAGTGATCAAATATCGTTTGATGTTCTTTGGCATCTGAAATCATAACTTAATTATCTTAATTTAAAAATAAATCATTTAATTAATATTGATTGCATTATTTGATTAAAAAGGAATCTTTGAAGATTATAGGTTATGAAATATTAAAAAAGTCAAATATTGCTTTGACTTATCAATAGCTCCAATAGATGTCTGCATGCCATTAATACGCCGAAAAAAATGTATGTGACATTTGCATTTCAATATTGCACATACATTTTTATGCTTCACAAACTCCAATTAGCCAGATAATAAATTTGTGTCTATCATATCTACAATTTACAGTGTTAGATTACAGAATGTATTTCAATACCATATGTTTGATATACAATATTGACTTTGTTATCAGATTATCAAATACGATATTACATCCAGGCTTCACAAAACTCGATTCACCGACAGGAAAAGTGCAACTTAATATGACCATCTCTCCTTTAATAAATATAAATATATGTATATTACATGTCATTTATAGTATGAACAAGTCCATTTATAAACAAATTATACCACAGTATCAAAAAACAGGGACAAAGTATACCCTTGCGCCAACACGCAGGGACAAAATATACCCGAGCGTCAACACACAGGGATAAAATATAGCCCAGCGACAACACACAGGGACAAAATGTATACCCCAGCTTCAACACACAGGGACAAAATATACCCCAGCGTCAACACACAAGGACAAAAAATACCCCAGCGTCAACACACAGCGACAAAATATACCCCAGCGTCAACACACAGGGACAAAATAAACCCCAGCGTCAATACACAAGGACAAAATATACCCCAGCGTCAACACACAGGGACAAAATATACCCAAACATCAACTAATGGGAGTAACATAAACCGAAGGCTCAACACACAACGATAAAATAGATATATATAACAGCAACACTTCACAAGGACAAATAAATCCACAGCGTTTTCACGACAACATATACCTCAAGCACACCACAAAAAGGCACAACTCACACAACAGCTTTACGACTAAAGGACAAAGTATTTCACAGGGTCACCACGAGATACATATAACATTAAAACATAGCGAGAACATAAGACATCGGGGCACCACACGGACAACTGGTTTGTATACCTCGTCTATATAACGGCGTGTCTGATTGGCTGATACTGGTCACATTACAGGACAATAAAACAGCATGTCACCCTCACGCGCTTAAGTTTCCTAATTCTTATTTTCCTTATTCGGAGAAACTCTAGACAATTCGGCAAGAGCTACCACAGCCAATTGGCAGACGACAACATTAATGGTGCGTCAACCTGATCATCTCTACTACTGTGCTATTGTCTTATTCATTAGCATTGCCCTTGCAGTAGAGATTCACTTTTCTTTGTTCCTCCTCGATAGATAATGTTTCACTCCGGCTTTGCCTTCGTGAAACACGATAACACTCGGAGAAACAAAGAACCGTGTTTCCCTACAGTAATCGCAATAAATAATTTATTATGCTGAAAAATATCAAAATAATAATAATGTATGATGCCTCTCGTCATATGAGGGAAGTTGTACATATCACTTAACTTTTAAACAACTCTTCACAACAGTGGATACCACTGATATTTCCCAGAAATAATGAAGACCACCATAAAAGTGTTAGAATGAAGCATACCTATGTGGTGCCGCTAATTAAACAACCTGGATGTAATAGGACATAGGTTTGAACAAGGCCAGTGACAAAATCAGCTACAAAGAGGCCACATATAATATTCTAGTATCTTAAATTGTTTTTTCAAGAACAACACACGAACACCATATAACTAAACATTTAATAATGTGGGGGGTGACGTAAATTCATCTTGAGCTATTGATCTTATTATTACTGAATGTAAGCGATGAACAGGTGCAGTGCGATGATAATAGCCCAGTAGTAGATATTTATTTATTATTGCATATGTTTATTGATGATGTCAAAAGCTACAAAAAGGTGAAATAAAGGACATTTACCTATATGTATAGACTCGCAGGTGCTACCAGTTGTATTTTCACATTTTTCCGTGTTAATTGAATTAGAAAAAGTATTTCGAACTTAAATGTCAAAGAACCTAGGGCAGAATACGAACAAAGAAAAAGATTTGTATTTAGACCCTCGAAAAAGAATTGGCAGGAGAATAAGACTAGATTGTTCAGAAGAATAAGAGTCTTCTACCAACACATTTTTACCCGGCAGAACGACGAATTTAACCATTCATAAGAAAGTAGGGACGCTGATGAAATAGGTATTTCATTTGAAAATTTATAAAGAACATTTGAGAACTGCTTTCTTCATTCTACTTGTGTTCCAAACAGAGTACGAACCAATAATGAGACAGTATTTTGATAGACACACATTGTTGATAAAACACCTGCGCCGAGTACGGTTCATACTTGTTCGTTAACTCAAATCGTACTGACCCGAGCGAAACTTGCACTTAGTCACTCTTGGGGAATCAAAGAATTCGTAAATCGACAGTTATTGCAATTTTATGGACGCACCACATCTGTACCATATGACATCAATAGTTTACGTATCTAGTTCAAGTTCAAATGACAATAATTAAATGGTTTGAAAACTGATAAAACGTTTTCTTTGAGAAGAAAGCAATACAACAATCGGAATCATTTTGTAGATTCATTTAAACGAACACCAACGACGGTATGCAGTAATATAAGTCAGGCTCTATAATTGGTGCAGACGTATTCCATTTCAACCGTTAGATTTGTGCGATGTAGAGTGCTTATGCGTTCCGTTTGTTCTCGGTCCAATAAAAAGTGCAGCATTCCGTATCTTTTATAAACCTCAACATTCCGTGCGTTCGTTGCATGCTCAGCCAAAAATACAAACCGTCTGGATCCAACGATTTTCAAGCATGGTCATCTTTTAAAATATTTAAAGTAAAATATCAGATGCAAACTGCTTTGTTTTTATCTCGATCTCTTTATTTTATGAAGCATGCACTTGTGTATTTAAGGTAACATCTCACTAAGTTCAAACTGTGCTCGTAACAGCATTGACAACATGGTTTACGTTAACTTTTTATTTCTAGCCAAATGTCTGTGACGCTAACCAATGTACTATGAAGCATTTCCACACCACGAGGTGGCCCTTGGCGCTGAGATCGGCCATACAAGAAGAGCACGAGAGCTCTGACAGTCATTGCGTCCATGTGTTATTGCGGACAATAGATAAAGCAGTGATGTCAAGTATTATCACTCAGATAATCTGCGGTGTCTAACGTATCTCTGAACTTCATATCATAAGTCCAGTACTTTGGCGATCAGTCTTGTATCAGATCTTGGAAAATTAACACTTAAATTATTGAAATATTTGGAAAAATGAGTATATTGACAAGGTATGTAATCATTTAAATAAATCGTGATAGGTTATGTCCGTAATGGCATGCTCATTTTGGAATATATCATTGCATAAGACATAAAAAAAACCGGGAGAATACAACAAAATCTATCATTCACCTGGCACTTTGTTTGTATATATAGAAACGCATGTTACTTAAACTGAATAATATCAGTCTACGTATACAGACTGCAATACATGAACTTAGTTCGGGGTCAGTACATATTCGATAGTTCAAATGGGTGCAACAGTGATCGGCCATACCCATCGGCCTCCTTACAGCGAGGGTTGATAGTTACTTCATACATTTGTAAATGTATGCATATCCTGCAATCTTCTTTGTCATCATCACATATTTTGGGTTTGGTACTAGACAAGATGGATTGGTTTGGTTTAGTTTGGTTTAGTATTGTTTAACGTCCTATCAACAGCTATGGGGATTTTTTGGACAGCTTTCCCTGTGTGCAAGATGCATGCGTGTAGTGTATGCGTGTGTGTGTGTTTTGGGAGGCTGCGATATGTCCGTGTTTGTCTCCTTGTGCTAGTGCAGAACTGATGCAGACTTTCTAGTGCTACCTCACTGAAACATACTGCTGAAGACACCCAGCAGGACACCCGACCCGGTCACATTATACTGACAACGGACAAACTAGTCGCCCAACGTTGAGCGTTAAGCAGGAGTAGAAACTAACATTTTTAGACTCTGGTATGTTTCGGCCAGGGGACGGAGGACTATGGCACTGTCCATTAGTTTGTAATACAGAATGGACACAAGAATAATGATAATTTCATATTCAGTCTTACTTTTGAATTTGATATCTTTTCATGATTATCAAAAAATGACATTTTGTCAATGGCATGGAAGAATTATGGAGAGACTTACGGCCGAATACTGTTTTAAATGTTTTAATTGATATTTTGACCGTATTACATTATTTAAATGAGTTACAAGAAATGAGGCTTGAGCACAGAATTCATGCTTGAGCATGAGTATGGTTTCATTAAACGGTCCCAGATGCAAGTATCACACCAGTATTTGACAGTCACGAAAATGTTATGCTAAAGGGATGAAATATTCTTATTAAGAAATATACCTGAAAAAATACCCATTGTCCTTGTTTCTCGAAACATTTTCTGCTACAGACAAAGTTAATCCTTGATTCGTGTACATAAATAAATATGTTTAAATCATCAAAGATTTCCCGGGGTAATCACAGTATGATCATAGGCACCGTGACGATAACACACGACACAGACGATCTTTCAATTTTAATTTCTAAAGGCAAGAATATCCGTCGGCAAGCGCAAACAAATATTTCTATTAGAAATGTAATAAGATTTTTTTTCGCTGCAACAATATCCAAAACTAGTGGCTGCAATAGCAGAATGAATAAAGAGGTTTACAAGTTAATTGGGTCATCACAGTTACAACAACATGATGTATCGAAGTACAATAATACACACTTGTAAAGACAAAATGGTGACAAGTACAAGAAACAGTTATCATGATACATTATCAATAGATGACACTTGTAGTATATGTTTACAGCAGTTTGTTAAGTCTTTCAAATAAAAGGATCGAACATCCCAGTAAACTACCATATCACGTTATGAGTAAGAGATCAACGTGATCTGATACCCATTCCCCCTTTCTCACACACACACACTGCCCTATCAACAGTCATTGACAGGTAACATCACCATGCACTGGTCGGTTTCACCTTCTAACAGTTTGTCTTCATTTAGAAAGCTTATGGACATGGTCAGGTTTCTTTATACTCACTTCTCCACAACCCATGAGAATGTTGATCTGATGTTTCGTTAAAGATCTGTACTGGGTAGCTTCGTTCTTTAAAATTGCGCTGAATATATATTTTAATTGAGTTTTCACATTTCCTTTTTTCATCAAAAATCGTAATGATATATCAATTTTAATCGTGTTTTCCCCCAAAAATATGCCACATCAATACAATTTGTGTCGATTTCCTTATTTTATTTGAGTAAAATATTCTTTTGAGTAAGTTGTACACATGTAGATCCATACATAACACCTAGTTTGCGTCTGACCTTTTCCCCTCCCCAGCCATATGGCATGATGAACATTCCTCCGGATGATGACCTCCGACATTGATCCCGGCTGTGACTCCGCCAGAAGTTTGACCTTATAGTACTACGCTACACTACGAGCTCCCGAATTTCATGAATGAACATTGAGGGTCCATGGGGTCATTACAATGCGTGTCTGCTCCGTGAACCCTTGCAGGAGATTGACTTGGTAAAAAAGGCGGGAAATAGCAGACGACTTCTGTCAACCCCGTGGAGATTTTTGTTTATATCTCAATAAGTCATATTTAAAGGATGTTTTACAGTCAATCTGTGCATGTTTTTTTCCCTTCAAGAAAAAATATAGTATCGATTTCTTAATGTTAAAGGTTTGTGCATATTTTACAGAGTCATGATATCTGCAGTCATATACATTGTGTGCCTATTGTCGGTTGAAATCTATGCATGCTTCAGAATGTGTATATGCCCAAATAACATAAAATATAGGCATGCATCTATGTTAAATCAAGTTGATATAATATATTAAAGCCACATTAAATGATTTAAAAAAAAATATAATTGGAATCAATTGTTAAGATTTAAGCGGTAGATCTATAACCGATACATTTTTATCATGTTCGATTTTTTATTGTTAGCATGTGATATAGACGATAAAACTGCATGGCAATGTATAAAGAATTTCATTGTAAAATTAAAGTTAAATAAAATAGGTTTATGATGCCATTATTGTTTAAACAGTATGTATTATTTATACTGATTTAATGAGGAAATATATTATTATGTCTAATGAATAGATTGTCTTTTTTAATCAATAAGTATACTTGATAACCGCTCCAACTTACATATTTTAATGCATATACTTGTATATCTAATCGAAAATAGGAAAAATGATACAGGTATGCCTCGATATGATTTATATCATTTACATGGTCTTAGCCATATTATCATACTCACTAATCTTATTAAGAACATTTTAAAATGGTCAATTTCATATATTCTCAGCAATTTTTTTTTTTTTTTTTTTAAATATCGCTAGATATATCGCTACTACTTGTATGATGCCTTTCATGGCGTACTAATTACATCGGTTAAGTCAGGTTTACCGTGTACAAGTTTAATTTTCGGCCAGTTTTGATACGTCAATTTTTTTTTATCAGTTTTACTTCACTAATAAACATATATTTCACACTGTTTACTCAAAGTGCTATATATATCAATCAAGAGAAAATGGAATTGTGAACAGAAATTATACTGTTTATTATTTTGGTACAAGCATGCGCACTGTACCTGCTAATTGTAAAAATGTTTACATTTTCAAAAAAATATTCAAACTCTCTTAGGAATGGCATTCAAAAGCATTGACATTTTAATAAACTAGCTGTGACTGAATATCTATAGTTTGGTGATAATTGAGTAAAAGTAATATAATTTTTAAAGCTCTCGCATTATATAGGTTAATTATGCAAAATTTTGAAATGAAAGTAACATTTCTTTCTTATATCAGGGTGGATCTCGATGGTATCCGCTGTTATCTCTGACGTCATCTCTTACGTCAGAGACCGTATGTCACGCCCACACACAAAACAGATGTCTGATTTCCTAAGAGTACAACTGATGCAGTTAATGAAGTTCAGTGAGTTCTGCAACGCACTGTTTGAATATATATTTTTAGTTATTGCAAACAGTGGTTTGTTTCTTTACACTTGTAGATAGAAATAAATGCAAAAGGATCTTAATAAAAACTTGAAGCTTATCTTAAATCATCTCCTGTATACATTCACAGTGTTCGTCATGTCTACAGGAAAACCGGATGAACACGAGACAAACTAAATATCGGCCAGCCTTCTGATGATGTGTAGCAGACGCATCCCCCAGTAACCCGATTGTAATATATCGTTTACATATCTATTTTGATGTTTCATTTTTCGGGCAAATTCATACCAAGCATTTGACCCAACATTCAGAATTGGCTTCGATAATATCCTAAGCATTACTACTTTAAGCATAATCTGAAATAACTGACTATCTCATTCTACTATTTATTTCAAAAATATATCTCCACCCTATCAAAATCAATTATAATGAGATAAAAAAAAGTTTGAACTTGTTTAAGAAGAGTACGAATCTCACTTTCTTCAAGATAAATTTCCCTTAGTAAAGAACATCCAATCAAATAAAAAGATCTTTAAATTAACTTTTAATTTGGGTTTCTTTGATGTAGAATTGTAAACCGACTTTTGTTAAAGCAACCACTATACCATCTGGTAAATGAAACACGTTTGACGAGTAATTAGGGCAGTATTTCACGTGCATGTGCATTTGAGTGCACGAGTTTTAGACGTAAGAAGGGCATCAGGCTGAGATAAACAGCATCTGTGCTATATAATCACAACCTGTCTGCACTCCTTTCACCACCGTTTCCCCCTCCCCCGAAATTCCATCCAAGTAACTATTTAAACCTACTTCCGATGGAAATGATTGCCTATAATTTTTATGTTAAAGGGGAGACAAATCTCGATCAAATTCTCAAAATGCTCAAGACAGTCGCAGTTATATTTCCATTCGTATTAACATTGGACCCGGCACTATTTATTTATTTATTTTAATACCATTGTATACATTAAACAACATGTTAAAATATTGAAGTAATGACACTGATGGACCAAAAAAGCAAATGAAGCTAACGTGGATTTCAATATGCATCACAGGACGAAACCGTACATTTTTACACAAAGTGATATGTTAAAAAAAGTTAAAGAAATATTATACAATAATTGGCAATGATATGGCACAACCAAACACTTTTGTTTGTCTGTGTCTTACGTCCTATTAACAGCTATGGTCATTTTATGACGTGCAATGTTTTGGTGGAAAGCCGAGGTTTCCGGAGAAAAACCACCGACCTACGGCCAGCACCTGGCGACTGTCCCACGTAGGCTTCGAACCCACAACCACACACTTTTATACGGTACAAAGTTAAAGATGAAATGCTTTAGTAAACACGTGGTAAAATATTGAACAATTATAGGATACAAAACAATGGTATGGTACAATAAGCAAAACTATGTTTTTTTATGTGTTGCTAAAAATATGATTATAAACTTTATTTATGTTACAACTAATATACATGTAAAACAAGTTAAACGTNGGGGGGGGGGGGGGGGGGGGGGGGGGGGGGGGAGGTTTTAATGTGGAAGGAGCCAGATTTCTCGGAGAAAACCCACCTGGTCGAGCAGATGACCCCATACTTTTTCACGTTCGATAGGAGAATCTAACTCGGGCGGCTGGGCGACAGGCGAGTGCGCTATCTACTGCGCCATCCGACCACTCTCACAAAGTGTTTATGTCGAAACAAAAAGTTAATAATCGAAACTGAAAAAAACAACGACAAAACTCAACCAAAAACATAATCAAAATAACTACATTGCACCAATAACACAGGAAATGGCAAAATTAGGCGTATCTGAAAAGTCAGCATTCCCTGTGCCACATGCGGCACCCGTCATAAAGGTTCCTTATACCATACCAGGAAATCTATGTCGGTCAACAGCGATGTGCATTTCAAATTGGAAGAAACCAAGATAGTTAGAAATCAGCTCATATTGACGACTGTAAAAGCTTTGTAGACTAGCTTGAAATATTTCCGTAATTTATTGGTGAACTTGGTGCCGAAACAAACCTTGATGCATGACCATACGCGTTAGTGAATGCTACAACTGAGGGAAGGGGATGTATATATCATGAAATAGCATTCGTATCGTTTATCCCAAAGTTGGGTAGATATAATTGGGATTTGTTTTGTTGACGTACTGTAGTTAATTAGAAAGATATGAAATAGAACATTAGCCTAGTATGTCCTTTAAATGAGATGCAAATAGTTCTAAAAGAATTCGTGACTTAATGACAAAACATTAAATATCTGAATTGAATATGAAAGGGGTCGATGGATTACCTCCCTTCGTTATTAGTTCACCCCTTTGTATCAGATAAGTCAAAAATCAATTTTGCTCTGTAATGTATTATACTATTGATAGTATGTTGACATATTATTTCACCAGATTAAATGGCGATTTTGTTGCTCACAAATGTTTCACAATGTGGAGATGGATGTTATCACATGAAAAACTGGAGATTTTATGTCCTGCTTACATTGTATATTGTTAAGAAAATCTAAAAATTCGTATTTAATGGTACTGGTATGTGAATGAGCACTTTCAAGGTGTCTTAACATCGTTTTCTGTGGTCAGGTGGATGGTTAAGAGTTCTGAATGTGACTAGAGTGAATAGGAGGAAAAACTAGCGATAAGCAATTATTTAAAAGGTCATTTAAGGTTCAATATAAAATGACTGAACGAGCAAAAGAGTCCCTACATGAAACACTTCATAGTTTAAGTACATATTGATGTGATACCCGAAACCTGAAGATAAACTCACGATATGAAATGAAAGTAATTAACTTATATGCAATCTTACTATGGGCCTATTACGATGCTTACTCGACAAAAACATCAATTAGCATCAGAAAACGCAACGATAACATTACAGGTAGTCGGATGGCACAGTGGGTAGTGCACTCTCCTTTCACCAAGGCGGCCGGGGTTCAATTCCCCTATCAGACGTGAAAAGGTATGAGGTCACTTGCCAACCACGTGATTTTTTTCCTGGTTAGTTCGGTTTCTCACCACGCGCGCTAACATCCTGGACAGCAGGAGTGATAATCATAAGTCGAAATAACTTGTTTTATACTTGCTGTAAAATAAATAAATTTTATTTGTTACATTACAGATGAGTCCGTGTCAAAACACGGGTTCTAAAACAGTGTCTGGTTTAAAGTTGGATACACGTGTGACAAAAAAATACGAGAGCATTATAGCACGTTCCTAGTCAATTTTGTCCACATGATTTCATTTTATTTACCACAATTGTTTTTTAGAGCAATGTGATTTCAACTATATTCTCAATTATAACAATACTCTAACTAACGTTGAAATAAAAAATAGAAAATGAAACTAAAACCGATTAAATATTTGACTTGTCAATGCATAATGGCGATGAAAAGCGTTGTTGTGTAGAATGTAGGAGAAGGGAGATAATTCTGTCGGTGAAATATGGTTATTAATAGGACCATAGGAGTTGTCTTTCCTTAGTGCAAAATCGCTCAGTTCTGAGTATGAACCAATTTTAAAGAGCTGTTTTTGAATTCCTACCCTGTAAATTAAGTTAAAGCACGCTCAGACACTATAAATGACCAACTAAAGCAATCTTATTTTTGGTTTTTATATAAAAGAAAATGATTAATTTTGTAACAGTAATAGAGTCATTCCGGATATATCGCAGTCAAACTCCAAACGGTTAAATTTGCAACCACCTCTTTGATGTTCGGGATGCTACAGGTACATTGTTTGTGTACGAGACATAAGCCGGTCCAACTCATGACAACCAAAGCATTCATGCAAGAGTTACTCCACGGAATATTTTGTGCGGACGACAAAACGCCGTTGTAGACGATGTTGTCATTCTGTGAACGACAAATACTTCGGGAAAATCACTATAAATGTTACATTATGTCACTTGCTTGCAGTGGGTATTTACTTGTGCGTGTACTTCACACTAGACTTGAAAACTCCCATACAAAATTTGTGTTGCCATCATAAACACCGTGCATTCTATCGCACCCGTTTGTAGTGCTAGACCAGTGCAGTACAATTACCGCATCAGTTTCCAACTGATACCACAGCATTATCTCCACAAACCCGGCCCCGTATTCATTAAACCATTCTCATGCTCAAGCATGGATTTGTGTTAAAGCCTAAATTATTGTTCCGTTCATGAATTAATATGAAAATTAATTTTGTCAATGACTCGGGGAAAACATTAAGAGAGTTAAAGTACTGTTTTCAATGTTTATGCTTGGCTTTTTTGGTCGTTTGAAATGATTTAATTGAGTTACAAGAAAGTTGGTTTGAGCATAAAATCAATGCTTGAGCGTGAGAACGGTTTCATGGATACTTGCCCCGAACAAAGATACCTGTCATAGGACGTGTCTATACAATAAGGAACCAAACAACTGTGTATGTTGGATCAGATTTATTTCCCCACTTATCGTACTCTATATGAGACAGACATGCACGTACAGAGGTAGCAAATACCTGTTGAACATCTTTAAGGTATGAACATTGACTTTTATGTTCACTTACTGAAAAACACATCAAATTTTCCGTTCTGATTTTTTTCGATCACCTGCGTTTGTATTTTATGCCAGTCTGACCAATTTAAATCTCAAAAATGTTTTAGATGAAGTATATACTGTAAACCAGGATACTTTCGCTGCAGTTTAATTTTCGTCTTTTTTCGCCCTCATTTTTCATCATTACAGGAACATAAGTAAATAATATCATATACATCTGTACATAGTAATTAAATGTGAAGGGCGAACTGAACCTTGGCGAATATTGATTTTACCGGCGAAGGGCGAAAGTTTGACTGGGCGAAAAAAATCATGGTATACATGTACCATTCATGTTGGATCTTACTTCAAATTTAAATACATTTTAAATTGTACTACTTTCAGCTGCACTGTTCAATTTACACGTTTTACTTTCACACACTTGAATATACATGAAATGTATTAATTTGAGAGGGTTTTTTTTCAAATAATTTTTAAATGACACGATGAACGCTACAAATTGCGACAAAAGAATTTATCAACGCGAAGATGTGCCTTATGAAAAGTATGTAATATTACAGTATCACATGTATAATTCCTAAGAGTAATCAATTGATGTACAATATAAAACATTACATATATAACAGGATATAACAATAGGATATTAGTGGACACAGGCATTGCTACCTCTATATCCACATCAATATAATTTGTAATACATTGTGGTAAACATAAAATAAGCCTATATATAAGACGATGTATGTACAACTCAAGATAATTCCGGAATTTGTCCAAGTTTTTCTCAAAGTCGAATACATTACGAAATGAAATAACATCTTGTGGGTGACCATTCCAGATATCAATTATTCTTTGAGTAAAGTAATGTTTTCACATATATAAATGACCATGTTTGAGGTTTTTTTTACTCTGTCTTTTACAATCCCTCCACCAAATTCGGTTCCTATAGCTCATTCATTAGCCTGAACACTCTGATCATATATCCGCGCAAGCGCCTGTAAGCCTTAGTCGGCGTAGTATCTCCTTGCAGCTAATGGTCGTCAATGCTGGGAGTAGTACAATAATGTAACAATAGCAAACTGACAGGTTGACAATAGCACATCCTCGATGCTCCCATCCTCGACATCCAAGGGTTACGCTCACGTACGCTCTCTGCACCCCTGGATTATGTCATGGCAAAATGGAAGGCTCAGTGTGTGCCATCTTGTTGGTGAGACTAGAAGACTGGTTTTATCCTTGATGTACATCAAAAGAATCTTGCGGTCGCGTGACGGTAAAATTGACTGACTTTGAAATCGGGTGTCGCCCCTTGTAATTTTCAAAGGACAAATATCAGTCTAGCGATTTGTCGGTTTTCTTTACCCGATACCAAACAAACAGCTGTATTTGTGCCTTCTATTTTGCTATGACATATCCCAAGGGTGCAGAGAGCGTAAGTGAGCGTAACCCCTGGATATCGAGGATACGATACTCCAGAGATTATGCTCACTTTCGCTCTACGCACCCAATAGGAAAATTGAAGGCATGCGAGTGACTATTTGATTGTTCTCAGGTAAAAATACCTGATGCATCGCTAAGGCTTATACCTCTCCTTTGAAGATTACAGAGGAGCGACACCCGACTTCAAATCTAGTCAATTTTACCGTTATGCGACAGACATATTCATTTAATGTATATCAAATAAACAAACTAGTCTTCATGTCTTCACCACTAGATGATTACAGTGAGCCTTCGATTTTGCTATGACTTATTTTACGGGCCTCGATCAGTTCTTTCTCTCACAGAATGGACAGTGAGGGTTTTCTCCTACTTAAAACATAGCACCTCTTTGTGTTAATAAAAGATAGCATTTTGCGTTCAGAATGGTCAAATAGTATAAAAAAATATACAGGGCACTGATCAATAGCTGTTCAATCAACCATGAAACATATTGGGTAAAAAAGGGTAATGAGTATAGATCTTCTATGAAATCATCGTGTCTATTCAACACCATTTTCGCACAAATGGAAAGTTTATTACCTTCCTTTATGACCCGACTTTCTTTAGAATGAGAACAATGTTAGATGGAAAAATGAAGCAGTTGGCAAAACAAGGCCTAGGATTACAAAAACGACCGGCAGATATTATTAGTGAAGAGCAGGAGCGGACACTGTGGAGAACAGCTGTTTTAGGCTCTGATACCCCACAGAAACTGTTAGAAACCATGATTTTTCAATTTGACTTCCACTTTGCTGTGCAAGCAGGACAGGAACACCGTAATCTCAGGTTTGGCGCACACTCTCAGGTCTCCCTAAAGGAGGATTCACAGCTTCGTCAATATCTGGAATACTGTGAATATGTATCTAAAACGAACCGGGGTGGGATTCAACATAGGAATATTGAGCCAAAAATATCCAAGGCCTATGCAATATCCAACAAGGAAAGATGTATTGTGGAGTTGTACACAAAATACATTCATGCTAGGTAAGTGGTTATCTTGTTGGTTAAGAAATTAATGATTGAAATATAATAAATGAAAAAACGAAAAATAATTTAAAATATACATATAAAATGTATTTTTTACCCGACACCAATCAAATAGCTATCCGTGTGCCTTAATTTTGGTATGACATATTCCAGGGGTGCAGAGAACGAAGATGAGCGTAACCCCTGGATATCGAGGGTAGAAGTATTGAAGATGTTAATAGCGGTGCAAAATTGTAATCGCCTAACGCAGGTCTTTTTGAAAGATCTGCTTCTTGACCAGCTATTAGGCATTTTGCGAAACCGTTCAAAGTGACCTGGATTTTAACAGACTTTGCCAAAAAAAGGTTCTATCTCCTTTCTAAGACCATTCGCATACTAAAGTCTGAGGTTTGTTCAGTCGTTTCATGAAATTATATTTTTATACCAATTACCTCGACCTTTGAACTTTCTTGTCCATAGAGCAGCTCACGTACCAAGTATGAGCTTGAACGTGTACGATAAGTTTTCGTTTGTAAGGATCTAGACGTAAATATTCCTTTATCAATAACAGTTACCTTGACATTTGACTGACCACACTGATCAAGGCCTAGACGGATTTTCAAAGATATGGACGCAATTTGGTTAAAGTGTATGCTAATGGAGCTAATGAGTATTATACTTGCCTTTGAAGGCTGGTGCTACTTGTTTACAAAAGTAAGAAAGGGGTACACTTTAAGGGGCTTATGATATCTACAATATTAAATCAATTAACTGATTGCTAGACAATGAAACGATACATGGTATTCAATTTAATTATGATAGCAATGATGTACACAATCGATTGAACACACACATATATATATACTGAGCCGAACTAGAATCCGTTGAATATCAAACATATATCACATGTAAAACAACTGCCACCAAACATATTAGAATAACAATATACATACAAAAATATATCTACTGAACGGCTAATTTACTCGAAATTTACTCATGTAAGATACCACACACAGTGAAACGCTATCTGGAACACAGTCCATATTTCTGCCTTTTGAGATCTTTTAGGGTCATTTTTTTGTATATAAGTATATACATATGCTCATAATTATACATTAATGGAACCCTATCTGATACTCGTATAGGTTTCATCTGGAGATAACATAGACACATATCAAATACCAGATAATAACCGTCTTATGTGTAAATTTATTTGTCATAACCATAGAGGCCAATTATTAAAAAGAGCACAAATCACCCTGATTGTTCGTGTCTACATCCATTTAAAAAAAAAAAAAATCTGCAACGAATAAAATTTGCAAAATGGGCTTAAAATATACTGAATACTACTTCAGAAAATACATTGATTTAGTGACAGTTTAGTGTTTGATTACCGCTAACTTTGACTTGACACAATTTTTTTTTGACCTTTTGCTTAATATTTGCAATAAGCATTAGTATGTTTGGCAATGCCGTGCTTAATTAATATAGCAAAACAACATTATCATATTGATAAGCAAAAATGTGTCTATATGATTGATACAACTGACCGATTTGTATTCAAACAATGCATCTTTAATTACTACGACTAAATCTACGTAGGACTAAAAAGGAAACTGTTCAATGCCAAGCATTTTGCAAACAAAGCAAACAAGAGGCCCAAGAGGCCTGCATCTCTCACCTGGTATTAATATCATGCTTGTAACCTTAAAAGTGACCTAAAATAAAGCTACAGGCAAAATATCAGTATTTATGGTTCTAAGTTACTTAAATTCAAAAGAAGCTGTTAAAAGATTTCAACGCATTTACCTCTTTGACCTAACAAGGTCATTAAGTTGAACAAACTTGTGAGCACTTGATCCCAGCATGCAACTGGCCTAATATCACCACCCCGTGCATTTTGGTAAACCAGAAGATGTTTAAATGTTTTCAACACATTTGACCCCTATTACTTTGTATATGGGTGAAAATCATTCATTTGAAACAACTTGGAAGCCCTACATCCCTGCGTGCTACAGGTCAAAATATCATTATCTTGTTCAGAAGAAATTGTTTATATTTTTTTAGACAATTGACACCTTACGACTTTAGGCGAAGGTCATTTATCGATCAAACTTGGTAACTCTGTATCCCTGCATGCTACTGTGCTGGCCAAATATTTTCACATTGAGTCTTTTAGTTATTCAGAAGACGTTGTTTGTACGGTTTTTTAAGATAACTTATCACAGTGGCTTTTGATATTAGTGAAGGTCATTCTTTTGAACAAACTTAGTGATCGTTATCCCAATATGACACTGGCTTATATATCATTATCCTCGTGTCTTTGGTAATTCCGAAAAGGCTGTGTGAATGTTTTTAAAGGCAATTGACCTCTGTGACATTGAATTTGTATGAAAGTCATTCATTTGAACAAACATGGTGACCTTTTTCAACCCTACACTCCTTTATTTCTTTGCCACTGTTTTAGTCCTATTTTTAAGGTTACTGTTTTGCGCATACTGTTAAATCACATCATAAAACATTGATGGCAATAAAAAATATACAGAAGAAACTAATTTTAAAAACATAATAAATAACAGTGTTGGCAAAAAAACCGGAAAAAAAGCTCATTTAAGAACAATAACATGTAACAGGTATAAATCATGTATATTTATAATGCATTCATTTAAGGAATCGATGTTACATTTAAATTGTCCGATAATGAATATCCAAATATATCGAAATCCGATCGATATCGATTGTATAACTTCTGTATATAATCAGCAGGAATCTGGGAATAAAAATTGTCAAATGTGTTAATTGTTTTCTCTGTAGAGTATTTTTCTGACCTTAAAGGAAATCGAACTTCAGGGGGAGCTCCGATGTCCTTTAGAATAAAGTCAGCATCTCTCTTTATAGTTTCGTATTTTCCAACAAAGTCATAATTAATTAAACAGGGACGACATAATCGTGCGTACAGTTCCCAGTGGTCGTTTAAATGTTTAGTATCTTCGTCTGTGAGAAATTTCACAAATTCCAAAAATGTGACGTCATCACCTTTTTTGAGAGACTCACGTGTTGCATTTAATCTAATACGTTTCACAATTAACTTTCCAGCCTCTCGAAATGACGTATCCTTGATTCCTCTACCTGCCAATTTATTTCTGTAGGCTGATAGAAGTCTTTCCAATGGGTTCCTTACCACTATGTACTTTTTATATTCCTCAAGCATTTGTTGTCTCCTGCGAAATGAATATTTGCGCAGAAAGTTCAGTTTTGATTGATGGTAAGTATGGACGTTTCCAAAGTTCAACTCAGAAGAATTCACTGATCCTGTCAAAGATATGAAAACAGTCTTCCACTGCGAACAGGAAATTTTTGGAATGTAGCAAAACATCATTTTGTATTTCTCGTCAACAATAATATAATCTAGATATTGGCTGCCATTTTCGTCTTTTCGATAATGTTTACATTCCCGACGAAGATGCCGTACTCTCTCTTTGTTTTCGTTCTCTGCGGATGTGACAGTTGTCCTACCGTCCTGGAATACATATATACATATACTTGACAACAACAGGCAATAGCTTTGACAACAAGTTATTTGTCCACCAGATTTTAACATGATACAAGTGAAATACAATGTACAAGTATAGAAATCTCAAATCGATCTTAAATAGTTTTTCTCATGATATCAAACAAAAATACCAAAGTGTCAAGAAAACACGTAATTATAACTCATAATCGATAAAACTAGAACTAAATGTGAACTAAAGAATCGTTTATATTAAATATGAAGACTACAAAGAGAAGAATACAAGGAGTTTCGGAATAGGAAGCGTCTTCTGCTTCATTGACAGTACCCTCAATGTAAAAAAAAGTAGATTGCAATCTATGATCTGAAATCTTTGAATGATACTGTATGCCTTATTTGTCAATCTATCACAATGAGAGCATAGATAATGTGTCATACTAAAGTACGTATGACTGGGCTGTTCAGAATTGAGCGTTTGGCGAGCATCTAGATCCGACAGAAGTTTGTTTCTCTATTTGAAAACTTTTCAGGAGAATATGATATGTGTGCTACACCACTGTGGACCTAAACAGAAAAGAATGAAAAATGTTAATGTTGATCTTATTGCAAAGTTTTATTGAAAGCATATATTGCGAGCTTTCGAAAGCATCTGTATGACCAGTGTCTCGACTCTTAACCGCTAAAACAATTCACTAAGCCCCAATGTGTCGAGTCGGTAAAGTCAGCTGTCAAAATATATAGAGACGTTTCGCCAAAAAGCACTCTTATAATGCACGCAGTCAGTGGGACGGGAATATGTTAACCCAATCCCTTCCTTTGAATTTGTTAAAATTTGGTGAAGCTGCCCCTTTTGTTTGGTAGTAGGTATCAATCTCTATTCTATTATTTGAAAAGAAACAATGAAGTGTCAAACAAGTAATTAAGTCCACAATTCACTCTCACTCTGACACTCACCAACACATCGTAACAGGCTTTCAAAATCAAAGTATCCGACTGCTATAACCAATATTTAAACACTCTGTTGACATGTAAATCAAAAACAGAACAATCCGTTTCCACATGCAACTCATTCAAACAGCAGGGTATGATATTTGTCTGACATATATGGTCCTGAACACAGTTGGTAGCCATTTAAGCGAAAATACTAATTCAATCTTCTAAAGCGATCGGCATTTCATGCAGGCCATTTGGATTGACATGTCTCGCCTGTGGCCCGCTTTGACCATCAATGCACATGCCAGAGAAACTAACTTAAAAGCAAAAACTTAATGTTGATGGCGTTGCTGACCAAGTCAATGGACCATGAAAGGTAGGCCTCTTCCAGCATTTGATGCATGCACATGTACTACCTACATGTAAGATGCAGCTATTGTCCAAGTTTGGTGGGTGTAGCACTAACAGTTTCAGAGAAACTAGCTTAAACGCAAAACCTCAATGATAATGGAGATACTGACCAAGTCAATGACCATGACCGGTAGGCCGCATCCAGCCTTTGATACATGGGTTGAGATCTACTACTAACTGTGCATCTATGGTCCAAGTTTGATTGGTGTAACACTTATACTTTCAGTGAAACTAACTTAAACGCAAAAACTTGATATGGATTGAGATGCTGACAAAGCCAATGGAACATGAAAGGTCGACCGCATTCAGGATGTAATGCATTGGTTTAGAAGTCCTAACCAAAATGCATCTATGGTCCAAGTTTGGTTGGTGTAGCATTTATTCTTTCAGTGAAATTAACTTAAACGCAAAAAACGTTATGTTGACGCCGTCGCCGGAAAAGCAACTACTAAGTCTCGACGAGACAAAAAATGAAACAAACAGATAGAATACCGTGTAGGTGACAATCTATATTACAATTAAATGTGTATTTACCTCTCCTGTTCTGTCTAACGGCAGTGACTTTACGGGCAACAAAGCTCCACGCAACGCACTATCTGGATAAAATGAAATTAATAAAATAATCATCATAACTAAAATATTGACAGATAGTCGGACATGGAATAATCGTCGAAACAGATATTTACTCATCTAACGAATAGTAATCCTTTTCTTACATCTCGGCAAGGTTCTTTTTATTTTTCATTTAGGATAATACACTTTAAGCAGAACGCTAGCCTTGGCAAACTACACGGTCATGTGTTTGGTAAAATAATAATTATGCGTTGGTTAAAAAAGTAAAATTATGCACATACTTAAACAGAAAACTCAAAAAGAATATCACAGAATGTAATAAATAGTCGTAATTCATATTGTTTATAACGTCACTTGTACGCTTTTATACATAATATTTAAAAAATAAAATGAAATAAAAACATTTTCCGTTTTAAGTGAATAGTTAAACTGAGAATTCATGAAATGTTGCAAAATATTGTATAGTGTTGGAAAGACTAGTCAAACTGTGGATACTAGGGGGAAAAACGTTCGGAATAAATTGGAGTTTATCAATGCAAATACATGCTACGTAGACATAGAAGGAATATTAAAAGACAAAGGTAACATGATAAATAACCAGGTAGAAGTTTTCTTGTAAATCACAAGTTTTCCCACAAAATGCCAAATACATAACCAATGAACATCTAATTTTCGAATTGAAACCTTTCGTTACATACATTATATGCTTGATTTTATGCTTAGAGTAATGTGTTTATCAAGATAGTATGTATAATCAAAACGTCTGTTACGGCAGACCTCCGGGTGAGAAATCGTGCTAAAATTGCTGCGTTCGCAACACGATTTCTCCCCCCTGTACGATTTCTCAACCGGTGAGAAATCGTGCAAAACATATGGGCATAGATGACACGTTGTCTCACCCGGCACGATTGTCCATTTTCAATAAGACGATGTCAATAAGACGATGTCAATAAGACGATTTCAATAAGATGATTTCAATAAGACGATGAAAAAAATATACTGTTGCCCGATTCATACAATGCACGTGCGCGCACCTTCTTAACCACATCAAACGCAATCTGGTTCACCTAAATTGTGAGAGAATTAACACATATGATTCCTCTTCTTTTGATGGCAGTACCTGTATTTATCTATTTTATTTATTATTCGTTTACTTTTCATTCCATTGAATATCCTATACAAAGAGACATTTCCAAAAGACAATTTGCGCGCGATATACCGCATATAAAAATATGCAAGTCATATCTAACAAAGGACACTTTTCTTTAGCCAAAAAGAAAAAAGATACGATTTTTTACACAACATGAACTTACTAAAGCAGATGTGAAATCATTGCTCTAGAAGGGTACATACATTTGCTTTTTTATTATAAAGTATAACAATATCTACTCCTAATAGGAACCGTTACACCATAAGGTGTCGAAGCTAACCCAATAGTCGCAAGTTAAGCATCGGAAAATGATGGCAATGCCATAATGCTAGGGTTGTCAACCCGGTCTTATTTTTGACAAACAGTCGGACCTCGTTATCTCGAACTCTTTTAACTCGAAGACCCCGTTTATCTCGAAGTATCTCTCCGGTCCCGACCAAATCTTTTCTTTATCTTAGTAAATAAAACTCTGATAATTCGTACATGTATATATCAATTAGAATTATAGCTTACTTGTGTATTTCAAGCTAAACACAGGAAATAGTTGCATGTAACCTCAGTATATTTCATGGACAACAAATGTCGGAATTCAGTAAGACAGATTCAACTACAGTTATTTGTACTCGAAATCATATGTGGTAGATTAATATTAATCTTTAGAACAAAATTTGCTTGACAAACGTTTTAAGACGTGCTTGCTAATTCAAGTGTGTACTCTTCAGATGATCTTTACATCTAGCAAGTAAAGGCGCGTTCTATCTCTTATAGTTGACATTTCACAACTTTGTATTCAGGCTTCCTATTAAAATCTGTTCAGACTTCGTTATGGCGTTGGCGACATCTCTTTGTCAGTATTTACAATAGAGTACAAAATTAAAACTAACATGCAATCCCTGAGCACTGTTTTTATTACAAAACTATCCGATTTTGTTCGCATCTGTACAAATGCAGATATTTTGTATGTCTAAGCCAGGGAAACATGGGGCTCCCAAAAGGAGTAAGTAAATGTCCGCCTATTTGGTTATCGATTTTGGTAACCGGTACCTGATTTTTCGGCCGAGTAACCGGTTAACCGGCTAACCGTTGACAACCCTACATAATACATCTACATACCAAATCTATAACATCGGTCAATATCTAAATTTCGATCAATCAGGACCCGACCTAACACGCATATTTTGTCAAATAAAAAAAAATCAACGCAGATCGCAGTGGTGTTTGTAGTGATATTGCACACTGTTACATAGGGATATTTGACAATGCATAAGTTTCGACTAATCAGAAGCCAGTCTGCTGCAGCAATCATTTTGCGAAAGATGTTGGCTTTTTCCCATCTTCAAGAGCACGATTAGAATATTCACATTAAACAACCTTTATTGTGGTCCATAAATGAGAACAGAAATTATTATAGCATGGAATGACTCAGCAAATGATAGGCCATGATTTAGATCTGTTCGGAAACTTAATATCGAATATCATCAGTGACTACATGTATTATATGTAACTGCAGTACACCTCTATTACTATGATACTTGTATTCATCTGTACGCACGCGTATACATTAAATCGTTGTATGTTTCATTTCTGTATATACTTATATGTGTTATTTGTATATACTGAACTTGTACATTGGCTATACAAAAATACATAGCCAGGTTAACGTAGACAAAAATAAGGCATTAACGCTGATGTCTCCATAAAAATAGCTCACATGTTAATCTCTTTTGCGATCCAACTGAGTGCTGAGAAATGACCCATAATTTAAAGTTTATTTATATACCTAGGTCATGTGGAGCTTTATTTCTCTTCTACTAGCTGTTGAGAGAATTCCGACCTCAAATAAAGATAGATGTTGCCATGCGAAACCACTAAAATCATAGTAAAATCCACTGGTAATACATTTTAGAAATTAATAAAAAGGAAAACAAATGTTAAGTAACCTTGATCAGTAAACGAACTTTAGATGATGTGCCATTTGATAACATTCTATGATTATATGCATGTTATAAACATTGAAGCTGAAAACTACAACAATGTTTATAACAAGTCTAGCTCTTTTACAAAAACATGCAATGTTAAGAAACGACGTTTTCTATGAAGTTTAAGTGGTGTGTATGGTCAAAGGTCTATGGTTTTACACATATATACCGGTAAAATATGTTACGGGGACGTTTAATTATGATTTTTGTACTTTTCAATAGTAACAATAATCTTCTTGTGAGGCCGGTATACCTCTCCACACATAGTGAAAGAGAAATAAAGCCACGCATGACCGAGGTATAAAAAATGATCTTCAAATAACATGTCATTTCGTCACATTCGTTTGGGTCGCTTAAGAGATTGACATGTTATAAACCTATCACTACATCAGCCTTAATGCCGTATTGTGACTCCGTTAACCTAGTTATGTACCTTTTTAATAGCTTATGTACAAGTTCAATATTATACAATTATGGACTTCAGGTTAGGTCTATCCCTGATTTACGGACCTGGTCTGAACAATATTCACCTCGGCCTTCGGCCTCGGTGAATATTGTTCAGACCAGGTCCGTAAATCAGGGAGAAACCGAAACTGAAGTCCACAATTGTTTTATTATATGACATTTTAAAATGAGATTGATATTTTTTCAAGTTATAAACACACGGATGACACGGACCATTTTGGAATCACAGAGTAAAGCACTTCAAATACAAAATAACATACACACAAATTTAATTTTAAATTCAATTCATGTGATATTTTAATTCAAGTAAACATTATTTTCACAATCGACATTATCAATATTCACATAGTTCAGAATTCGATGAGATAATTCATTTGTAGTTGAACTCAGTAGTGTGATTGGTAACAAAATCACAGACTTGCTGGGAAATTATCTATGCCTAGTTTTAGTAGCGGTCTGTAACACTTTTCTATTTATAGGTCGAGGTTTGTAACACTTTTCTATTCATAGAAAGAGGTCTGTAACATATTTACAGACTCGTCACATGATGTCGCTCGTCCAATCAGGGTTGGGAATAAGCACCAGTCATATTAAAAATTCAAATTACATCTATATCTTCCGATTTTTGATAAGGGTATATAAATATGACTTGCCAGGGGGTTGAAATTTAGGGTGACTATTACATCTTTTAGGGGGCTTGTTGAAACTTAATTCAAAGTCCTTGCATACACATGTGAACTTTATTACTTTTATCTGTTTTATCCAATCATCTATGCAATCTGTTATGGTATCGATCGGATAAACATTCGTCAATGTCTAAAAGTATTTCTCTCGTATTCACTGTCAGCAAGAAATTCAATAATATCGGAGCTTAATTATTGTGAACGTCAATGGCAGTCTTAAATTTGATTAAAAGCCTGTTTCCCATATCTCACACACTTTGAGATTTTTCACATTGCATCATGTTATATAAACTACGGAAAAAAATATAAAGTTACAGAATGCATTTCAAAGAAGATGTATGTGTGATATAGTTTGAAACCCATCGAAGTTTGTCGGCAATCCCGAGATATTAAAACTTAAAACTGTATTGCTGTACAATAATTAGTATGATTTGGTAATTATTTTTAGAATGTAAATAACTCGCTATCATATGCATTTTACCAAACAACTTATAAAAGAAATCTAACATCAAAAATTAATTCTTGGTCAACATCAATTTAATTATTTTCGTTCATATGCAAACGCTACAAATTTAAGATATTTTCGTAGGTGCCAATACATTCGCTGTAGATTCAGTAGACATAACTGCAGTGTCAAACCTATTCATATTCAGTTTTGTCAATACATACCTTGCTGTGTCGGTGTATTCCCCGGTTTTATGAATATTGCCACCAAGACGAAGAACGAAACCAATAGCACCAGAACGGTCAGTTTTTTTGGTCTCATTTTAGCAGTTAAAAGGACGGCTGTGGTACAACTGAAATACAGATGTGATATGACTACAATTAGTGGCTAAAAGTGGGCAAAACACGCTATGTCATTGAGATATGGTGACATATGATATTGATGTATGTCCAATATATTATTTGGATTGTAAATTGTGTGTAAATGTCCAATATATTATTTGGATTGTGAATTGTGTGTATATCCTCTTTTCGTCATATTCTGTTTCATCAAAGGGATGTATTAATCTAGAATATCAATATTTTGTTAATAAAGTGACGTACATTGTAAGTCCATCGGGTGTCAATAGTCCGTCTGAGTTGACGTGCTCATTGCTACTTAAATGTTAAAAGCCACGGCTTTCTTAAACGTGAACATGCTATTGAGTGTTGTTTTATAGTTAAGCTACTACGTTTTTCAAAGACAATGTCACGTAAGGCTTCTGTAAACATTTGTAAGAGTAAAATTGTATGTACACTGTATTCATAAAGCCTGTATGTAAACTTACCAACCAAAACTACTATAAAAACCAAAAACAACAAGATCTATTTCAGGTTGATGTTTTCAAATCGAAAATGTTCGAATATGATGTAATGGATTATACAGAGGAACAAGACCTACCAGGCATGTTACTTTTAATTGACTTCGAAAAGGCTTTTGATTCTGTATCATGGTCATTTATAAATCAAGTTTTAGAATTTTTTAATTTTGGTGAGTCAATTAAGCAGTGGATAAAAACATTTACAAATAATATTTCTTCTTTAGTGAACCAAGGTGGAAACCTATCTAAACCCATAAAATTAGGAAGAGGTTGCCGACAAGGAGACCCGTTATCACCATATATCTTCCTTCTCTGTGCAGAAATATTAGCAATAAAATTAAGAATAAATAAACATATAACAGGCATCAAAATCAACACTACAGAACATCTGATATCACAATTCGCTGACGACACTTCTCTTATTCTAGATGGCACTGCAATATCACTTAGACATGCTATAAAAGAGCTTAATTATTTCTGGGAAATATCGGGACTTAAATTAAATTACACAAAAACACAAGTAATATGGATAGGGAGTAAAAAGTATAGTACAGAAAAATTAGTCAATAATCTTGCTCTATCATGGGGTTCAACACATTTTAATCTGTTAGGTATTCACTTTGATGTGGACCTTACTAAAATAGTTCAACTCAATTTCAAAGAAAAAATTACGAAATTAAAATCATTAATTAAACAGTGGAATAGACGATATATAACTCCAATAGGCAGGATTACTGTAATAAAATCTCTACTTTTACCAATACTAACACATTTATTCATAGGACTACCTTCTCCTAACCAAAATATTATGATAGAAATTCAAAAGTTGTTTTATGAATACCTTTGGGGAAGTCCAATAGCTAAAGTAAAAGGAGATGTCATGGTCAAACAGTATGAAGAAGGTGGTTTGAAAATGATTAATATCAAACATTTTGAAATGGCTCTAAAATCAACATGGATAAGAAATATTTGTATTAAGACGTCAAATTGGCAAACCATACTGTTTGAAAAAATAAACAAGAAAAAAATGTTAACTTTAGGAAATAAATATATTGATTATGTTATCAAAAATATACTTCATAACAAATTTTGGATTGATGTTCTTCATGCATGGAATACATTAAGGGGAAACATTGATATATCTCAGTCAGATCAAGTATTATCTTTACCTATTTGGTATAATGACTTAATCAAAATAGGCAATAATACTGTATATTATAAGCGATGGTTTGATAAAGGTGTGTTTTTCATAAATGATCTAATTAAGGAAGATGGCAGTTTCCTTCAACATAATGAATTTAATGATATTTTTAATTTAAATACTAACTTTATTGATTATAATGGTCTCATTTTTGCAATAAGAAAATTAGGCTGGACTTTTGAAAAAAAACTTACACTACCATTGATACCACTGTATATTAATATAATTATCAAACATAAAAAAAGTACAAAGGATATGTATAATGTGCTGAACAAAAATAGTGTAGTGCCCACAGGTCAAATAAAGTGGAATAATGTATTTGGAAATATACCAAGTGAGGATTGGAAGAAAATATACAAACTACCTTTTGACACTAATACAAATTCGAAATTACAATGGCTGCAATTTAGAATTAATCATCACATTTTAGTTACAAACTCCTTTTTGAAAAAGATTAATTTGGTTCAGTCTGATATGTGTAATTTTTGCTTCATAGAAAAAGAAACTATTCAGCATGTACTATGGGAATGTAATACAGTCCAAAATTTTATTCTTGCTTTCCAAATTTGGATCCAAACTACTTGTAATGTGACTTTTAATATATGTAAAAAAGATTTTATTTTTGGGAAAATAACACAAAATCAAAATCAGAATAACAGGGCAGAAAATGTCATAATTCTTAATATGAAACACTACATATATTGTCAAAAGTGTTGTTGCAAAGAGCTTTACCTACCTACTCTAATCAGTAAATTAAAAACAGCATACTCTATCGAAAGATACATAGCAAAAAAATATGACAGGGAAGCATCTTTTATCAAAGATTTCAGCACCTTTCATATAGTTTTTAGATAATTAGATATATATATATATATAGATACATACATATACCAATCTATTTTTTTACTCTCCTCTTTTAGCAAGTTTTGTATTTCTTCCTTTTTTTTCATTTGCTGATATATTTACAATAAGCACCCTTTCATGAATAATTATTGCTTTCGTCGGGAATCTCTCTTCCTCTCTTCTTGTTCTTTTGTCTCTCTTATTCCTGTCCCTCTTTTCTGGATAAATTTCTACTTTTTAACCAAACTATCACCCAAACCCCGTTTCAATTAATTCCAGTCATTTTCTTGTATATTTATCTTTCTAGGCATATGTTATGCAAGTTAGGTTTGTGAACCAAATTTTAAATTAATGATAAACTGGTTATTTTGCAACAAAAAAGGTAAGATTCATATATTTTAATTCAAATCCTTCTTGCAGAACAGAGTTGCAAAGAATATTAATCCTGATAAAACTTGAAAATGTATGCTTAATCAAGAGTGTAATAATGTAAAGGACCGTAACTGTTGTATTCCATCCTCAGACGGTTCCTCATGTGTATGANAAAAAAAAAAAAAAAAAAAAAAAAAAAAAAAAAAAAAAAAAAAAAAATCGAAAATGTTCTTTGGTTTTCGGGGATCAATCAAGTAATATTGTCAAAATCAATTTTGTGACGTAAATTTCCGAACGGTTTCCGATTAAACTGACGAAAATGGTAACCATATAAATGAACAATACTACATTTATTCTGTAAAAATGCACAGTGGAAAAAGACTTTGTTTAGGCATTCCAGCCGATAAAATAAAGCTTTATAGATAGAATGTATTATACATGAAAGTTACAAGTTACCTCATTTTGAACGATTTGAAAACGTTTTCCTCCAGATGAATCAGACAAAGCGTGTTTTTGGCAGCTGCTAATTTCTTAAATATACATTCATATTTTGAAGCAATGTCATAAGTTGTGTAGTTAGTTCAGACCTGTAACAACGATCATGGAAAAGTCCTTTTTTCGAAAAAAACAATTTACGACCGTTTTGGTGGTTTATTTCGTCAATTTCTGCAAAATGCGAAGTTAAATTCAAATTCAATACCAACTATGATGATTGAACCATTTGCTACGTACAAATGTACATCTATAATGGCACTAAACTACACACTTCGTATGTCTACACCTCTTATTATTAACTAAACAATATCTCTTACTTCAAAAAATCAACAAAACCATCACATAATTATACGCTATTTCTCTACATATTTGATATAAACTTATTTCACATTTACACCAAAAAAGCAGCGCATCTTGAATGCTTAGAGTTAGCAATGCTGTAAACACACTGTCAATAAACCCTGTCAATTTGTTTGTTGGTTGGTTGGTTTGTGTTTTACGTTCTATTAACAGCTATGGTCATTTTAGGTCGTGCCAGGTTTTGGTGGCGATGTGTTATTGTTTTGTTGGAATTATAATAGCTTTTATGCACTTTTGTCTGTTCATTTGATTTTACAGTTTCATAGGGTCACAGATTGTTTTAGAACTGAAACTACATACAAGAAAACTTTATCGCCGCAAAGATCTTTTTTTGTTAAAGTTTTTCTCATATGCAGTAGTATAACCTCCACTAAACCTCCGTTTGGATATAACTGTAGACCAATCGGCCCGGACACTTCAGTCTACCAGGTAGCTTAATCGGTTAGAGCGATAGGTTAGCAGACTGAACATAAGGGTTCGAATCCGGGTCTAACCCCACCATGTTTCAAAACTAAAGTCCCGCCAGGAAAAAAGTCGGGAAAAAAGTTTCCAATACTCCCAGGGATTCTTAATATATCTCTTCTTAAACTTGTAATACATAAATACAAAGGAACATAATTAAAAGTGTGTAGAAGAAACAATTGTCTCAGATACTACTATATCATTTATTTATATATTATTATATTAATTGTTTAATATCAAAGCTCGTGTATTTTTTTCGTAAATGCCCCACTTGTTTCCGAATATTCCTTTGATATTGGCATGTATGCTTTGTGTCATTGTAAGAAAGCAATACACTGTCCAGATAAGATATTGTTTGAGTTATAAATGGCACCATGACGTACTATTGGTATTTCAGATATACAAAAATAATTTACTACATAAGTACAGGGTCACATGATACACTGTATGTGTGTGACCATGGAACGCAGCATTAAGTCTATTTCATTTGGCTTTTGACAAAATAATTTGCCATGCAACATTAATCTTACTATAAACAAGTGGCCTTGATAGTTTTAATGTTCACGGACGTAATTTTTGAAGTAATTATTTGGTGAATTCCACCGTGACTAAAAGATTTAAAACCATGCATGTAAAGTAAGGTTATGGTCATTTAAAGTGTCCACTCCAACTTGAGCGAATGAATAGGATGGTTTAAACGGGTAATCCTATAGGAAAACAGCAATTGTGACCACGACATTGTATGGGATTTAAATGTATAGTGTACAATGTCAATTGTGTGTAACGGAAAGCTAACAAAATATCCTACAGTTCCAATAGTCGTTTTTGTAGAGTATAGCTTTCCCATTACATATAAGCGTATACATAAAAGTATAAGCTATTGAACCAATAACTGTAGGGTCGGCGGCAACAACACGCCGGCCATTTAGATTCCAGAACGGAAGTTGTACAAGGGTCATGATATACTACTGTAATTGAATATTCAGCATTTTAAACGCTTTAAATGGTCAAATGTTTGTATCGTGTGATGGTTCATATAGTAAATCTTGCAGAAGGACAACCAAATTCTTTACTTTCTTTTATCTAATTACACTATGAACTAGGGCACGGTTATATTTGATATTGTCAGAAGACATTTTCCCTGTCGTGTTTAAATTTTCAAATGTTAAAATTTCCTCAACGCAAAAGGCCTAAAAATATATCACTTCTGTGAAAAATACCTCAGCGTAGTTCATAAAATAATCCTGAAATTAACGAGTTAAAAATACAACCATGCATTTAGTATAATATGGCCCCATGATAGGGTGTGAAATAACACTGTACAGAGTATATAATAAATAACACTGTACAGAGTATACAATAAATAACACTATACAGGGTATATAATAAATAACACTGTACAAGGTATTTAATAAATAACACTGTACAGAGTATATAATAAATAACACTGTAGAGGGTATACAATAAATAACACTGTACATACAGAGTATACAATAAACAACTCTGTACAGAGTATACAATAAATAACACTGTACAGGGCATATAATAAATAACACTTTACAGAGTATACAATAAATAACACTGTACAGGGTATATAATAAATAACACTGTACAGAGTATATAATAAATAACAATATACAGAGAATATAATAAATAACACTGTACAGGGTATATAATAAATAACACTTTACAGAGTATACAATAAATAACACTGTACAGAGTATATAATAAATAACACTATACAGAGTATATAATAAATAACACTGTACATAGTATATAATAAATAACAATGTACAGAGTATATAATAAATAACACAGTACAGGGTATATAATAAATTACACTGTACAGAGTATATAATAAATAACACTGTACAGAGTATATGATAAATAACACTGTACAGAGTATACAAGAAATAACACTGTACAGAGTATATAATAAAAAACACTGTACAGAGTATATAATAAATAACACTGTACAGGGTATATAATAAATAACACTGTACAGAGTATATAATAAATAACACTGTACAGATTATATAATAGATAACACTGTACAGAGTATATAATAAATAACACTGTACAGAGTATATAATAAATAACACTGTACAGAGTATATAATAAATAACACTGTACAGGGTATATAATAAATAACACTGTATAGAGTATATAATAAATAACACTGTACAGAGTATATGATAAATAACACTGTACAGAGTATATGATAAATAACAATGTACATGGTATATAATAAATAACACTGTACAGAGAATATAATAAATAACACTCTACAGAGTATACAATAAATAACACTGTACAGAGTATACAATAAATAACACTGTACAGAGTATATGATAAATAACACTGTACAGAGTATATAATAAAAAACACTGTACAGAGTATATAATAAATAAGACTGTACAGAGTATACAATAAAAAACACTGTACAGAGTATATAATAAATAACACTGCACAGGGTATATAATAAATAACACTGTACAGGGTATATAATAAATAACACTGTACAGTGTTATTTATTGTATACTCTGTACAGTGTTATTTATTATATACTCTATACAGTGTTATTTATTATATACCCTGTACAGGGTTATTTATTATATACCCTGTACAGTGTTATTTATTATATTCTCTGTATATTGTTATTTATTATATACTCTGTACAGTGTTATTTATTATATACAGTGTTATTTATTATATACCCTGTGCAGAGTATATAATAAATAACACTGCACAGGGTATATAATAAATAACGCTGTACAGGGTATATAATAAATAACACTGTACAGAGTATATAATAAATAAGACTTTACAGAGTATACAATAAAAAACACTGTACAGAGTATAT
Source organism: Mizuhopecten yessoensis (assembly GCF_002113885.1). Taxonomy (NCBI): domain Eukaryota; kingdom Metazoa; phylum Mollusca; class Bivalvia; order Pectinida; family Pectinidae; genus Mizuhopecten; species Mizuhopecten yessoensis. Next base: position 1,613,870 of record NW_018480078.1, on the reverse strand, counting down.
AATAAATAACACAATACAAGGTATAAAATAAATAACACTGTACAGAGTATACAATAAATAACACTGTACAGAGTATATAATAAATAACACTGTACAAGGTATAAAATAAATAACACTGTACAGAGTATACAATAAATAACACTGTACAGGGTATATAATAAATAACACTGTACAGGGTATATAATAAATAACACTGTACAGAGTATACAATAAATAACACTGTACAGAGTATATAATAAATAACACTGTACAGGGTATATAATAAATAACACTGTACAGAGTATACAATAAATAACACTGTACAGAGTATACAATAAATAACACTGTACAGGGTTAACAATAAATAACACTGTACAGAGTATACAATAAATAACACTGTACAGAGTATATAATAAATATAAATAACACTGTACAGAGTATACACTAAATAACACTGTACAGAGTATACACTAAATAACACTGTACAGAGTATACACTAAATAACACTGTACAGAGTATACTGTACAGGGTATATAATAAATAGCGCTGTACAGGGTATATAATAAATAGCGCTGTACAGGGTATATAATAAATAGCGCTGTACAGGGTATATAATAAATAGCGCTGTACAGGGTATATAATAAATAGCGCTGTACAGGGTATATAATAAATAGCGCTGTACAGGGTATATAATAAATAACGCTGTACAGAGTATACAATAAATAAAACACTGTACAGGGTATATAATACTGTACAGGGTATACAATAAATAACACTGTACGTATACAATAAATAACACTGTACATACAGAGTATACAATAAACAACACTGTACAGAGTATACAATAAGAGTATATAATAAATAACACTGAACAGGGTATATAATAAATAACACTGAACAGGGTATATAATAAATAACACTGTATAGGGGGGATAATAAATAACACTGTACAGAGTATATAGTAAATAACACTGTACAGGGTATATAGTAAATAACACTGTACAGAGTATACTGTACAGGGTATATAATAAATAGCGCTGTACAGGGTATATAATAAATAACACTGAACAGAGTATATAATAAATAACACTATACGAAGTATACAATAAATAACACTGTATAGAGTATATAATAACTAACACTGTACAGAGTATATGGTAAATAACACTGTACAGAGTATACAAGAAATAACACTGTACAGAGTATATAATAAATATAAATAACACTGTACAGAGTATACTGTACAGGGTATATAATAAATAGCGCTGTACAGGGTATATAATAAATAGCGCTGTACAGGGTATATAATAAATAGCACTGTACAGGGGATATAATAAATAACACTGTACAGTGTTATTTATTATATCCCCTGTACAGTGTTATTTATTATATAACCTGTACAGTGTTATTTATTGTATACCCTCTACAGTGTTATTTATTGTATACTTCGTATAGTGTTATTTATTATATCCCCTGTACAGTGTTATTTATTATATCCCCTGTACAGTGCTATTTATTATATACCCTGTACAGCGCTATTTATTATATACCCTGTACAGTATACTCTGTACAGTGTTATTTATTTGATACCTTGTACAGTGTTATTTATTATATACTATGTACAGTCTTATTTATTATATACTCTGTACAGTGTTTTTTATTATATACTTTATTGTATACTCTGTACAGTGGTATTTATTATATACACTGTACAGTGTTATTTATTGTATCCTCTGTACAGTGTTATTTATTGTACAGAGTATACAATAAATAACACTGTAGAGGGTATACAATAAATAACACTGTACATACAGAGTATACAATAAACAACACTGTACAGAGTCTACAATAAATAACACTGTACAGGGGATATAATAAATAACACTGTACAGATTAGGTAATAGATAACACTGTACAGGGTATATAATATAATAAATAACACTGTACAAAGAATATAATAAATAACACTGTACTGGGCATATAATAAATAACACTGTACAGATTAGGTAATAGATAACACTGTACAGGGTATATAATATATACTCTGTACAGTGTTATTTATCAATACCCTGTACAGTGTTATTTATCATATATTCTGTACAGTGTTATTTATTATATACTCGATACAGTGTTATTTATTATATACCAATAACACTGTACAGGGTTAACAATAAATAACACTGTGCAGAGTATACAATAAATAACACTGTAGAGGGTATACAATAAATAACACTGTACGTATACAATAAATAACACTGTACAGAGTATATAGTAAATAACACTGTACAGGGTATATAATACAATCTAATTCTGTAAAGAGCAAAGAAGTATAGATATTTCTGTACGATATTTTCTGTTAAACATTTGCAGATGATCAATTGTCTATTTTTGACCAATTGAACATTGTATTTTAATGAACATGTAGTACTTTGAGTATGACGTCACCTAAACATGTTCTTTAGTTTTCGACATTTCAGATGATTTATTGTTAAAACCAGTGAAATAGTTTATTGTTCCGAGTATAAATCCTTAAATAGTTTGAAATCAAAAACAGTATACTGTATTATACCAATTTTCCCAGCACATACATTCAACAACCAATCTGTTCTGTAAAACTTTATATCATACATACGGAATTATTTTATACAGCATGCATATTTTTTATTTAGAAGCATTTATGGCTATTAACGGTGTTAAATTGACATATTTAAGATAAATTAGCAAACGATAGCCTTCTTCACATGTGTTATTTATACAGTATAAAGGTGTATTACATCGATAATATGTTTGGCGATCCTGAGATGTGACTAACATGGTATAACTCGAGGTCTTCTAGTAATTATAGCCGTGTGCAAGGTCCTAACAACAACAAGAAGGAATGTTGCATATATTATTCATGTTTTAAAAATGGTTTTATTTACACGTTTTAGATTTGTATACTGCATGTAGCGATAATGTCCTTCCGTCTGAAGTGTAAGATTGTATAGCGAATTCTAAAACCAGATCCGGTCGACCGTTAAACTGGTTTAAACTACCGACGTCGCAGGCTAGTCAATTGCGTATATTTTGTCCCGGGGGTGTTTTTCTGAACATTATTAATCTGCGATTTATCACTTTTAGCCGCGAAATTGAAAAGTTCCGCGGTATTATTTAGATATTCGGAACAAACAAGGATATATTTATACCTGTCTTCGAACTCCATAAACTTTTCTTGAGCAAGAAGTTTGAAAAGTAAACGCAAATTAATTTATTTACTATATATCTTCGGTATCAATAAAAAGAAGTAGTTTTCGGCGCTCGAGCAATCTATTCTAAAAATCGAAACGTAGGCGTGTCTTCTGGAGACTGTTACAGACGGACCATCTATATACATGTAGCTAGTGACTTAGATTTAGATGATCACTCCCTGGTATGTTCATAGCGGGTGTTTAAAACACACATTACCACGATAATGGTGTTTTTGAAACAAGCGGTGCTGGGAATTCTATTTGAAATTATCAATATTGCTGAGTAAAGATACAATCTGTTATGCAACCATGATCGGGATTTTATGTCCAGACATTTTGGATCGATCCTTTACTAACATGTACATCATACATACGGACGATAGCTATATTTTACGTGTATATCCACTCGACATGAAACTAAGGAACCTCCTTGAAGTTGTCTTGTTGAATTCTGTCTTTATTTGAAGAATATTCGTCTATATAGGCCATGTTAGTTTTCTTTACATGTTGCCGCGTTTTTATCTATATGCAGTGATTTTTTCTTCACACATTTCACAGGGTGATCCCATTATTGCTAGGGACAAGATTAATACAATCTTACATGGGTCTGTTCCGTGGACAGAAATATCTCGACCTGAGTGTAAGAGTTTGGCTTGTCAGCACGAGGCTTGCCGAGTGCTGGCCAGCCAAACTCTTATAGGAGGGTTGATATATCCCTGTCTATGGAACAGACCATTGTTTGATTATTTTTCTCACATACATACAAATAAACAAATTCCAGTCGGAATAAACGTCGATCTTATTCTTCCGGCAAACCCCAAAGCCCTAGGTGAAGACGGATGACTCCCCGCGCTATGACGTCATAATAATGGATTGTCGACGTGACGTCATTTTATTGTTTCCGTGATGTCATACAGTTGTTGTGAATGGGGAATCATCCATCTCAACCCTAGGGCTTTGGGGTTTACCGGAAGAATAAGATCGATGTTTATTTCGACTGGAATGTGTTTATTTGTATGTATGTGAGAAAAATAATCAAACATGGGTCTGTTCCATAGACAGGGATATCTCAACCCTCGTGTAAGAGTTTGGCTGGCCAGCACTCGGCAAGCCTCGTGCTGACCAGCCAAACTCTTACACTCGGGTTGAGATATTCCTGTCCACGGAACAGACCCATATAAGATTCTAGTATTCTCTCATTTCCCTGTGTGTAAGATAGTGCTGTCTTTATCAGCCGTTCTTCTATCTTAATAGGCCGTGTTTTTATTTTTTATCAGCCATACTTTTTCTTTATATGGCGTGCTTCTATCTTTCTTTATCAGCCATACTTTTTCTTTATATGCCGTGCTTCTATCTTTATCAGCCGTGCATTTTTTCTCTATGCTATGTTTTTATCTTTACAGCAAATATTGAGTTTTTACCTTCAGATGAGGTGCCTTAATCTATAATGCTGTACTTTTATCATTGACATAACGTGCATTTATCTTGATATGCCGTGCTTTTTTCTGAACCTTTTATATTGTCCTGATATTTTTCTTTATATGATGAGCTTTGTGTTTCTGTGCTGAGCTTTTATATATGGATTACCGAGATGTCAGCTGATGGTAAGCGAGATTGAGCCTAGCTTACATCATGGATAAGAAATTGAAAATTGACATTTTAACACATTTTTTATCGTAAAATGTTTAATTCACAACATTTCTTTATCCTCGCTGCTTCTGATCTCTTTCCACCTTGTCATTACATGGTTTTTATCTCGTTGACAATTGTCATCTCATGAAAAGTTTTCCGTCTTAATCACCCCGCCATAAATACGATAAACTGCAAATTTTTGACTCTTTTTTTCAATGAATACCCATGACAGGTGTCGAGTGGTCGGAAACACTGATGTTTACCAAAGAAAAACACCTACCACACCGAACACACATTAGGACAAATTCTAACACGATTCGTTTGCAACGCGTGTTTTGATTGGATACGGACCATGTTCTAATCTTCGATAGAATCATGATCAATCGTGATAAGCTCCCCCCATCGCACTTAAGCCACGCCCCGTTTCTAACCAAAACAATATGGCGTCAAGCTCGCCTCTTAGCGAAATTCCGCCGATAAGGCTAGTGGGCAACAGAACAGAAACGACCGATGAAATGTATAATTTGTTGAACGAATTCAAAAGTAAAAAGTACACATTCCTTGTTCTTACCTCCATTTATTACTGAAACTTTCGTTCCATCCGTGTGAAGGCATCTTTTTAGATCCGAAATCAAATGAAACATTTCACATGTGTCGTATGCATTACACAAAACTCTTCACAAATCTATACAAATAATCACCGATTTTGTCGATAAGCACAGATTGGTATGCATACTGACATGGAAATTTAAGAACTTGGTCAATATTAATCCAAATGTGTCGTATAAACTTTGGTAACAGGACGTTCACGAACAATCCAAATATTCCGCCTCGTCAACATACAGATCGAGCGCTCGCCAGTATGGGCGGGGCCAAATGACCGACTTTTGAAAGCTTCTTTCCGATTGGTTAGTCCGCTGCAGAATGACACGTCGCCAGTTCAGGTCACAAAGTATTTTACTAAGTACTTTTAAACAAGGAAATACAATGTTTCTAAACATATTAGCGTGGTATATTTGTTAAGGTGTGTTAGAATAGGGATAGTACGTTGTTTTTCGTGTCTATACTGGCGATTAGAACATGAAATTTGGTTTAAACTCTCGACCTATCGGTCTCGAGTTCAAACCCAAATTTCATGTTCTAATCGCCAGTATAGCCACTCAAAACAACGTACTATCCCCTAAATATACCACATAGTCAACACACAGACAAACTACATCGCAACGTCAACAAACGAGGACAATATATACCACAGCAAACCTTAACCGATCGCTAGGCCAGGGACAGTATATAGAGGGGATTGGCAACTCTGCCCCAGTCAAGATTCTATAGCACGTCGCTTTTGTGTTTGTTCACCGAACCGCGAAGTCATCGAGAGCCCCTCTAGATCAGCCCGCGCTTGCGCACTAGCGTTAAAATTAAGCACGCACCTGCTTTCGGTGTCATGTCAACAATCTCGCCGAGATCGAAGTGTTTTGATAACGGTTAGCCCTAATTGGGACTGTGTATTAGTAGGTCTTCTTTTTATTCCAGGGACAGGGCTATCGTTGCCACTATGTCTAGCCTTTCGGCTGTGTTGATGGCTATTACAACAAATTTCGTAAAGCACGTTCCAGTGAAAATAATGCTAATATTGACTTTTTGAAGTTATTTGTTGCCATAAAAATTAGTACTACATATCAAAAAATTATTCAACTTTCTATCGCTGTAAATTTCAAAAAGAAGTATTTTTTAAATGAGCTGATCCTCGAATGCAGGCGATACTTTTTTGTTGCGTTTAACATTTCCGGTTGTTTACGGTTTTTAACAACACGTGTCCTTCGTTATTAGACGAGTAATTTCATCTGTGACATCGCTATCGTTCCAAATAATGCAAATCAAATCNAAAACGAGACATCAATTACTATGATACCACAGATTTTATCAATTAAAAGTAATACAATCAGCTTATAACAATGGGATAAACAAAAGACGTAAGAACACTTATCGAGATTGGTTTGTTTTCACACCAATTTCTGCATCTAACGAAGCGGTATCGACGCCATCTTGCTTTGTCAAAATTGAGATAGGTGGCGCTCGCTATCTGCTCCGGAATCAGGGGGAGGTAAGTCTAGATTGACGTGTCATAAAATTGGTAAGACAGAGAGGGAGTTGCTAATCCCCTTCACTATACGTCCCTGGCTAGGCTGACCTATGTACCATTCCCCTTGACTCCTGGCGTATCGGTGATGCGATTATAGCAGAGCAGCGCCTGACTTCAAAGTCAGTCAATTTTACCGTTACCAGGGACAGTATATTATACGTCCCTGCCGTTACGCAACCAAAAGAGATTCTAATTATGTACATCAAATGATTAAACTTGTCTTCTCATCTCATCCTCGAATGGCATGGTATGTTCCAGGGTGTACAGAGCGAAAGTGAGCGTTATCCGTAGAGTATCGAGGATGCGAGGATGAGCGAACATACATTTGAAAAAAAATCGCATCATGTTCCCCGATCGGACGTGAAACGATTCGGGGTTACATGTCCGACTACGTGGGTTTCCTCCGGGTCCTCCAGTTATGATTATGAGTAGTCTGCGTTAGATCTGATTAGAAAAATAAACTTTTGTAGTTTCTATTGAAAATATCGTTCACCAAACATTTCATATATAAATGGCATTACAGCAAATGGGTAAAGTGTACGTGTCATGTTTTGTTATTGTTTAGAGGTTACTGTTTTGACATATAGCACAAACACGGATTTGTTTCTGTCTAAAGACGAGCACAACTAAATCAGCCAATCAGCAAGTGTTTCATATTGTAATCCCTACCTAAGATTTGGTCCGGTTAAATACAGTGCCTCTGAGTAATTTAGATAGGTAATTATTGACATATTTTACATTTAATGCAATGCAGATACAGATATTGAACTTCAGAAAAACGTATAGTTTTAGTATATTTTAATATGCGCTGGCGGATTGATTTGGGGTCAAAAGTCAAGGAGTGTTCCCGTCCAACTTCACCGGTTTGGCTTGTGAACTTCCGATTGTCAAAAGCAGACGCCTGTACCGATCGTATATGCCACTTGACCCACCAAAAAATGCCTTTTGAAGCCTTCGTCAGGTTGTATATGTGAGTCTAGACAGTTGCCACTGGTGTTGAATTTCAAATATAAATGCTATTAGATCAAAAGCTTAGCAATAACATGTAGTAAACGATTTAGTTGTGTAAGCCCTTTAAGGTGGCTCCACACATCGTCATCAGCGTCCATTTTCGTTACGCACTTCCGAAAAAAGTACAGCTCGGACTCAATTATCTTGATCGAAATGTGCATGTTCACCGTGTCGTCATTTCCGTATTGCGTATCGGGCATTCAATATCGTAGTGCAAATTATAGTTACACCTTGCCGTTTTCGTTTAAACGGTCAAACCGATCGGACCACTGTTGTTCGTTTATTAAATAAGGTCGGCCCTAGTAATCTGATGCTGCTTTCAGGCGAGCCGTGAGAAAGCCTTGCAAGGCCTGCCTACACATTTGCAGGTCCGCCAGGATTTATACCCGAAATTGTTACATTTATAAACAAACAGGCCACTGGAAAACAATAGTACACGTGCGTGCCGATGATATGTTAACACCCGATACCGAGATTTTACCGGAAACTGTATAATCACACGTATTTCAGGAATAAAGCTTTCAAATTCATAGACATAAACAGACTCACGGGAAGACAGTGACATGAGACCAAACGACCTCAAGAAGGTCATATAGGAAACGCATGGAATGCGGACGTACCAACCTCACATGTGCAACACGAGTTCATAAGCTCGAGGTCGTTACGATTTTCGCTGTTGAGGGAGTTTCGCTCTGTCGATTAAATCGTGTTAACAAATGAAGTCTACTTACTCTGTGAAAATAATGTTTTGTAAAATATCAAGATACCTATAAAATGCATGTGTGAGTGCACGTGAGAACGGCATACCATGCGATAGCCTCTGGTCACATATGTACCTGACATGTAATTATAAATATACCGTGAGTTAGCGGACTGTGGAATGATGTCCAAAGTGTACATGACAGAGGGTAATTTGGTTTCATTAAAGAACGATAAATTGCTAATTTTGATATCATATTTTTGATTTATTTCCATCATTTTTGTTATATGTAAACAGGGACAACTGTCATTGTAAAAATGTCACCCCTCTGCAAAAAGTTCCGATTTTTTTCAAGGAAGATAACTCTAACCCGGTTCGAAGTGATTGTAAAATGTAAAATAAATTTATTATAAAGCCATTGTGTATATTTTGTTCAATTTCCCATATCTTTGTGTCCTTTTGGCTTTTAGCTTGTAGATAATCACTTTTATCCGTACAAATTCAATAAAAAAAACCACTTTGTGTAACATGTGTTACATATTTTGCGATAAATAAAATATTTGTAGAGTTAGTTAGAAATGCTTCTTTTCATTTTATTATTGTTGTTATTGTTCCGAACAATGTCACAAACAAACAAAAAACAGAAAATATTACAATTGACGAAAATTCAATTTTTTGGTATTTTTTCCAAAAATGTCCCCAAACTATCGGAGTGTTTAGATTTTCATAAAATTAACTCTACATAGTTGCATAACCATTATATGAAAGTTTCAACGAATTTTGCTGGTTAATTACGAAAGTGTGGAGCCACCTTAAGTCCAGACTGGGTTTTTTTGTGGACGCTACTACCCATGATTGCGTGTCGGACATTCTTAGCTAATGGTGTTCGTATAGCGTGGCAGTGTGATTCCATTGTTTGAAACGATATCTAGTGTGACGATACTGAAATTACCAGGTCGTATCTCAAACTTAAGACTATTTCGATATTTCCTTTTTGGAAAAAAAACCCGTGTCAAAACTAATAGTTACTGTATATGCGTGACATTAACAAATTAAGGCTAAATAAACAGTGCAAGTGTTTTTAACGTTGTTGTAACGAACAGCATCTATTCTCACGGTGTTATACATATTGTGAAAGTGAAAGTCGTGTTGTAAAACGTTCAAATATATATTTATTTCCCTCGATAAAGCAGACATAAAAAATACGAAAAATGGTTTATAGTGTCAGTCACAATAAAAAGTTTTCATAAATCTACTATTAAAAATTCCTAATCGCATTGAGATTTTTCTACTAAGAGCAATCTAAACAGAAAGGAAATGCATCAAAAAGTATTTGTTAGATAATATTTTCTGAAATAAATCCAAACGTTTTTTAAAAAAACGCTTCAATTTGTAAATGTCCTACATATGATCAGAGAGAATCGTATAATGTTGATAATTGGACGAGTTTGGTAAAGTCATTGTTTTTCACTTGTGGGTTTATTAATGTATGGTATCTTCAGGCAGAAGACGGCACAAATGTTTCTTGTGTAAATTTAAATTGAGAGTAAGTGACGCTTGCGCACTAAACTGTAATACTGAGCTTAGCGATTCGATCCCAGCTAAGTTGTACGTACAATTGCCTATGATTATACACTTACTTGATTTTAATAGGATAACAATTCAGGATTTCACCTGTCCGAAGTTCACAAAGAATATTTATCTCGTTATAACAAGAAAGAGTGTCGTTATAACGACTTAGCATCCCGTTATAACGACTTAGTATCCCGTTATAACGATTTAATATCTCGTTATGACGACTTAGTATCCCGTTATAACGACTTAGTATCCTGTTATAACGACTTAGTATCTCGTTATGACGACTTAGTATCTCGTTATGACGACTTAGTATCCCTTTATAACGACTTAGTATCCCGTTATAATGACTTAACGTTAGTATCTCGTTATATATAACGATTTAGTCTCTCGTTATAACGACTTAGCATCCCGTTATAACGACTTAGTATCCCGTTATAACGACTTAGTATCTCGTTATGACGACTTAGTATCCCTTTATAACGACTTAGTATCCCGTTATAATGACTTAACGTTAGTATCTCGTTATATATAACGATTTAGTCTCTCGTTATAACGAGATAACTATCTCCCTGATTGAGGACACCCAAACAGTAATTTGTATCTCGATATAACGAGTTAGTATATCGTTATCTCGACTTAACATCTCATTATAACGCGTTAATGTCTTGTTATAGCGAGTAAGAATCTCGTTATAACGATATATAATTAGTATTTGGATCTCCTCAATCAGCCACTCTAGTTTTCATATTCATGTGGTGGTAATAATTATCGATTTATTACATGTAAAAAGAAAGAGTTAACGTAAACTTTAGATACACTGTAGTTTACATTATTCAGAGTATTAAGGTCGCCTTCTAGCTTCGAGCTAGAGGGATTTTCCCTTTAGCTCAGTGGTAGAGCATCCGACAAGGAACCTTGAGATCGAGGGGTACGATCTCCGGTGGAAGCACATTATTCTCTTAGTCTTTCCTGTTACAAATGGTGTCCGTGGCACTCCCTGTGGTGACAGGGAGTTAGAACCTGGGTTTTGGTGTTCGAGGACGAACCATGGTCAGATACGTTACTGTAAATAAACTTACCACCTTATGTTGCCGAAGTCTTCTTTGTTTCTCAATACATAAACGCTGATGCAGTGTCCTCTGCTAAAGCAGTCCGAGGTATACCGTGTTAGAGGATGGTAGAGGAAAACCGTGAAATATACCAGATATGTCCCAACACTCACCTGCCTCGATCCGTTAGTGGGCTGGGTCCGGGTTGCCCCACCTGTGGTATATTAACGTCAACAACTCTCATTTACTACACACTCCGTTTATAAAGGAAACCCTAGCATGCGTGTCGCGTTGAATACAGTTCAGTGTTGTTATGTGCGTTAGATATTGTTTATTGTTATTTTGGTAGCATGGTTAATTATTATTCGGTGTTTTTCGTCGTGTGTCACTTTGTTCCCATAATTATAACGTATAACGTTACAATGGGATTAGTGAAAGCAAATAACTTAAAAACTTTTTACACGGTATATGTGGATAGTGTGTGCGACTTGTTAAGCTGACAATGCTTGGATTATCTGGTCAGTTTATGTGTGTCGTCCCGTTGGTCAGTAGTTATATTTGTGACCCGGTGTACCTGTAAATAGCCCTACTAGCCTGCGGCATTTTAGACTAGTCGCCCACTAGTCAGTACCAATTGTCGTTCTACTGGCCAATTTGTACAATTGAGTCAGCAGTTTATTTGTAATACGGTGTACAATGTACCCGTGCTTTCATTTTATATAAAAGAGTTGTACTTTTTGATACATACAATTACCTACGCTTAATTACTTTTTTTTTATACACAAACGAATTGCCACCGGGCCATGATACAGAGAGACTGTGCCGGAGATGACACGATAAATCCCTAATGGGTAGCGCCAAAATGGCATGTATGCAATCCATTGTCAGTACAGTGCTTCTACGATAGGAAACAAAATGACTTGAATGATAGTTCATCCATGCCCTTATAGTATCATTTTGTACACCCGAGTCCAGTTTTGAAGCTAACCAAGACAGCCTTTTCTCTCACTTTTGTGACCCCTACGCTGATTGGTTTGTCAAATTAGAAGCCAAATATATATAGGTGTATTGACAGACAAGGCAAGTCGTTTGCTGGTAACCTAAATACTCGATATAGAAGTGGACGTAAAACCACTCAAACAAACAAGACGAGACAAGTACATGTGTAGCTGTGATCAAAGTTAGATTTATAAACATCCAGAAGAAAAACTTTCCATTGCATAATTACAGATGTTGGCAGTGTTATAATAATCCTTAATCTTGCCAAACTTTTTTTTTAATTGGTTCTGTTTAAATCAAATATTGTGACCATCCAGCAGTCTTTAGTCCTTGTTAGTCCTGTGTTAAGTTCACTCTCTTCTCTTTAATCTTCTTCAATACTCCAGGGTCTACGGTCACGTACGCTCTCTGTTCTCCTGGGCTATGTCGTGGCGAAATTTAAGGCCCAGCGTGCACAACGTTGTGAATAAAACGAGAAGACGTGTTTAATCCTTTGAATAACATCAGAAGAATCTCGCGGTCGTGAAACGGTACAATAGATTAGAATTGAAGCCGGTTGTCACTCCTTTTTAATCTTCAAGTGGCAGGTTTCTTTTAGCGAGACAAATCAAATAGGTAGCCGCGTGTCTTCAATTTTGCTATGGCATGTTCCAGGGGTGCAGAGAGCGAAAATGAGCATTACTCCTTGAGTATCGAGTATGCTCTTTAATAAGACAAACCAAAGTGTTTGAGTGATGAAAAATATCAAAATCTAACCATTTTTTTTTTTTTATATATATATATATTTTATTAGCAAGCCCACAATATCCACTTACTGCATATTTCTCTTTCAATTGAGAACAGAACACATACCAATACTAATTGTTTACACTTGCTGTCACTACAGGGTATGGGATGGAACCAATGACATTGAAGTGGAACGTCCAGCATTACTGAAACACCAAATTCAGGAACACTTGAGACTCAAACATTGAATATTTATTCATGTATGTCTCTTTTATTGTCGACCCGTTTTAAGTAAATCTATAACAGCATTTGACCAGGAAAGTCTGAACTGAAAGGATGTTGACTGTCAAATCTGGGCTGAAGGATGTTGGCTGTCCAGGTTTTAACTCTCGTCCAACTCTCGTTTAACTCTCGTTTTGATGTTATATGGTACATACAGTCATATCTATGATGGGGGTTTACAATATGATCGATTTCGATAATAAGCATTATTCAATTAAACATGTCATTAAAAACAGATGTCGATTGCTTCGCCTTGATTTTAAAGAGTCTCTATGGTGCAACCCAGGTTCAATGGGGGTACCCGCCTGTTCCGTCCTGTTATTACTAGTGTTCAATATAAGACGAGGAGGCAGATATCAAATACTATACAACATTTATTTACACACCACAAGCGAAGGTAGACACGGTCAATTGTGCACAAATTAGAACACGTACAATATATATATCACGTACAAAAATCTGTTGAAAACACAATTGTATATACCGGAGCTAGACACATCCTACACCTGCCTTAGCCTACATGTAATATAAACCCGCCATCCCGCAGTCACCGTCCTACACCTAACGTAAAGNAGAGAGAGAGAGAGAGAGAGAGAGAGAGAGAGAGAGAGAGAGAGAGAGGAAGAAGAAAAGAATGAGCCTTCCAGCCAATGGCTTCTATAGAGTAACGTAAGATACCCGACCACCCGATCTTATACCAAACAGACCCAACAGAATCCCTTGCTATGCATGATCTGGACCTAATTAAATACTTTAACAGCTATCCAATGAACCGTTTAAGCATCAACCAATGGAAACAGTTATATGAGCGGACGTAGGTATGCGTCTATACCCGGTAAAAAGACAAGAAATGTCATCATGTTATGGCGCACAAGACAAATTAGTACAATGTAACGTATGGCAGACTACCAACACTCAAACAGCCGGCAAATATATGCACAAGGTATGCTTATACGTTTACAGAGCGCAAAATACATAATTGTAAATGAATAACAGTGAACAAATTCCATTCCCGCTATAGTACATTCATTTTTTTTCTCAATAAAATATTGTAATTGTGTAATTCAGCACATATTACCCGTCCCTCTGACTGCATGTAGTATGCCAGTGCTATTCGGCGAAATGTGTCGATATTATTCTGACAGCTGACTTAACTGACTCGGCGCATTTCGGCTTAGTAAGTTGTTTGCAGCGGTTTAGAGTCGAGTCACCGGTCAGTTGCACTCGTTGCTTGACAAAGGAAACAGACGTTTTCGAAAGCTCGCAAAATATTTCAATTTCTGTTCGTGTTCAAAACAAAATAAGCATTTATTAACCACACCAAACTGATAAATCTCATTCTGAATGTTTTAGATAAGTAAATCATGATACAGTTTGTTCCATAGTGATGAAAAAAGATACAGCTCAATTTGTATTTGACACTAAAATTAGGGTAGCCTTTTCATATCTCATAGTCTGGAATAGGGAACCGGACTTGTTCAAGCAGAATAGCGGAGAAAAGATGCAAACAGATCTATACCTTCTTTGCTGTTTTCAGGAAGAACACTTGTTCACCATTGATAGGGATTGGACTAAACTTTAGAAAAAGATAATTCTTAAATTTCAGGTTTTGCCATGGTTAAGGGTAACATCGTTTTGCTTAAAATAAAAATGAAATTCCTGGAAAATATGTTATTCCAAGGAATTATCCCATGATCTTTCAGCAGAATTTTATGAAGTTTTCAAATTATTTGTTTAATTTGAAAATCGCTCTTTCATGATTTGATGCATATAAAGATTTGGTTTTAAAAAAAATAGAAATAAAATAATAGTAAAAAACATTTTTTTATCATAATGATAGTTAGTTAACTTGAGCTAATTGATCCAGCGTTCATAAAGTTGTCATGTGTAGAAGCATCATATGTCCCACTGAAGACAGGAAGGCGATTCAATTTTCAATCTTGTAAGAGGTTCGGAAAAAAATTAATTAAAATCAGTTTTATTGAGAAGAGCATGAGGACCCATTGGGAAAAAATATTACTGCAACACAGCGAAAAGCACTGTAGGAACCGCGGAAAGACAAAACGAGCAGCTCGTCTTTTAGCCACAAAGAATGACACCGTTTCAGTTGATTGTCGCTTTACAAAGTGACATTTAATCAAACATAACAGTGTTTTATTTTCGATTTGTCATTTGGCATTCACCACAATTTTCAAATCCTAAAGCAACTACAGTCTAATGGCAAATACTTTTCTTCCGATAGCTAATATCATAAACATTAAACGAAGAAAAACGAAATATATTTAGATAATAAACGACATGTTTCTTAGATATTTATTATGACGGGGACAACCGTGAAACCGTAATAACTCCTGTCACTAGAAAGTGATAGGTTGAGCGTCATCAGTGGTATGTTGATACCTTCAAAAAATAGATTTCATTCCCTTAAAGACAACTCTATCCTTATTTCAACAGCCTCCCCAAAATCACCCTCGATACTTCAGGTGTTACGCTCATGAATCACCTTTTGCTCTCTGCCACCCCAGGGATCATCCTCGATATGCAGGGGCTACGCTTACTTTCGCTCTCTACACCCCTGAAATATCAAGCACCTTGTGGACGAGACGAGAAAACTAGTTCAATCCTTTGATTTACATCAAAAGAATCTCGCGGTCGCGTAACGGTAAAAAAAAATCTGGCTTTGAAGTCGGGTGTCGTTCCTTTGCAATCTTCAAAGAACAAGCATCAACCTAGTTAACCGCATGTCTTCAATTATGCTATGACATATTCCAGGGGTGTAGAGAGCGAAAGTGAGCGTAATCTCTTGATATCAAGGATGCCCTGTGATGTGATAGCAAAATTTACGGTACGCGGCTAGCTATTTGATTGGTCTCAGGTAAAACAAACCTGACCGATCGCTCGGCTGATACATTTTCTTTGAAGATTACAAAGGAACGACACCCGACTTCAAAGCCAGTACATTTTACCTTTACCCGACCGCGAGATTCTTTTGATGTACGCCTCAGGATCAAACAAATCGTGTTGCCTCGTCCGCAAAATTGCGGACACTTAGCCTTCAATTTTGGAAAGACACATTCAAGGCGTCAGAGAGCGAAAGTGAACGTGACCCCTGGAGTATCGAGGATATCCCGAGCATACCAACATTTTACAGGAGAAATTCCAAAAATAGGATACCTCAGTTTTTCTTGTTTGAAATTCTCAGCGCATCTACAAATTAAAAATAGAAATGAGGCAGATTCTATGAACACTACACTACTAATGATAAGAAAAGTTGTGTTTATGCGGCATATTGTTTATTCTATGGGACAAAAGGAGTATTTCGAAACTTCAAATTTATGCTGAAAATGTCAGTAATGTAATAATTACTAAGCGTTTGGTATCATTTTGAAGTTATCTGATATCGAGTACCCAAATAATTCAAAATCCATTCGATAAATGTTCCATAATTTTGCTATGCATTCAGCAGGAATCCGTGAATAATATGTGTTGAATGTTTTAATTGTTTCCACATTGCTGTATCTTTCTGATCTTTTAGGAAATCGAATTTCAGGCGGTGCTTCGATGTCCTTTAAGATAAAGTCAGCATCTCTACTGATAGTTTCGTATTTTCCAATAAAGTCGTATTTAACGATGCAGGGATGACACAGTGTTGTATACTTTTCCCAGTGGTGGTCAAAACGTTCCGTTTTATCGTCAGTAAGGTATTGCACAAATTCAAAAAATGTGACGTCATCTCCATTCTGAAGAGATTTCAGAGTTGCATTGGACCTATATCGTTTTATAATTTCTTTTCCAGTTTTTCTGAAAGGAACTTTACCCATCAATTTATTTCTGTAAGCTGATAGAATTCTTTCTAATGGGTTCCTCACAATGATATACTTCTTATATTCCGTAAGTATGCGTTTTTGATTTTCAGCAGAATATCCTTTTAGAAATTTCATTTTTGATTGATATTTTTCATGAACATTCCCAAAATTCAATAAACTTGCATTCACCTTTCCTGTAAGTGTTATGAAAATAGTTTTCCATTGTGAACAGGAAATTTTAGGAATATAGCAGAAAACCATTTTGTATTTTTCGTCAACGATCAAATATTGTAAATGGTCCAAGTCTCCTACGTCACCACTCACGTGTTCACATTCCCTTCGAAGATGCTGTACTCTTTTTATATTGTCGCTCTCTGCTGATTTGAAAGTGTCCTTTCCCTCCTAAACAAAAACATGTTTCCTTTATAAATATGGTCATTGAAACAAGTCAAGAAATTCGCATTTATTTATAACTTACTGACGATATCATTACTTATTTAACAACTGACTTACTGATGATATCATTACTTATTTAACAACTGACTTACTGATGAAAATATCAGTCATACAACTGACTTACTGATAACAATTTTTTATACTGGTGATATTATCACTTATTATTTTTTCATAATATTCCTGACAAGCGATTGGCCAAAAGTGCATCACGTATCCACCGTTAAAAACCTATATTGACTTGGACCGCGTGAAGAACTGGATGTTTCTAAAAATAGAATTATGACGTGTCTCAAAACGAACGCACCGTCCCGCTTCCGTAGCTTTTTTGTTGTGTCATTTTTTCAGATTGCTTACATCACTGTTTTCAAAATAATAAAACAATTGTAGCGTCCGAGGTCAATATATTTTTTCTCGGGTTGATAAATCCAAGTAAAGACCTCAGCTAAAGGCTATAATTGAATATTTTTTAACAACTGACTGGTGATATTACCACTTATTTTACAAATGACCCACTGTTGAAAAAATCAGTCATTCAGCCTAAATGCTGATATTATCATTTATTTAACAATTGACCTACTGATGAAAAAATATCAATCATTTAGCCTAAATGGTAATATTATCCCTTATTTAACAACTGACTTTCTGTTGCTATTATCAGTCATTCAGCTTAACTAGTGATATTATCACTTATTGAACAACTGACTTACTGATGAAAATATCAGTCATTTAGCCTAAATGGTAATATTATAACTTATTGAACAACTGACTTACTGATGAAAATATCAGTCATTTAGCCTAAATGGTAATATTATAACTTATTGAACAACTGACTTACTGATGAAAATATCAGTCATTTAGCCTAAATGCTGATATTATCACTTATTTAACAACTGACTTACTGATGAAAATATCAGTCATTCAACCTAACTAGTAATATTATCACTTATTTCACAACTAACTTACTGATGAAAATATCAGTCATTTATCCTTGGTCATTTGAAAGGGAAGGTACCTGAAGGCCTCTTGAGGTGTGTTGTTACTGATCATGAAGGTTCTTTGAGAGTGGGAGCGTTACTAAATTAAAAACAATTGTGACAGAAACGACTGAGATATATTTACTATTGTGTGTGTTTACATATATGTTGTTTCCTACCTCTATTCCGTTGTCATTTGGATATATCCTGTCAGACCACAGCAATCTTTCCAAGTCTGGATAATAATATAAAAAAACATACGTTTTGTAGCCAGTCTGGATAATAATAATAAAAAAGGAGCATACGCTTTGTAGCCAATTGGTGTTAAAGAGTGTTGGTGTTCCCGAAGAAGTTCTCAAACAGCGTAATTTATTTCATAGAGTATTAATTTCAATCGGTTTTTTTTTTATTAATTTGTGACGAAACTATTTTGTTTTTCTTTCGGAATAACAAACATTGCAAGTTCATTAAAATGCATCTCACATGGCGTGAAAAGTCAAGGGAAAAGCGAAATAAAGAAAAATGTAATTCAATTTTACAACCAATAAAAGCAGGACAAAATATTATCAAGGAAAAGGTATATCTCTTCTGCTTCGACGAGTTTATTTCCCAATGAGAAAGCTAAAGAATCAGTAATATTCTGGAAATAACTGTGACAATAGACGTTTCGAGTAACACTTCATAAATAGCTTAATAAAATAAAAACAGAAACATAAACAATACCTACGTTTAAGTGCCGGCCCCTTTTGAAGGTTTAGGAACACGGTGATCAGAAATAACAGAGTAATTAATGCAAGACCAACTTTTGTCGCTTTACTGCGCCGGAGTAGATTCTTCATTACTGTTGGTGTTTGTCTGTTTGCCTGTGGGTAGAAAGTGAAGGTAGTTATACCATGTGGGCCGGTCTATGTGTACCACCGTCGGAGACCCGTGGACGATATCGCTTCACACTTACACAGTGCAATCAACAGTGGGGATCCGACGATGCTTGACTTGGGGCTCTAGTTAAAGCATTAAATCTAGATACCAGATTGTAATGGATTTGTATTACTTTAGTGTCTTGTTTTACATAGGCCCAATAGTAACATTGGACGCTATCAGTTCGATGAGGGAACGTACCATGTATCAACTGATGGAGACAGGCACTGTACATATTGATCGGATGCGTCTCAAATATTCGATAGTGATTTTTCTTTTTAAATGAGAAATACTTTTTTCTATATTATTCATACGAATTTTGTTTTGAATTTTTGCTTTTTCATATTCATCATATTAGGACACATCCAATTGTAGGCCTTGTCCCCTTTTAAATCAATATTATTTTTTATGGGTTTTTGTCGTTACCCCTAAGATCGTAACAACCTAATGACTACATTTAAGTTCACAAGTTTCATATATAGAACACAACAGCAATTTAGCAAACGACATACCTTTGAATTTATTTAGACGTCGGAAGTATTTGAGAGGGGAAATAGACTAACAGAAATAGTGATTCGCAAAATATTAACCCTTATGAATAAATTCATGAAACAAATAAAAAAAAACGTACACCCGCGAAATTCAACAACTATCCAGTACTAGTTCTATAAATTAATAGAATTTAGAGGACGATTTTAATATATTTTAAGCACATTCAATTGAAAATCACGAGCTTGTTTGAAATTGTGCAATGTATGTAATAATTCACTCTATATGTTTACTTTTATTTGCGCCTTTAAAAAAGAGAAAACGTTTTGTAAAAATTCAAGAAAACGCCAAATTTGAATCCGACCCCAATGAATGTGATTCATGTCTGGTCTCTTTATAATTATAATATATATGAATTTTAACTTTACAGTCATCGCTCTAATTTCATAGACTAAAAATCAGGTTCCTACGTATATACCTTAAAGATTAACATCAGGTTCCTATCTTTAGGACTAAACATCAGGTTCCCACCTGTATGACTAAAAATCAGGTTTATACCTGTACAACTTAACATCAGGTTCCTGCCTGTATGACTAAACATCAGGTTCCTACCTGTATGACTAAACATCAGATTCCTACCTTTATGACTAAACATCAGATTCCTACCTTTATGACTAAACATCAGGTTTCTACCTGTATGACTAAACATCATGTTCCTACCTGTATGACTAAACATCAGGTTCCTACCTGTACTACTTAACATCAGGTTCCTATCTGTATGACTTAACATCAGGTTCCTCAAGATTCAAGATTTTTATTTCACTCAGACACACATAATATGTGTAACAAGAGGTCATGTATATATAACATAGTTTGAGTGCATGACAGGCAAACATTCTATACCATAGCATGGTACATAAAAAATATATATACGTGTAGTTACATACAAATAATTCAGTGTTCAACTTATAAAAATGTCACTAGCAAACAAAAGAAAAACTTAAAGAATAGAGACACTAAAGTACTTTTGTTAATTTTTGAACAAATAAGCTTACACTTTTTAACAATTTCATATTAAAGATTGTGAACATTCCTTTCATTTTATGTTGGTTTGGACTTGTATAAAAATAGGCCGGAATATGTTTTTCCATTATTTTGACTAAAGTGTCGTTATTACAAGTATATAAGTAATGATACTCGTCCCCAATACCAGTATTACAAAGTGGGCATATTCTGTCCTGTCTTTGAATTCCCACCCATCTTCCTGTTTCTACTGGAAGCTTAATATTTGAAGTTCTAAATTTGCAGATAATTTTCCTATCTTTTGCGTTTAATCTGATCAAATAGTCTTCTAAACCAAAGCGATATTTAAATGTAGAGTATAATCGTCCTCTGGATGAGGTGTCAATTTTATTAAACCAGGATTGAATAAACTGATCGTGTAATTTATGTATAATTGCAGCTTTTCCTACCTGTATGACTAAACATCAGGTTTCTACCTGTATGACTAAACATCAGATTCCTACCTTTATGACTAAACATCAGGTTCCTTCCTGTATGACTAAACATCAGGTTCCTACCTTTATGACTAAACATCAGGTTTCTACCTGTATGACTAAACATCAGGTTCCTACCTGTATGACTAAACATCAGGTTCCTTCCTGTATGACTTAACATCAGGTTCCTACCTGTATGACTAAACATCAGGTTTCTACCTGTATGACTAAACATCAGATTCCTACCTTTATGACTAAACATCAGGTTCCTTCCTGTATGACTAAACATCAGGTTCCTACCTTTATGACTAAACATCAGGTTTCTACCTGTATGACTAAACATCAGGTTCCTACCTGTATGACTAAACATCAGGTTCCTTCCTGTATGACTTAACATCAGGTTTGTACCTGTATGACTAAACATCAGGTTTCTACCTGTATGACTAAACATCAGATTCCTACCTTTATGACTAAACATCAGGTTCCTTCCTGTATGACTAAACATCAGGTTCCTACCTTTATGACTAAACATCAGGTTTCTACCTGTATGACTAAACATCAGGTTCCTACCTGTATGACTAAACATCAGGTTCCTTCCTGTATGACTTAACATCAGATTTGTACCTATTACCTATCATCAGGTTATTTACTATCTGTATGGTTAACATCATGTTCCTTCCTGATTGAATAAACATCAAGTTCCTACCTGTATATCTAAACATCATGTTCCTTCCTGATTGAATAAACATCAGGTTCCTAAATGAATCACTTAACATCAGGTTCTTAAAACATCAGGTTCCTACCTGTACAACAAAACATCAGATTCCAGACACATTGTATTATATACGCACATTGATTCCTCCGAATCACTCTGCGTAAATCAACGTACACATTCAATTCAGTTTTGGATAAACTTGATGATTAAGTCAGACAAATTTGAAAGCCTAGTTTTGTTAAGTTATTTATTGATCCAAAATCACCCTCATTATCACCGACAACTGATACATTATGTCAATAGAGTCCTCGGTTTTCAATTGGTCAAAATGTCCAACCTGAGCGACGCCATTTTGTAGGATATAGGAGTAACTATACGCCGCGAAGAATTTGATGAGCAGACATCTGGATAAAATGTTGAATTTCTCGTAAAGCAAGAATATTCTATAGGACGCATATGAATTTGTTCACTTTAAAAGTTTTTCTGCATCTGAAACAGCTGGAATTTTGAAGATATTTCGTTTGTTATTTTTTATGAATATCATATATATTATGCTTAATTATTAAGTTATCGACTGTGAAAAGGTTGTATTGATGATTGGTTAAAATACTTAAATCTCGTGACACATCTGATTAAAAGCCAAAAGGCCATGCTAGCGGAAGTAAAACCGCCCAAAAATCAAATAAAACCGAAATGTTTTATGCTACTCAAAGAAAACAGTTACATCGAAATTAGATAAGAAATATATTTAAATCGTTATTATTATACCTCAATCTGATATACTTAACTTTGATTCGTCTTACATGTAATAACATCACGTGATGTTCTTCAATGCGTATATCAAAAAAATGGTAAATCGTCTGCATATGAACCGGAAAAAAAGGTTACCATTTTGTTAGCCACATGTTGCCTTCTCAAAAACTTCAATGTTTACTTCTTTTATTAAGCCTTTCCGGAAGTGTTAAACACCGAGGCCTTCTAATAAAGTGTATTCAAAAAGGTATCTTTTGCCAAATGAAAGTGTATTTTATTCAATACTAAAGGTAAAACATTTTTAAAAAACACAAAAAAAACCCACAAAAGTGACACTTAACGGATGTTTCCGGAGCGGTAGCGCTCGTTGTGATACTTTTTAGAGGCCAAAGAGTGCTCGAAGGAGTTTGAAACTTTCGAGAAGGCAATTTTAGACAAGCCGCGGTTGGGCGGCGACCTTTACGCTGGGATAAGGAAGGAAGACGGCACGTCATTAAAACGCTCGTCATTTAACTCAATGTTGTTACTGATTTAAAGAGAAAGGGATTTGGCAGAATCAACCACCATACAGTGATTTGTGACCAGGATGTGCGAGCACTGTATATACACATACACACACATAAGACACACACATACACATGAATACAGGGCACCTTTATTTTCATCTGTCCAATGAGCAGTTGGTACGCAAACGTAACATGTACTTAGTAGCTACTAGTATATATATGTAAAGTAAGGGAGATAAATCTGCAGAGTAAATTACCTCCGCGTGTTTAGTTTTGACCTTCAAATCGCGTAATTTGCACACAGCATTAATAACCACGTTTACAGTATGTAGGTTTGCCAGAGGGTCTCCAAAACAAAGTGTGTATTGAAATAACATATCTGTGCCGAACGTTTCGCAAATAGACATACACATCTTATAAAACCAGCGTCCTTACAGCAAACCGCCAATTTGCCACCAATTATGCCAACCAAAACGTTACCCGCCGATGATATTGCCGCTGTTTCGGGGAGACAACTCTCCATATCACTCCGATTTGGGGTGATTCATTTTGTAATGTGGGAGAATTTTGTTCTTCCTGTGCAATACATATATATTTACATATATAACAAAGTGAATATATCAAGTCATCTAAATAAGTGTCTGTTGAAGAGTTGATGCAGGTATTTGTATAGCTTACCAAATTATGTAGACTTTTCATTCACATTTTCCTGCAAATCAAGCACAGATACATGTAACATTCAACAAAAGATCGGTTCGAGTTGTGTCACTCTACCAAGTCCAAGTTTATGTATTACCTTAAGCTATATATAGCTCATCAGTTGTGCATATGTACAGTGTAACATGAAGTAAACAAATTAACAACATCAAACATACAAAAAAAAAACCACTCCTAGATGTGCAGTGAGATAGCATTCACTCCTAAGAAATATTGTACTTACTTATGTAGTAACATTTTATGAAAAGGAGATATCAATATATTAACATTTACATGACATTGTCACTTTATAATCTGTTTGAAAGCAGTGTCGTTTATGAGACTTTAAATGATATTCACCACGATGCACAATTCTTATTGTATTAATACAACATCAACTGGAACTACAATATCCAATGTAAACAAACATGACGTGCAAAAATATCGAGAAAATTAATAAAAAAAAACACAACAAATTACAACAAAAAAGACAAAGATATGCAAACTCGTACAAAATGCATATCGATTGAAACTATTGCAACATTCATACAAATTATCAGATAATCGCCTGCTACATTACACTGATCTAACCATGACAGTATCAAACGATTTTCCGAATGCTTCATTGAATGTGCCCTACATTTTAGATTGATGAATTCTCATCTAACGAGGATAAAAATTTAACAAAAATAGTTATCTCACGCTCTGTCGCCTAGGTCAAACACTTCAAACGCTATAACGTGTCCAACAACAACGGCTTCCTCGGGTTCTGACGACATGTCAAATAACGAGACTGTTTTAACATCTACCAGTTATAGCCAGATTTCCATGCAATCATCAAATAAATTAACGCATGGATTCCTAACAAATTCGAACTTTTTTCACTGCACATTCAACTTCCAAAATTAACTCCCTCGTGAAGGTCAAGGTCGGGTACGGTGTTGATGGTATTTATCCATGCGCGAAATTTATTCCGGGGTTAAAATCAGAACAATGTTAAATATCACTTTCAGCTCAGATTTCTATTTATAGATAACTGTTCGAATGTTCGATTCGGAAACCAAACAACAGTCTAGGACTTGTCTATTAGGCGTCACAGGGCTCTTGACGTCAATTTGGCTTCCGTCTTAGCCATATCGTTGTAATTAAGGTGCAGACTGAGATAAACGTACCTATCGCAAATTTCAAACGTTACACGTCCACAGTTGCGTCGAAGGTTCTTTAAAATGGATGAGATTTAATTTAGTCTGTTTAATACAATGTATCCAACCGATATTCTAGACACCATAAAGTCTGGCCAAGCCAAGCAATTTAAATTCCTTCAAGAGCACCAAATCTGCGGCATAGAGTATTAGGCAGATCTTTACGCCGACAACTTCCACACTGCTCCAAAATTCTTGCAAAATGGCAGAATGATTCTTAATGAACAAATTAAACAATGATGCCGATAAAATTCCAATTGTAAGAGCACAGGTTGAAGGTTTTTTTTTCTATCGCCCCTAAGATCGCGCACATGTTACAAGTGTACTATTAATCCTAACAGCTTTCTACAAAGTATATCCCTACCAATAGAGTCGTACGCCTGTTTCAATACTACGAAGTAACAATATGTCAGCTTTCTTTGAAAAGTGTAAAGAGGCAGTTTATCATGCTACGCCCGGGCATGAACTAATTTTGTGAATCATTGACGGGACTGTTTCTTTCTGCCCATTTCGACAGTCGATTTTTTAATACCAAATAAATGTACTAACATAAAACAAAACGGTTTGTTGATTTAGGTTTCGGGCAGCAAATGTCTTGTTGGATAGCCCAAAAAGGTGTACTCGAGTCGAAAAGTCTGTCTTTTTGGTTCACAACAAAAAATATGTTACTTTAAAACAACATGTATGTCCTGTTTTTCATAACCACAACAAATCTGTATTTGATAATCTAGGCTTCAGATTGTTATGTTCAGAGCCACTGTTGATGCACTTTATCCGAGTGGATAAGGCGTCTGACATTCTGCTACCACTAGCCATCCACCACTGGATCGCGGGTCCGAGGCCTACATTGGGCAGTTTCCAGATTCTCACCGCAGGTCAGTTTATATTCAAACCGTTTATTGCAGAGCTGTCTTTCCTGAATGCGCATCGTTCACTTGATCAGGAATGTGGCTTATTGTTTATTCTCACGTTATTCTGTACACCTGTCCTGGATTAGCACTATACATGCATAAGCCTCCTTTATCGTGAGGGTATGACCGGAAACGAAACAATGAACCGGTGCGGTGAGACTCTTAAATGCCTAACCTGAAAATTATATTATTGATTGTCTAAAACCGGCTTGATATTCTGGAGTATCCAAGCCAATGTATTGTTGAAGAAAAGTGTATGACATTCAAGAACATCACACGTAAAAGAAGCTATCATTTTAGGAGTGTGTTTTTAGTTTGAAATTATCGTTCAGCGAGTACCCAAATAATTCATAATCTGGTCGATAAATGTTCCATAATTTTGTTATATATTCAGCTGGAATCTGTGAATAAAACTTCTCAAAAATGTTCATTGTTTCAATAGTGTGATATGTTTCCGACCTTTGAGGAAATCGAATATTAGGAGGTGCTCCAAGGTCTCTTAAGATGAAATTAGCATCTCTATAAATACTTTCGTATTTGCCGATAAAGTCGTACTTAATAATACAGGGGCTGCAAAGAGTCGTATATCTCTTCCAATGGCTGTTGAAATTTTCGGGATCTTCGTCGGTGACGAATTTCACAAATTCAAAAAACGTCACGTTATAATCATCCTTTGCAAGAAATTCCTGTGTCATATTTGACCTGTACCGTTCCAGAATAGTTTCCCTAATTGTTTGAAATTGCCGAGCTTTTCCTTTTCTTTCAATCTTATTCCTGTAGGCTGATAAAAGTCTCTCTAATGGGTTCCTGACGATCATAGACTTCTTATACTCCTTCAGTATACGTTTTCTTCTTTCATAAGGATAATTGCTTAACAAATTTATTACTGAATTGAATCGGAAATCATGAACTTTCTCAATACTTAACCTGCTAGAATTTACCTTTCCCGTCAAAGTTATGAAGATGGACTTCCACTGTGAACATGCTATTTTAGGAATATAACAAAATAACGTTTTGTATTTGTCGTCAACAATCAAATTACTCAGACGATCCAATTTCGTTAAGTCGTCACTGTACCGTTTACATTCCTGACGGAGATGCCAAACTCTCTTTATGTTGTCTGTTACTGCCGATTTATCTGTCTGAAATACATATAAAAGCAAAGGTTCTTAAATAATGCTTAAAGTTTTAAAAGTTTGATTAAATAAGTTGAGATAGTTGGCTTTTTAACAGATTAAATCTATGGGGGGTTTTCTGGGGGTTTTCTTGTGGTGGGAGGGTTAATTTTGCATTTTTGTCATATTGATTAATAGTTAAAAATTTCAATAAATTTAAATTAAACACACTTAATTGCATAAATAAAAGGTGATGATTCAGACGAATGCAATAGCAGAAAACATGCATTTAGGACCAGGTACCTGTATGTTGCGATGAGGCAAGGGAGTAAACATCCCTTCGTCGTGTGATGGTCCAAAATGTGCTACAGCTGTAATAGAAGTCCTGTGTGACATTAAGATTAGTCAAAAGTGTGTTGATAGTCAGTCAAGTGTGACATTGTAATTAGCCAGTAGAGTTTTGATAGTCAGTCCAGTGTGACATTGTGATAAGTCAGCAGTGTGTTGATAGTCAGAATTTGTGTGACATTGTAACAAGTCAGTAGTGTGTTGATAGTCAGTCCGGTGTGACATTGTGATAAGTCAGTAGTGTGTTTATAGTCAGTCCTGTGTGACATTGTGATTAGTCAGTGTTTGTTTATATTCAGTATGGTGTGACATTGTGATAAGTCAGTAGTGTGTTGATAGTCAGTCCTATGTGACATTATGATTAGCCAGTAGTGTGTTGATAGTCAGTGCAGTGTGACATCGTGATTAGTCAGTAGTGTGTTGATAGTCAGTCCTGTGTGACATTGTGATAAGTAAGTAGTGTGTTGATAGTCAGTACGGTGTGCCATCGTGATTAGTCAGTAGTGTGTTGATAGGCCGTCCTGTGTGACATTGTGATAAGTCAGTAGTGTGTCGATAGTCAGTCCTGTGTGACATTGTTATAAGTCAGTAGTTTGTTGATAGTCAGTCCTGTGTGACATTATGATGAGTCAGATGTGTATTGCTAGTCAGTCCTGTGTGACACTTTGATTAGTCAGTAGTGTGTTGATAGTCAGTCCTGTGTGACATTATGATAAGTCAGATGTGTATTGCTAGTCAGTCCTGTGTGACATTTTGATTAGTCAGTAGTGTGTTGATAGTCAGTACGGTGTGACATCGTGATTAGTCAGTAGTGTGTTGATAGTCAGTCCTGTGTGACATTGTGATAAGGCAGTAGTGTGTTGATAGTCAGTCCTGTGTGACATTGTGATAAGTCAGTAGTGTGTTGATAGTCAGTCCAGTGTGACATTGTGATAAGTCAGTAGTGTGTTTATAGTCAGTCCTGTGTGACATTGTGATAAGTAAGTAGTGTGTTGATAGTCAGTCCTGTGTGACATTTTGATTAGTCAGTAGGGTGTTGATAGTCAGTACGGTGTGACATCGTGATTAGTCAGGAGTGTGTTGATAGTCAGTCCTGTGTGACAATATGATAAGTCAGATGTGTATTGCTAGTCAGTCCAGTGTGACATTATGATTTGTCAGATGTGTATTGCTAGTCAGTCCAGTGTGACATTATGATAAGTCAGTAGTGTGTTGATAGTCAGTCCTGTGTGACATTGTGATTAGTCAGTGTTTGTTTATATTCAGTCCGGTGTGACATTGTGATAAGTCAGTAGTGTGTTGATAGTCAGTCGTGTGTGACAATATGATAAGTCAGATGTGTATTGCTAGTCAGTCCAGTGCGACATTATGATAAGTCAGTAGTGTGTTGATAGTCAGTCCAGTGTGACATTGTGATAAGTCAGTAGTGTGTTGATAGTCAGTCCTGAGTGACATTGTGATTACCCAGTAGTGTGTTGATAGTCAGTGCAGTGTGACATCGTGATTAGTCAGTAGTGTGTTGGTAGTCCGTCCAGTGTGACATTGTGATTGGCCAGTAGTGTATTGATAGTCAGTCCTGTGTTACATTGTGATTAGCCAGTAGTGTGCTGATAGTCAGTGCAGTGTGACATCGTGATTAGTCAGTTGTGTGTTGATAGTCAGTCCAGTGTTACAATGTGATAAGTCAGATGTGAGTTGATATTCAGTGCAGTGTGACATCGTGATTAGTCAGTAGTGTGATTATAGTCAGTCCTGTGTGACATTGTGATAAGTCAGTAATGTGTTGATAGTCAGGCCTGTGTGACATTGTGATAAGCCAGTAATGTGTTGATAGTCAGTCCTGTGTGACATTGTGATAAGTCAGTAGTGTGTTGATAGTCAGTCCAGTGTGACATTGTGATAAGTCAGTAGTGTGTTGATAGTCAGTCCTGTGTGACATTGTGATAAGTCAGTAGTGTGTTGATAGTCAGTCCTGTGTGACATTGTGATAAGTCAGTAGTGTGTTGATAGTCAGTCCTGTGTGACATTGTGATAAGTCAGTAGTGTGTTGATAGTCAGTCCTGTGTGACATTGTGATAAGTCAGTAGTGTGTTGATAGTCAGTCCTGTGTGACATTGTGATAAGTCAGTAGTGTGTTGATAGTCAGTCCTGTGTGACATTGTGATAAGTCAGTAGTGTGTTGATAGTCAGTCCTGTGTGACATTGTGATAAGTCAGTAGTGTGTTGATAGTCAGTCCTGTGTGACATTGTGATAAGTCAGTAGTGTGTTGATAGTCAGTCCTGTGTGACATTGTGATAAGTCAGTAGTGTGTTGATAGTCAGTCCTGTGTGACATTGTGATAAGTCAGTAGTGTGTTGATAGTCAGTCCTGTGTGACATTGTGATAAGTCAGTAGTGTGTTGATAGTCAGTCCTGTGTGACATTGTGATAAGTCAGTAGTGTGTTGATAGTCAGTCCTGTGTGACATTGTGATAAGTCAGTAGTGTGTTGATAGTCAGTCCTGTGTGACATTGTGATAAGTCAGTAGTGTGTTGATAGTCAGTCCTGTGTGACATTGTGATAAGTCAGTAGTGTGTTGATAGTCAGTCCTGTGTGACATTGTGATAAGTCAGTAGTGTGTTGATAGTCAGTCCTGTGTGACATTGTGATAAGTCAGTAGTGTGTTGATAGTCAGTCCTGTGTGACATTGTGATAAGTCAGTAGTGTGTTGATAGTCAGTCCTGTGTGACATTGTGATAAGTCAGTAGTGTGTTGATAGTCAGTCCTGTGTGACATTGTGATAAGTCAGTAGTGTGTTGATAGTCAGTCCTGTGTGACATTGTGATAAGTCAGTAGTGTGTTGATAGTCAGTCCTGTGTGACATTGTGATAAGTCAGTAGTGTGTTGATAGTCAGTCCTGTGTGACATTATGATAAGTCAGATGTGTATTGCTAGTCAGTCCAGTGTGACATTATGATTAGTCAGATGTGTATTGCTAGTCAGTCCAGTGTGACATTATGATAAGTCAGTAGTTTGTTGATAGTCAGTCCTGTGTGACATTGTGATAAGTCAGTAGTGTGTTGATAGTCAGTCCTGTGTGACATTGTGATTAGTCAGTGTTTGTTTATATTCAGTACGGTGTGACATTGTGATAAGTCAGTAGTGTGTTGTTACTCAGTCCTGTGGAAGGTACATGTATCTTTGTCGATATTTCCGTTTAGCACAGGGAGTGATGATACCG
Source organism: Mizuhopecten yessoensis (assembly GCF_002113885.1). Lineage (NCBI taxonomy): Eukaryota > Metazoa > Mollusca > Bivalvia > Pectinida > Pectinidae > Mizuhopecten > Mizuhopecten yessoensis. The sequence goes on along the minus strand of NW_018480078.1, from coordinate 1,582,939 downwards.
GTATGGGACTCTAATCCCCAATACTTAAATAAAAGCATTAAAGAAACAAAATGGCCATAATGATTGAAATATTGTCAAAACAGTTGTCTTTACCTCTCTGTCAAGTCTGGTGTTATTTTCAGAAAGATTCTTATCACGACGTTCAGCTCCTTCCTTGTGGGAACCAACTACAAAAAAAAACAGCGACATCTTTATTAGGTTGGTGTATCGAAATTTCGATGTTGGCGTTCCGAATCATTGCTATTTTACAGTAAGCAGGTGCCTTTAGTGTTACATTTTACCATTGCTTTTGTCAAAATGGAATAATGACATGGAATTGATGGTCGTTTGAATAAAACGTGTATAGTTGCAGTGCGTAATACAAGATAGACTTACTCTGTATAAATCTAAAACACAGTTAAATGGAAACAAAGATAATACATACTTTTTAATGTCGGCATATTTCCCAGCTTAATGAGCATTGCGGCAATATTTAACAGGGAAAACAATGCAAGGCCAACTAACGTCGTTTTACTGCATCGGTGTAGATTGTACATGATGGTTGTGATATGTCTGCATGTAGAAAAGTAAGGTATCCGTAGATTATCTTACGTAGTGTATATCTCATTCCGCTTGGGGTGAAACGACAAATATCTTTTGGCATTCTGTGTTTTTTATTTTTGTTATTTATAGAAATCAAAGATAACAGAAAGTCCTAGAGCCAACTCATCAGAGGTTCATCAGGGGATATGTATTGATCGCCAAAGATGTATGTCATATGTGCCTTACCTATCAGAAGGAGATCGCAACCAAAACAAGAAAATATTGATGCAAAGCATCAATTCGCCGGCTAAACCCTGCTTTATTACACCAGCAACTCTCATATGTAAAATGTGGGATATATTGAGCGATGGTGAAAAATGAAAACTTTAAAAAGGACAATTAGGTACCTGAAGATATCTTTGTGTATTCATCTTCTGGGTATTTTTTTGTGTTTTGTTTTGTATTTTTGGTGGTATGTATCTTGATATGTTAATTATAAAATTGTTGTCATATTGCTACTGTAGCAGTTTGACGGTCAGCGATACGATAACACGCTACCCATGAAACTGCTACAGTAGCGATTAGTCACACGCTTTGAAACGATTCAAATCACCGCATAGCCCTATATGGAAGCAATGTACCGTAAGCGCAAATAAAAACAATGTCAACTTTAAAATAGAGCTATAAAATACATCTACAAAACATCAGAAACCGCACAACAAAGAATTAATTTTAACAGTGTTTTACATTTTCCTATTCCGGAATAGACATTTGTTCTTCGACGAAATGCAGAAAATCCACGAGAGAAGTCGTTGCTTCATCTGAAGCATAAGTTTAGCCTCCATTCTTTTTTATTCAGCACTAAATAATTCATTTGCTCATAGCGTTTGTTCTATAGAGTATATCTGCATTTTTCAAGAGTTGGACAAAAACCATTTGGTATAGAATGTATCATTGCTGCTCCTCTTGGGGAGTATGTTTGAACGGAAATGTAATTAATAACATCTTAAATGTTAAAATGACACTGTGCCCAGAGAGAATGCAACGTGTTGGAGTCAAAATAAAACTGGAAGCTGCAGGTATCTTCACAGGTTTAAGACGCGGAACAAGACATGCTATTTTATATAAAGAGACTAACCTATTTAAGCGTGGCGTAAGAAGACATCTGTATCAAAATATTGCTTTTTTAACATATTTTTTATTATGAAATTATGTGTACCAATCTATTCTGGCATATGCAAATACTAACAATGAAACCGATAATTTTTGTAACAATAGACTATTCGATGTGCAAATAGCAAGAACCCATCTTTAAAATACTGAATTTATTTCCCGAAACTTATGTCTAAATGGACCAATCTAACGTGTCCGTTTCCCACAATGACATCAATTAAAAGCCCTAAAACAAACTGTTAGTAATACTCACCTGATAGTAATATTCATATCCAAAGATACTAGTGTTTTTTAATATCATTATTACAGAAAAGTCAATATGACCCTACTCAAATTAAGAACTTTTTTCTGTAGGACTGACAAAGAATTGATGATATTTTAAATAAATTTACTCTGGAGGGGATAAAGTGATTCATTTTGGATACTAGACGCCTTTTTATTAGATATATCTCATTTTCTTACATGTACAAATCCGCCCCATCCCCATACCGTCTTATCAAGTCAATTAGAAATAGATTCGCCGGCTCTTGTCGGCTAATAAACGTAAAGTTGGATGTGCTCTACCTTTCCTTAAACATGTTATTTTTTTGTATATAATTGTTGTTTCCTATGTTGGTCTGCTTGTCAACTGTCTTGGGTTTCCAGCTGAGAATGGTACGCATATGTGTGTATGAGAATGGTACACATATGTGTGTATGGTCATTTTGTCCGTGCTGGCCTCCAGCGCACATCTGACCGGCTTACCGTTACTTGTAGTGACCCTCTTTTTAATTACAAGTACATGTATACCAATTGGTAGACAAAAAAACCTAATATTAAATCATATCAATAATTAATTAATTATTCATATAATTGTATATAAGATTGTACATGTATCTGCTATCATATGATATGATATGTATTTTCTGTTTATGTTATAGGGAGAGGGCTTTTATAGGTTTTGTCTGTTTGCCCAATTCCATTTGTATGCAAGATCTGTACAATAATGAATTCTAAAATGAAATGCTGGAATGATAATCTTTTGTCTTTCATCCTATTATTTCGGTCAGAACTACGACGACAATAGTCATGCATGTTTTGTGAATATTTGGCGTAAGAATACATTTCATGACGTCACAATCGCCTAAAATATATCATTTAATTTCATGTCCCTGTTCACGAATATATTCTTTGAGTTAAAATAGTCAAACACAATGACGAACTCTGGGGGTATATACGGTGTGATTGGAGAGTACACGAGAGAAAAAATAAACATATTTACGAGATCTGTAATCCTTAATAGGTATTTTTCGGTACTGGCGTAATGGATTTTGACATTAGAAAATGGTTTGTCGTCCTGAGGCTGAATACAAAAAAAACCCTACAACATCAATGAATTGACGAACATGAAAATGTGTGTTGTCCCGAGGACTGAATACAAAAAGCCTACAACATCAGTTACTTGTTGAACATGAAAATGTGTGTTGTCCCGAGGGCTGAATACAAAAAGCCTACAACATCAGTTGATTTACGAACATTTGGTGGCTAAATATATGTCACTCATTTGCATTCTTTATTTAATGTTTTTAAAATACTGGAGGAAGAATGAAGCAACAATGATGTGATCAATGAAGCAGAAGTGAGAAATGTATACGGAAAATTCATACAGTAATTGACAACTACTTCAGATGCAGATCTCTTTGAATTTTGAGCAAAATTTGTATTCTTCTGTTTTATTTTAAAGACTGCTCTATTTGTACAGGTAAATGTAGTTATTGGATGATTTGCATATTAAGAAACTATTTTTAATTGTAATTAGCTGATTGAAAGGTTATTTTGACTATTTAATTCTTTTTGACGTGCTAGTTTATGTTGTTTAAGTGGGATAACGTTATATGAATATCAAGTGATTTTTAAATTATTTAAATTACCGAACACACATTTTCTACGGACGATAGAGAGAACTGCAAACGTGTCGATATATGATATCAGTATAAAACTGTTTACTCAGAATAAGTACGTCTATCAAATGTATGTGACATGGCGTAAGATACATATGTACATATTGTAAAATACATACACGAATTGAAGGACGGATAGCAAATGAAAATAACGCATAAATTGACAGACGAAAGACATACGAAAAATGACGCACGGATTGATGGACGGAAAACAACAAAAATGACGCACGGATTGACAGACGGATGGCAAATGTAAAATGACACAAAATAGACCAAAGGAGAGCAAACGAAAAATGACGCACGGATTGACAGACGAGAGCAAACGAAAAATAGCACATGGATTGACAGACGAGAGCAAACGAAAAATAGCACATGGATTGACAGTAGGGGAACAAACAAAAATGCCACCCGAATTGACGGACGGAGAACAAACATATACAGTGACGTCGTTCACAAAGTCTAATAAGTGATGTCAATTTCCCATCGGGCTCCATGTTGATATACCTTTCTTCAATCAACTTCCCTTATTTCGTTTTCCATATTTTTTAATAACGTTATGGTCCTTTTTGCTGTCGACAGTATTTTCGGATAAGCTTGTCTTAATACACACTGAGTGTTTTGAAGGGGAATAACTGTACATTATTAGTTTTTTTAATCATGTGGCTTTTATTTCTTACAGCGGTTTAAAAATATAATTCACTACCATAGTTTAAAAAACATATAAGTTGGCTTTATTATTTCGTACAAACACAATGTCCTTTGCTAGACAAACTGAAATACATGTCGCTATCACAAACCTTGACATCGACAGAGAAAACAACGGGTGTGACGAGTGTTGTTTTTGTTAGAATGTTAGAACTTGGCAGAATGTATATACAGGTATGTATATGTATATGTTTAATTATTCTCAACATATTTTTCTTCTTAAGGTCATTGGAGTGTATTGATAAACGGAAACAGGAACTACATCCCTAGTTGAAAATCCAATGTAGGGAGACAATATCACAATTTCCGCAAATTCTAATGTTTAACATTAAACTGATGAATATTGTATGTTTATTATTGACAGAACAGTGTGTTCTCTCAATATTAAAGTATTTCAAAGCAATCCAGGCATTAATTCAGGTGGGTTTTTTATCAATGAGTCACATGTGTCCATTTTTCTGTACTTCAGGAAACCGGCTACCTATTTCACTACTGTGAAGTTTTTCAAGAACGATAACTCTTACCTGCAATTACTATGTGTATTAATTTATTATAAAATGTCAATCTTTATATCGTGTATAGAGAATTAATTTTACACAATTTAAGCATTTATTAAATTGATATACATTAATGCAATACTAATATATGTCAGTATCATTTTTTATTGACATTATTTTGTAAAAATATTGTCTTTCATGTTTTTTTTCAAAATTCACTCCTTTTTACATAAATTTCCATTTCAAATCCTTAAAATTCTGACAACCTATATTTTTTTTGTAGCAGAAAATTTTCTTTGCTTTAAAGCAATATAACTACAAAATTTGAGGAAATTCTACTGAGGAATGGCGACACAATCCTATTACCTTAAGATATGACTCACTTGTTTTATAGAAAAAACACAGATAGAAAAAATCGCAAAGGAAAACCCGATTCAACAGAAACGTTCATTTTGAATATACAACTTATACAAATCCCTCTTGTTTGCCTGGATGTTAGTGTGTGGGATGTCTCACTGTGGGAGGAAACCGGGGTACCAGGTGAAATTCCACGTGGTCGGGCAGGTGACCCCATACCTTTTCACGTCTGTTCGGGGAATCGAACCCCGGTCGCCTTAGTGAAAGGCAAGTGCGCTACCCACTGCACCACCTGACTACTCATGCGTGTTTCATTTTGAACTAGAATATACGCTGCTATGCATCACTGATATCCTATGGTGTAAATGGAAGTTTAATAAATAGAAATGTAGGATAATGTAGGCTATTTATACTGACTTTGAAGACTTGAATTTCTTATACGCGTCGTTAGAAAATATACCATATATTTAAAAGCATATATGTCCCCTTTACGTTTACAGAAAAACCTTAATCGATAATAAAAGTCCAGAATCTCTCTGAATCTAGGTCTCTCAGCGATGACTATTTTTTTTAAAGTCAGAAAGTGTTCAGCTGTTTAACAGACGTCCAATTACCCCGTACAGGTGGGAGAGTGAACGAGATGCAATATTATAAAAAAAACTAACCAAATCATGAAAACAATTTGATTTATTGGCAAAATCAACGGACGATGTCCTCAATTAAGTTATCACAGAATTAAAAAGTCAGTACACATTATTTTTGGCAAAATCTCACAACTAGAAAGAAAACAAGAAGCCTATGGCGCTTGCATTTGTAAATTGAAATTAATGATATGTGTGGCACTAAATGATTGTTATAAGATTGAATATTTAACCATTCACAACAATATTAAAACGAGATTTCAAAGCATGTCAAACCGTCCTTTCGGAACATTCAACGTGTATGATTTGATATGCCCCGTTGTGTGATTGTAGAAGGCGACTAACGTGAGGATTCTATTGAATTAGAACTTTCCTGTGTCAATTTCCTTGGCACCATCATAACACTTGTTAACCCCTATTCTCCTCCACTTCTTGTTTTGACGTTTCTCACTTGCCACCTCTAGCTAGCTCGTTACCGAAAGAATCGGACAACGTTGGTGCAATGCGACTAGAAGTCTTTATCAAGTACAGGTACATTAATTTTACTATGAAACCTGTTCATATATACCGTGGTATAAACTCGCTCATATTATCTTAATAAACATCCATATTTTGCAAGATGATTATATATTCCAATTTAAGAATTGAACTGAATTAAATTTATTAAAAAAAAGAATGCATTGATTGTAATCAGTGCACTGCTATAAAATTAAATGAAATAGCAAAACATTTGAAGAATTTAAAAGATTTTCCAATGGGAAAAACATTAAATAATGCATATTATACTACAAATAGCGAAACTTTCATTCATGTCTCGTGTTGAATGATTGAATCTTATGTTTTGTTTCATTTAAGGCTTTTGTCATTGTGTTGATATAAGTAATAATATTTCATACAAAAGTAAATAAGAAAAACTCTAAAAGTTTACGTATCTGGTGAAATACAGAATACGGGAATCTTGTCGCTAACAATGCCTTTGTTTGCTAACACATTTTGCATAGAGAAGTTTTACCTTCGGAAAAAAGTCCAAAGTCAATATCTATTGTTGGTATAGTGAAGGTACATTTGCTGTGGAGAGGTTTATATGTTTATATACATGCCCGTAGCAATATTCATGTATACTTTTTTGTAGGTATCACTTTACGAAGGAAGAAAAAACAAATATCGAGGGGCTATTTAGTTCATCGCTACACTACAAAATTAAAATCTATTACCGTATTGAACAATAGAAACGTCCTACGCTAAAGTAAAGTTGCATTATGTCCTATCAGTGACAATTATAGACTATACGGCAACGTGTTACGGTGGATGAAAAGGTCAACCTGTTACTATAGATTAGAAGGTCAACGTGTTACTGTGGATTACAGGGTCAACCTGTTACTGTGGATTAGAAGGTCAATGTGTTAATGTTGATTAGAAGGTCAACGTGTTACTATGGATTAGAAGGTCAACCTGTTACTATGGATTAGAAGGTCAACATGTTACTATTGATTAGAAGGTCAACGTGTTACTGTTGATTAGAAGGTCAACGTGTTACGATTGATTAGAAGGTCAACCTGTTACTATGGATTAGAAGGTCAATGTGTTAATGTTGATTAGAAGGTCAACCTGTTACTGTGGATTAGAAGGTCAACCTGTTACTATGGATTAGAAGGTCAACGTGTTACTGTGGATTAAAAGGTCAACATGATACTCTGGATTAGAAGGTCAATGTGTTAATGTTGATTAGAAGGTCAACCTGTTACTGTGGATTAGAAGGTCAACCTGTTACTTTGGATTAGAAGGTCAATGTGTTAAAGTTGATTAGAAGGTCAACCTGTTACTGTGGATTAGAAGGTCAACGTGTTACAGTGAATTTAAAGGTCAACGTGTTACTGTTGATTAGAAGGTCAACCTGTTACTATAGATTAGAAGGTCAACCTGTTACTTTGGATTAGAAGGTCAATGTGTTAATGTTAATTAGGAGGTCAACATGTTACAGTTGATTAGAAGGTCAACCTGTTACTATGGATTAGAAGGTCAACATGATACTCTGCATTAGAAGGTCAACGTGTTACTGTGGATAAGAAGGTCAACCTGTTACTATGGATTAGAAGGTCAACATGATACTCTGATCAGAATGTCAACGTGTTACTGTGGATTACAAGTTCAACCTGTTACTTTGGATAAGAAGGTCAACATGATACTCTGGATTAGAAGGTCAACGTGTTAATGTTGATTAGAAGGTCAACCTGTTACTTTGGATTAGAAGGTCAACATGATACTGTGGATTAGTAGGTCAACGTGTTAATGTGGATTACAAGGTCAACGTGTTACTGTGGATTAGAACGTCAACGTGTTACTGTGGATTAGAAGGTCAACGTGTTACTGTGGATTACAAGTTCAACCTGTTACTTTGGATAAGAAGATCAACATGATACTCTGGATTAGAAGGTCAACGTGTTAATGTGGATTAGAAGGTCAATGTGTTAATGTTGATTAGAAGGTCAACATGATACTGTGGATTAGAAGGTCAACGTATTACTGTGGATTAGAAGGTCAGCCTGTTACTATGGATTAGAAGGTCAATGTGTTAATGTTGATTAGAAGGTCAACATGTTACTGTGGATAAGTAGGTAAACCTGTATCTATGGATTAGAAGGTCAACATGTTACTATGGATTAGATGGTCAACAATTACTGTGGATTAGAAGGTCAACCTGTTACTATGGATTAGAAGGTCAACATGATACTCTGATTAGAATGTCAACGTGTTACTATGGATTAGAAGGTCAACATGTTACTATGGATTAGAAGGTCAACATGATACTCTGGATTAGAAGGTCAACATGATACTCTGGATTAGAAGATCAACTTGTTACTATGGACTAGAAGATGAACCTGTTACGATGGATTAGAAGGTCATCCTGTTACTGTGAATAAGAAGGCCAACTTGTAACTGTTAATAAGAAGACCAACGAGTAACTGTAGATTAGAAGGTCAATCTGTTACATTGGATAAAAATATCAACTATCATTTTGATTAAAAGATTAACACATTATTTACGATTAAACGGTTAACGTGTTTCTGTGGATTAGAGTATTAAGATGTTACTGTGGATAAGAAGGTAAACATGTTACAGTGGATTAGAAAGTCAACAGGTAAGATCAACGGTTTTTTTTGTGGATTAGAAAGTCAATATGTGGATTAGCCTTTGATATGTCTTCTATCTCGGAGAGATGACTAAGGCACAGCCCAAGGAACGCCGGGTATACACATGTAGTCTCTTCTTGAAGTAAGTATCAGAAAGAAATTCAGCTATGTTTAAGGAAAGATAACTCGGGCTGTCTTATCCAAAACATTCCAACTTGCGTTGAATTCTGATTTAGACAAATGTGCATATCTACTTCTAGTCTATAAGTATGATAAAACCATTTGTAAACATGATCGATAACTTTATGTTTATCATTTCCACTAGGTCGCTCTACCAGGTAAATATATACTCGATCGTAAAGATTATCTCCTCCTTTTTGTACACTCTGTGAAAGCAAGATACGCGCTTGGTATATATTTTGTCCGCTAGAACTGAACAAAAAACTTTTAGTACAAATAAAATATTCTCGAATTATTCATCTCCATTTACAATTTATTTATTGATTTTCAGATTTTCAAATGCTTCATCATGAACAACAGTTAATTACTACCCGTGATTTATTTATTTATTTCAAACCATAATCATTCTTTGTTTAAATACTTATTATACTTAAATACTTAAATACATTATCGAAAGCAAATATTGCGTCGCGCGTCCTGAATCTAGACCCAACCCATAGTCGTACATTCGTTACAAACATCTTTCTGACCGATTCAATAAACTGTTATTCAACAACGTAGTAAACAGATACGACTATTATAGGAGAGCTAACATCTGCCAAAAATATAAATTATCTTTGAATGAATAAACAATTGCTGATCATTTTATTTAGGGACAGCTGTCGTTTGTATCAACGTAACGCTCACTATGTGTAAGACTACACGCTACATGTATGTACATGTATGTACACTATTCAATAGCTGGCGTTTTACTGGTTGTCTATCTTACACCTGACCCGTCTAATCACCTCACCTCACCTCACATATCCTGTCGGCATTTCAGGCCCGGATACATTCTTTCCACTTTACACGGTCTTTAGCTGTTGTCCTTGCTGTAGCCCAGCTGTTCCATCCAAGTGACTTTTTTCTGTCTCGACAGTCCGTCTCCAGGTGGTTTTGGGACGTCCAACTTTCCTGTTTCCCTCTGGTTACCATGTCAGTGCCACTGAACATATGCTGTTGTTGTCCATTCTTTGTACATGTCCAATCCATCTCCAATGACGTTCCATAATATCATCACTAAGTTTCTTTGTTCCAGCTCTGATGTGAAGGTTTTCATTTGATATTGGTGTTGGGCCATCTTATTCTCAGAATTTGTCTCAGACATCTATTTTGAGAGGTATTAATTTCTTTTTGTCTTTTGTTGTTTTCCAGGTTTCACATTCATACAGTAATATTGATATTACCAAACTTTTAAATAACTTGACCTTTGTTTTGAATGACAACACTGATGATCTCCATATTTTTTCTTAACCTACTGAATTGGCCTTTCGCACTCTTGAACCTGTTGTCTGTATCATTGTCACAGCCACCTTTTTGTTGTTACTATTCCACCTAGGTAAGTGAAGGTATCAACATCATCTAGGTCTTTCTCATTTAACTTCACCGGGTTCTTATTACTGGTGTTCATCCGCATTACTTTTGTCTTGGACCTATTTATATTTAATCCTATCTTGCTGGTATTTTATTGAAGTTTATCTGTTTTCAGCTGTATATGTTGGAATTTGGAAGATAGTAGTGCAAGCTCATCTGCAAAATCGAGGTCTTCTAATTTGGTGGTAAATTTCCATCTTACTCCTGTTTCATTTTCTTTTGTTGTTTGTTTCATGACATGGTCAATGGCTAACAGAAATAAGAAGCCGGACATCACACATCTTTGCTTTACTCCTGTTTTTACTTTGAACCATTCAGATTGTATCCCTTCGTCTATGACTGCACATTCAAATATAACATAAAAGAGTTTTATAACTGTGATGAGTTTGTCTGGGATGTGATATGCTTTCATGATAGACCATAAGCTTTCCCTGTGATGGAATCAAACGCCTTTTCAAAGTCAACAAAGCCCTTTCCCTACAATATATTACTACAAATTATCAAGATGGCATATAACATATATATTTACATTTGCTTTAATAGAGAGAGAGAGAGAGAGAGAGAGGGGGTGAGGAGAGGGAGAGAGAGAGAGAGAGAGAGAGAGAGAGAGAGAGAGAGAGGTGATGAAGAGAGAGAGAGAGAGAGAGAGAGAATGAGAGAGAGCTAGATTCGGATTAGTTGGTAAACATGAAGAAGTGCAGGAAAATATACTCAAAATCTGTTAGTATCTAGAATAAATTGCTTCGTCTGTTTGGCTATTAGGGTGTTTTCTTGACACGACAATTCACTATTACCGTAGAGTAGTAGCTGCAAGTCAAGTGGAATGAAATCATTTAATTCGCGGTAGAGTTCAATTCTTTGATCCGCATAGTTATTGCAAGTAAAAAAGAAGTGATATGTATCTTCGATGGGATGTCCACATTGACAGTGCTGAAAATCTATTAAATTAGCATAAAATAAATGATTGTTTAAGGTACTAGAGTTATTTCTCAATCTGGTGTGTAAAATATTACTTTTTCGATCACCAAGGAGTTAATATATAGGGACTTCTGATATATTAAGCCTGCGAAGAGTGTCTTCAAAAGCTGTATATGAAACGCTGTGTCTTATATTAAGGTCTAACTGGTTCCAGAGTCGGATTATGGAGTGGAAAAAGGACACATTTGTTAATTGAAGTCGTGAATTAGGTATACAGTAATTTTCAGCATTACGGAGGTTATAGTGTGTGTTTTCTGAAATTGTAGGGGGAAGTAAAGAGGTAAAATAGTTAGGTGTAAGATTCTTATGACTTTTGTAAAACAGTTGTAATTTCCGCCGAGTTCTACGTTCAGATAACGTTTCTAGACCAGTTTCAAAATACAATGATTCTCTACTTGAGTAAGATGGTAACCCGGTGATAATCCTTACAGCCTCAAGCTGAAGTTTTTCTAATTTGTCTGCGTCACCGAGAGTGCACCCATCCCATACCTCACAACAGTATTCTAATAGAGGAAGAATGAACGATCTATAAATTTTACTTAAAGTTCTTCTACTCAAAATAAATTTCAATTTACGTAAAACGCTTAACTGTTTCGATACTTTTATACAAATATTTTCAATATGGGTACTCCACTTACAATTTTCATCCAAAATTACTCCAAGGTGCCCATGATTGTCCACAAAATCAACACTAACGTTATTAAATTTTAAATCGTTAAAAGTAAAGCTTTCGTTTTTGCAGGGTTGAATTTAACCAGCTAAATTTCAGCCTAATTTTGATTTTTTTCCAAATCATTATTGATCTTAGTTTCGATAATCTCGGGAGATGCATCAGAACATAATAAAGACGTATCGTCAGCAAATAATTTAGACAAGCTTTCAAGATTAATAGATATATCATTAATATATAAAATAAAAAGTAAAGGGTCTAGTACTGAGCCTTGAGGTACTCCAGCATTAGTAGTTTTAATAGAAGATTTATCATTACCAATAAAAACTTGCTGTCGTCTATTACTTACATGCCTACTTAACCAGGCTAATAATGAATTCTTAGGTCCATGTGTTATGTGGCCTATTTGAGATCTGAATGTATATAGCCATTATGTAGTGTATAAGGCCAGTGACTAATTCACCAATTCGACATGGTACACGTAATGTGCGGGGACAGTTTTCTATCATAATGTAGGTGTCGTATTAAGTGGAGAAGAAAGTTTTTCCTGCGTTGTCGTTTACCTATTTGGCGTATATATTACGACCAATAATGATGGTAGCTCATTAAAAACTATAAAGAATTAAGAAACTGCATAAAGCTGTTTTTGATATATTTATTTTCAGTTTTGATGCAATGTACAAAGTTAACAGTTGACCAATGACATATTTCTTGATTACACTGTACGGCCGCATACCAAGAGTGACTATAATGTACGTATACATGTATATGTAAAACATAAAAAGATAAGAAAACATGTTTGAAAAATAATTACATCACAGTAGAATATCAGCTATCGGTCAGACATAACTGAGTACCGCGGACAAATTACACATATCCACGGAAACATATCTATCTATTTGTCGCTAAAGACAGTGACAATATATTTGATGTAAATCAAAATCGATGTTATGAATTCAAAATTTTCTTTCCATATGAACAAACCACGCTTGCCTGCATCCTGTTGTTTTCCACAAAAACAACAAAACAACACCGAAAGGTCAACAAAACTATAATTTGAACTCAAAATCGATAAAACCAGGGTAAAATATGAGCAAAGGAAATCAAGCTGGCTAAGTACATAAGGCAGGATTCGCAGAAGGACTTGGAGTGACACAGGAGAAAGGCAAACGCGACACGGGATGTGATTGCACTTTAGAAAAGCAGAAGGCTATGTGTGTATAGATAAGGTATATTACTTACGCCGACGCGCTTAGTAAAATCACACACGCGATCTCAAGTAAACCCTTGGAATACATATTTCAAAATGTATACGTTGGTGTCTCTAATCCTATCCTCACCACTTTTGCTGTAACTCCATCTTTAACTTTTAAATGTTCTTATCAATAAAACCGTTTATGCTATTGCGTTACAGATTAATTTTGTATATATATACATATTTTTTATTTAATTCTTATGGAAAAAACGTAAGTAAGTTGCAATTACTTTTGTCCAATCCATTTGTCTTTTGTTACAATACAATTGCTTTAAACTAGGCAAAGGAAAGATTTACATGGTATGTACACTCATATAAGAAGAATAAGACCAAGTATATCGGAAGGGTAAGCGTCTTCTGCTTCATAGATGACATCCGGGATGTAAATTTGAAAAATCAGAAGAACAAAAATTGATAGTGATTTTTCTTCAGTCAAAACCAAAAGAAATAACTTAATGCTGTGAAAAGTATCACTTTTGATATCTGTCACATCTTCATATATTTGTCTACGATATGGGTTGTTTGCGTATGCAACACTGCTAATTGTTTAAAGGCCATATCCCGGACAGCTAGCCCAGCAACCGCCATATCTGCGCGGCACAAGCCATTTCGATTACATCCGGTTAGAAATATCACCTAAAATCGACCGTTTGGGTTAATGCTTATAAATTTAAAATTGTGTTAAAATATTTACAAACTGTAGCACATACAGGGCAGAGTACGGCAATATCATGCATAATAATGTAAAAAACAAATGTAATAAATCATACAAGTCATGGTTAATGAAATAAACTTATACATATTTAAAACTTACATATAAATATCTCATATTAAAAATTATGAAAAATGATATTTAAAAAAAAATCATAAAATAATTGTCATGACTGATTCAAGTGTCAGTGATTTTTCATGAATATCCTATAACGTGGCGTCAATTTTCTGTGACTGTTCACCAAATGCCTTTGGCCGTTCATCAAATATCTCTTAAACCTTATTTATTTACTAGCAACTTATATCAATCAGTATTGTTGTCCCTATTCCCTTGTAACACAGTAGGGAGCTTTTACTGCTCCAATCGCCTAATTAAAGCCCGGGAATCTTAGTTAAAGTATGTACATGTACCGTCCACTGCGCCAACATACTACGTGCATTTACAGTTTTTGTTCATTTTTAGTGACTGTTCAACTAACGTCTGTGACTTCTCATCAAATTTCATTTTAAGTATATCTTATTTAAAACAATCAAGAAATAAGTTCAATAAACATATTGTTTCTCTCTTATTTTGCATTCTCTGCTCCTACCATGAAATAGCGTCAAACATAATTTTAGTTAATTCCGAAAAAGTATGCTTTAGGAAATAACTCTCTAGATCTGTGTAAACAACGCGATCCCATTCACCTAACAATTGTGCAAGTTTTTGTGTCAGTTCGTTAGGTTTCATTGACTCTTCATCCAACGCATGTGACTGTTCAAAATGTTTCTGTATCGGTTTAGGCAATTCAATTTTGTCTGGCGTACCATCCTGCTGACCGATCATCAAGTTTTTTCCTCCAACTTCTGCGGCATCATGCCTGTTCCATTTCTTCTCCCAATGTTTAGATAATGACCGTGCTTGTTCATAACGTTCCCGTGTCTCTTCTTGATTTTTGTCTGCCGATTCGCCTCGCTCAAAGAGAGACACCAGACTGTTAATCTTGTTGCTTCCTCTACCTTGTATTTTATCCTTCCGGTTCAATTTCATCTCCAAATGTTTAGCTAACCTGTTTGACTGTCCATTATAGTTCTGTGTCTGTTCTGGAATTTCCCGTTTCTCTAATGGTTCACCTAACTCAGCACATGCCATTGACTGATCAAGTGTCTGTGTCTGTTCCCTATTTCTACGAGATAGTTGACCTGACGTCTGGAACAGTTTACTAAGATTTTGTGAAAATTCTTGAATCTTTTGTGACTGTTCACCTAATGTCTCAGACTGTTCATCACGGTTTTGTGTCTGTTTGTTACCTTCGTGTGACTGTTTATCTAACGTTTTTGTCTGTTTGCCTAATTTCTGGGATTGTTTATCAAGTGTCTGTGTCTGTTCCCTACTTCTACGAGATAGTTCACCTGACGTCTGGAACAGTTTACTAAGATTTTGTGAAATTTCTTGAATCTTTTGTGACCTTTTACCTAATGTCTCTGACTGTTCACCTAATGTCTCTGACTGTTCACCTAATGTCTCTGACCTTTCACCTAATGTCTCTGACTGTTCACCTAATGTCTCTGACTGTTCATCACGGTTTTGTGTCTGTTTGTTACCTTCGTGTGACTGTTTATCTAACGTTTTTATCTGTTTGCCTAATTTCTGGGATTGTTTATCAAGTGTCTGTGTCTGTTCCCTACCTCTACGATACAGTTTACCTAAAATCCACGAATTTTCACTTAACTGTTTATCAATTTTTTGTGTTTGTTTGTTACTTTTGTGTGACTGTTCATCTAGTTTCTGTGACATTTCTTGAATTTTCTGTGACTGTTCACCTAATGTCTGTGACTGTTCATCAAGTTTTTGTGTCTGTTTTTTACTTTTGTGCGACTGTTCATCTAGTTTCTGTGACATTTCTTGATTTTTTTGTGACTGTTCATCTAATGTCTTTGATTGTAGAACTAGTTTTTGTGTCTGGTCGTTAATTTTCAGCGACTGTTTACCTACAGTCTGTATCAGTTCATCAATGTGTTGTGTCTGTTTACAAGTTATCATTGTCTGTACATCAAATTTCCGTAAGAGTTCTTGAATATGTAGTGACAGTACAACTAATATCTCTGACTGTTGCATCACGTGATGTTTAGTTTCAATAGTTATTTTTTCTGTAATCCTCACATCTGTTTTTAACTGCTTTGTAGCCACAGTGGTTTTTTGACGATGTTTATCAACGGCTTGTTTCATCTTAGCTTGGTCTTGGCTAGCACTTTGTTCAATGCTTTCTTTCTTATGATGTTGATGTAATGTGTCAGTAAGTCGCTTTAGTTCAGCTATTTGGTCGTCATTTTTCTTTTCACTCCTTTCAATTTTCTTAGATATATCTTGTACAGTTTCCTGTATTTCTGACTGTCCTTCTTCTATCGCCTTTTTGAGAGAATCCGTCTGTTCTCGATGTTCTTTGGTCAAGCGATTATCTGATTGTGTGATTGTATCTCCCACTTGCCGTCTCAGATCCTGTCCTGAAGCATGGACAGTTTCCTGTATTTCTGACCCTTTCTCCTCTATGGCCTTTTTGAGAGTATCAGTCTGTTTTCGATGTTCATTAGTCCTGCGACCATCTGATTCTGAGATTGCCTCTTGCACGTCTTCATCTAAAATGGAAATTAATTTATAATTGATTGTTTATTAAAAATGTCAATCTTATGTCAAATTGACCCATTTCTGAAGATGATCTGGTAACATCAATACTTCCTGTTACATATTATATTAAGATTCAACTCCTTTTAATTTCTTTATCGGTCTTTGCTTATTTTCTATTTATCTCTGGGATGGAACAAATAAACTCGTTCTCAAGTCACAGATATGACACAGATACAATTTTTACCGGCTGATAATCAGGGCCTTGGAGACAAAGTTAAGCGTAAAGATGTGTTTTCTTATCTTAGGTCGACAAGTGGTAATGTCTTCTGCTTGCAAGATACACATTTTACTTCGAATTTAGAGTGCATAAAAAAGGGGCAATTTTTTAGCCTTAGATATTGAAATTGAGATTTTTAGAATTACACTTTTTAGTTTGTATGGCCCGAATAAGGATGACCCTGACTTTTATGATATACTAATTGAAACTATTGAAGGATTTGCATATGTTATCATTTGTGGAAATTTTAACCTGGTTTTAAATCCTAAATCTAAATGATTTTCTTCGATTTAATGTATTCATNCCAATCTTGTTCCTCTCAACCCCCCCCCCCTCTCTCTCTCTCTCTCTCTCTCTCTCTCTCTCTCTCTCTCTCTCTCTCTCAGCTGATTCATGTACTTTAAGTAGCTTTTAATTTTTTGCATTTCTTCGAATCCTTGCTTGTTTGTGTATGTAAGAGTGTGTGTGTGTATGGGTGTGAGTAAGGGCGACTGTGTATGGATGGCGGGTGCAGAGTAGAAAGATAATGTGTTAATGTTGTGATGCAACTGAAAAAGAAGATGCATGTTCTTATATTTTATATGAAATCAATTCATCATACCTGAATGAACGGCTGATGAAGGATGACTTATTGAGTGATCAATGATGAGGATATGTAATGATGATGATAAGTAATCGTGATAATGATGTGTAATCATATGAGGATAACGATAATGATGAATTAATGATTGATGATAATTAGGGATACATGATGTTAGCTGATGAGGAATGATTGATCGATTGATTGGATGATGATGATGATGATGATGATGATGATGGTTGTATATAAAGAACGATAAATGATGATAATGATGTGAAATCATGTGATGATGATGAAAGTGATGATGATGATGTTTGTTATGTTTTGTAATTGTGTAATATGATGATAAATTAAGAGTGATGATAATTACTGATCCATGATGTTGACTAATGAAGGGTGATTGATCGATCGATTGATTGAATGTATGTGAGTGAGTGGACGTTTTTGTTGTTTTATGTATCGATAAAAAATCAACTCCTGTAATGTTGCTATTATCACGAGAATTTTGAGAAATTCAAATGTATAGTAGTATTGAATTTCAACAATTTCGAAAAAATCGATGATATCATAATTCGCTGTCACACAGGCAGGGTACATACAGCATAAACAATTAATACAAGCGGAAATAAGTGATTCCATGAAAGCTGAAATAATGTATATTATTCTACATTAAATCATACAGCATTATAAACAAAAAGAAATATCTTTTAAAATATAACATCGGAGATAAATAATTAATCCACAAAAAAAAATCTAGTTTTCTGTTTCAACATCCTGTTTTTATTAATATCGCCTACACTGTATAAATTACAAATTCAAGAAATAATCGGATTCACATTCATTTGTATACGACAAAATATTAAAATGGTATGGGTCAATGACATTTTTGATAAAGTGACTGCAAAAAAGTGTTGGCAAATTCCAACTTACTGTTTCCATAAATTATGGTGTTGTGAGTTCCAATCATTGTTGTTTCGTTATATTCTGTCTGCGTATGTAACTGTATCTGTTGATTCTCCTGGCCGACACCTGCAACATATGTTTTTAATCATAACGTACTTGTACATTTAACGAATTAGATATTTAGTGTAGTTTCTAATTTGTGCTATATTTAACTCTTTTTTTTTTCTCTCCGCGAAATGACGAACTTTAAAATAATGCAATGTCGTGACGATATAAAGACACTTAACTGTTTCTTTATAGATAGTCTGTCGTATTTCGATGGATTTTCATTAATACGCCAATTGCCGACCAGCTTCACTAAATCGTTCTTTTGTCTTTTATTATTTCGCCACGAAAAAACTTTTTCAAAATCCAAAGTATCATTGTTTTGCGGTAACAGATATAGCGATAAAATGTTATGACACATAAACTTGAAAATATTACCAGTTTGTTAAGTTTTGAAAAGTCAGTAAAATGAGATAAAGACAGTTTTACAAGTTTCCATAATAATTTACACTTAAGTGATTTATTTATTAGTTGTTCCCGAATACCACAATTCCATTAGAAAACATTTTTTTGATATAAATTTCAGCGTCAATTTTAACTTAAATCACAAATTTATTTGAAATGATTAGTGAAACAAACAACCGACGATATTTAATTGTTTCAATAAATAGACCGTTCAAAAAATCTGTTTTTTTTCGTAAATCTGTTGACCTATTTATACTGTTCTTATGACAGTTTCAGTGAGAGTTAGCACACTTACCTGATCCTCCTGTTTCGTCACACAGTACCACTGTCATTCCCTGATTTACACCGGTGAGGCGATCTTGTGTGACAGTTGTGCTTTCGTGTTCTTCGTCATGAAGATTCCCAATATTGAATGCAAATTCACAACTTTCCGTCCGTAGCTTTGTTAAGGGGGATTGATTAATGTTCATAACATCAGGTAGACTGTTTCCATTTGATGGGTCAGTGGAGATGACTTCATGTTTGTTCGCAGTATCACGTTGGCTGTTTCCTTCTGGCTGGTCAGTGGAAGAGGATTGAATGCTGTCAATAACATCAAGTCGATTCCTTCCTTTAGGGATTTCAGTCAAGAAGGATTGAATGCTGTTCCTAACATCAGGTTGACTGTTTCCTTCTGGTGGGTCAATGGTGGCGGATTGATTGCAGTTCATAACATCAGACTGACTGTTTCCTTCTGACAGCTCAATGGAGGCGGCTTGATTGCAGTACATAACATCAGATTGACTGTTTCCTTCTGGCGGGTCAATGGTGGCGGATTGATTGCAGTTCATAACATCAGATTGACTGTTTCCTTCTGGCAGCTCAATGGAGGCGAATTGATTGCAGTTTATAACATCATATTGACTGTTTCCTTCTGGTGGGTCGATGGTGGCGGCTTGATTGCAGTTTATAACATCAGATTGACTGTTTCCTTCTGGCAGCTCAATGGAGGCGGCTTGATTGCAGTTCATAACATCACATTGAATGTTTCCTTCTGGTGGGTCAATGGTGGCGGATTGATTGCAGTTCATAACATCAGATTGACAGCTTTCTTTTGGTGAGTCAATGGAGGCGGCTTGATTGCAGTTTATAACATCAGAATGACTGTTTCCTTCTGGTGGGTCAATGGAGGCTGCTTGATTGCAATTTATAACATCAGATTGAGTGTTTCCTTCTGGTGGGTTAATGGTGGCGGATTGATTGGAGTTCATAACACCAGATTGAATGTTTCCTTCTGGTGGGTCAATGGAGGCTGCTTGATTGCAGTTTATAACATCAGATTGAGTGTTTCCTTCTGGCAGCTCGATGGAGGCGGCTTGATTGCAGTTTATAACATCAGATTGAATGTTTCCTTCTTGTGGGTCAATGGAGGCGGCTTGATTGCAGTTCATAACACCAGATTGAATGTTTCCTTCTGGTGGGTCAATGGAGGCTGTTTGATTGCAGTTTATAACATCAGATTGAGTGTTTCCTTCTGGCGGGTCAATGGAGGCGGCTTGATTGCAGTTTATAACATCAGATTGAATGTTTCCTTCTGGTGGGTCAATGGAGGCGACTTGATTGCTGTTTATAACATCAGACTGACCGTTTCCTTCTGACAGCTCAATGGAGGCGGTTTGATTGCAGTTCATAACATCAGATTGACTGTTTCCTCCTGGTGGGTCAATGGAGGCGGCTTGATTGCAGTTTATAACATCAGATGGACTGTTTCCTTCTGGTGGGTCAATGGTGGCGGTTTGATTGCAGTTCATAACATCAGATTGACTGTTTCCTTCCGGCGGGTCAAGGGAGGCGGTTTGATTGCAGTTTATAACACCAGATTGGCTGTTTCCACCTGGCAGCTCAATGTAGGCGGCTTGATTGCAGTTTATAACATCAGATTGAATGTTTCCTTCTGGTGGGTCAATGGAGGCGACTTGATTGCTGTTTATAACATCAGACTGACTGTTTCCTTCTGGCAGCTCCATGGAGGCGGCTTGATTGCAATTTTTAACATCAGATTGCCTGTTTCCTTCTGGCAGCTCGGTGGAGGCGGCTTGATTACAATTCATAACATCAGATTGACTGTTTCCTTCTGGTGGGTCAATGGTGGCGGATTGATTGCAGTTCATAACATCAGATTGACTGTTTCCTTCTGGTTGGTCAATGGAGGCGACTTGATTGCTGTTTATAACATCAGATTGACTGTTTCCTTCTGGCGGGTCAATGGAGGCGGCTTGATTGCAGTTTATAACATCAGATTGAATGTTTCCTTCTGGTGGGTCAATGGAGGCGACTTGATTGCTGTTTATAACATCAGACTGACTGTTTCCTTCTGGCAGCTCCATGGAGGCGGCTTGATTGCAATTTTTAACATCAGATTGCCTGTTTCCTTCTGGCAGCTCGGTGGAGGCGGCTTGATTACAATTCATAACATCAGATTGACTGTTTCCTTCTGGTGGGTCAATGGTGGCGGATTGATTGCAGTTCATAACATCAGATTGACTGTTTCCTTCTGGTTGGTCAATGGAGGCGACTTGATTGCTGTTTATAACATCAGATTGACTGTTTCCTTCTGGCGGGTCAATGGAGGCGGCTTGATTGCAGTTTATAACATCAGATTGAATGTTTCCTTCTGGTGGGTCAATGGAGGCGACTTGATTGCTGTTTATAACATCAGACTGACTGTTTCCTTCTGGCAGCTCCATGGAGGCGGCTTGATTGCAGTTTATAACATCAGATTGCCTGTTTCCTTCTGGCAGCTCGGTGGAGGCGGCTTGATTACAATTCATAACATCAGATTGACTGTTTCCTTCTGGTGGGTCAATGGTGGCGGATTGATTGCAGTTCATAACATCAGATTGACTGTTTCCTTCTGGTTGGTCAATGGAGGCGACTTGATTGCTGTTTATAACATCAGATTGACTGTTTCCTTCTGGCGGGTCAATGGAGGCGGCTTGATTGCAGTTTATAACATCAGATTGAATGTTTCCTTCTGGTGGGTCAATGGAGGCGACTTGATTGCTGTTTATAACATCAGACTGACTGTTTCCTTCTGGCAGCTCCATGGAGGCGGCTTGATTGCAATTTTTAACATCAGATTGCCTGTTTCCTTCTGGCAGCTCGGTGGAGGCGGCTTGATTACAATTCATAACATCAGATTGACTGTTTCCTTCTGGTGGGTCAATGGTGGCGGATTGATTGCAGTTCATAACATCAGATTGACTGTTTCCTTCTGGTTGGTCAATGGAGGCGACTTGATTGCTGTTTATAACATCAGATTGACTGTTTCCTTCTGGCGGGTCAATGGAGGCGGCTTGATTGCAGTTTATAACATCAGATTGAATGTTTCCTTCTGGTGGGTCAATGGAGGCGACTTGATTGCTGTTTATAACATCAGACTGACTGTTTCCTTCTGGCAGCTCCATGGAGGCGGCTTGATTGCAGTTTATAACATCAGATGCTTCTGGCAGCTCGGTGGAGGCGGCTTGATTGCAGTTCATAACATCAAATTGACTGTTTCCTTCTGGCGGGTCAAGTATGGCGGATTGATTGCAGTTTATAACATCGCATTGAATGTTTCCTTCTGGCAGCTCAATGGAGGCGACTTGATTGCAGTTGATAACATCATATTGACTGTTTCCTTCTGGTGGGTCAATGGAGGCGGTTTTATTGCAGTTCATAACATCACATTGAATGTTTCCTTCTGGCAGCTCAATGGAGGCGACTTGATGTTAACATCCGATTGCCTGTTTCCTTCTGGCAGCTCGGTGGAGGCGGCTTGATTACAATTCATAACATCAGATTGACTGTTTCCTTCTGGTGGGTCAGTGAAAGCGTGGTGGGTCAATGGTGGCGGATTGATTGCAGTTCATAACATCAGATTGACTGTTTCCTTCCGGCGGGTCAAGGGAGGCGGTTTGATTGCAGTTTATAACACCAGATTGGCTGTTTCCACCTGGCAGCTCAATGTAGGGGGCTTGATTGCAGTTTATAACATCAGATTGACTGTTTCCTTCTGGTGGGTCAGTGAAAGCGGCTTCAATGCTGTTCCTAACATCAGGTTGTTTGTTTCCTTCTGGCAGGTCAATGGAGGCGGCTTGATTGCTTTTCCTCACATCACATTCACACTGATTTTGTGTCTGTTCTGGGATTCTCGGTGTCTGTATCAGTACTCCTAGCTCAGCACTTGTCAATGACTGTTCGCCATCTTTCTGTGACATTTCTTGATTTGTTTTTGACTGTTCAGCTGGTGTCTTTGATTGCTCAACAAGCATCTGATGATGTTCATCAAGTTTCTGTGACATTTCTTGAATTTTCTGTGACTGCTTGCCTAATGTCTCTGACTTTTCATCACGTTTTAGTGTCTGTTTATTACCTTTATGTGACTGTTGACCTATAGAAGCGGCTTGATTGATGTACATCACATCACAATGATTGTTTTCTTCTAACGGGTCAATGGAAGCGGTTTGATTGCAGTTCATAAAATCAGATTGACTGTGTCCTTCTTGCGGGTCAGTGTAAGCGGCTTGATTGCTTTTTATAACATATGGTTTACTGTTTCCTTCAGTCGGGTCAGTGGAGGCAGCTTGATTGCCGTTCATAACATCAAGTTGACCTTTTCCCTCTGTCGAGTCAGAGGAGGTGGCTTGATTGCTGTTCATAACATCAGACTGACTGTTTCCTTCTGACGGGCCGATAGAAGTGGGTTGATTGCTGTTCATAACACAAGGTAGACTGTTTTCTTCTGGCGGATCAGAGGAGGAGGCTAGAATGATTTTAAACATCAGAGTGACTTTTCCTTCATATATATGTTTGGTAAAACATGTACTATACAATATAATTAAGAGTGATAGCATGCAAGTTGGAACGCTGTACGACAATGTACGTCTGTATATATTCAAAGAAAAATCCATTTCAATGTTAATGTATTACATGTTTAAAAGACAATTACATATATATATATACATGTACATATATGATTTTAGAAGAGAAAATAACTTCCTGCTGTTAGACATTCATAACAATCATCTTTTTTGATTCAGATCTTCAATCTGTTCACATTTATTAACTGGCCAACCAAGATTATAGGATTATACATTGATGTTAAACTATGCATACATACGTAACATTTTGGGTTTTCTGTGTTTCAAGATTTGTGCAGTGATGTTAAAATGACCTTTCCACTTTATTTAACTCACTGTTATGGTAGTAAGGCTTTAAATATCTAAATCAAAGATACTAGTACTTAACATAAAAGTATGGTGTCGTTTAGACTGGTTTGCACAGTAAAGTCCAGATCAGTCTGTTTTTGTCTCCGTATATGCGAGCGTAATGATGCATCTGTCTGTCTGTCTGTATGTATAGGTGTAGATGTACAAGTCTTTTTATGTAATCGGGTATACTACTGTTCTGTTTATTTACCCAGTTTAGGGTAAATAACAAAAAGGCTAGAATTACAGTATGTGGTCCAATACATGCTCAGATAAGATGAATGAATAACCTTCAATTATATTCAAGGTCCATGGGTCAAATATGTTGAAAACATTTTAACAACATCTTCTGATTTTGCAGTTTTCAGAACACAAAAGTGTTAATGATGATTGTCACGCCTTGTTTGGTAATTTCACATCTACTTTACGGTTGACTAGATGCAAAAAAATGTTACCGTTATCTAGTAATTAACAGGTAATTATTTTAACAAGTAGCAGGTGATTCTGCCTTGTTTACATTGTATATCCGTGAACAGCACGTGCATGTATATGACCGAATATCTATTCACTTGTCGATTAAGGTGGTTTCATAACAATTTTGGTAAATGTACGTGGTTTACCAATGAAAGTTAGATTAATAGATAACCTTGTAAATCTGGCTGAAATACGGCAACATACTTAAATCATGTGAGATTTATGTTTAAAAACGAAATCGTATTCATTTACAGTCCATTCCTGAATATGTATTAACCACTATACCTATCGAACAACTGTTCTTCTGTCCCTATCCGAACTACATATACTGTAACGGACTATCGAGGCACGGTGATCTAGTGGTAGGACGCCGGGCTCGTGACCGAAGTGCTTCGGGTTCGAGTCACGTCACGGCTCTTTGTTGTATCTTTGAGCAAGATACTTTTCTCCGCTTGTTCCAGTCTATTCAGCTGTAAATGAGTATCTGGTTGGGCAGTGCTAGAATTGTTGAGTGCTAGCTGTGAGCGCCGAAATGGCAGCACTGGCTGTATGCTCCCAATGGAGTTGAGAAATATATTGGTTGGTTGCAAAGGCCATATAACCACGGATAATAATTTGTAAACCTTTTTGAGACGACCTACGAACTTGGTTGTGATAAAGCGGTATATAAGAACCTTGAAGAGTTATGTACTATTTAAGAGGTAGAACACTTTGGTTACAAAACTGGTGTGTTAATTCACAATCAGAGCAACAAACAAGATATGCTGTCAATCAAATATGTTATCGATTAAAGCATTCGTTTACCATTGTTGTCGTATAGTGGTAAATGACAAAAACGAACATTATGGCGTATTATCCAAAGATATCCTAATTGCAAACATAACCATGTGTTAAGACATCGATAAGAACCAACACGTAGCAAAATAGTTCAACAATGTTATTGCATTTACTTAATTGAACAATAAGATATTTATGTAATATCTACAGTTTCAATTGTTCTCATTATCAGTAATTATACAGTCGTGTTGGGGATTCCCCGTTGCTAATTTCAAACGCTAACACTGAATGGGTTGCAGTAAAGAAGTGTGCAGTATCTATTTACTTATTTGTTTGAAGTTTAACTTCCTCGCAACAGCCAGGGTCATATTAATACTACAATATGTCACCGGTTGTCAATTATAGTTATTACATTGATACAGTTATACAAACCGGGTATGATGTTCCTGGGATAGCTTGCTAATAAATGCTGGCGGCAATGTAGCTTTACGCCTCTTTACAATCAGTCAATCTGGAGCACAGATCCTTCTCTTACGAGTCGAATTGTAAGAATGACCACTGAGCAGTAAGTATTTACCCAGTAGTCGAAATATAGTGGCGGGAATATAGGGTGCGTTATTCGTGCGAAGGGCAGGTCCATGGTCTACGTCGTAAGTACAATTCAGTCAGAATGTTAATGCATTCCGTACTGATGACGTCACATACACTCTTTAACAGACGGGACAACACGCGTGTATACAGACAGTTGACAGCGCTCGTTTTAATACATATATACACACACCATATATATATATATATCATACATATACCCGGGTTACAAATACATGTATAAAAGACCAAAAAGGAAAATTCGTCAATATGACCTGGTATGATTTAAATCATGTCGTATTACATGTATTCTGTAAATGTAGTGTACCGTACTTACCTATGGTCTAAGATATTGACATTCAATGCACTTTGTATAACACCCGTCATGGTACATGTATATCTGCACCTTGATATACCCGTATATGTGTTCTGAATGAAAATCCCCGAGTGCGACTGTTTAATATAGGTAATTACGTAATTGCCCCATGTATTGCTTACATACACATACTTTTGCTTAGCTTGATATAGTTTTACCCTGATATTACGAAAACGACATTTCGTAACACCCCATTGTAAAGATCATGGCATATAAAATATTTAAAAGATATCTTCATAGTACGTTCGTCATGTTTTCTTCTAGAGGAAGTTAAACGAAACTATTTAAATGAAAATATAAAAAGCACATTCTGGTTTCAACATTTTTCCGAGTCAAGCATGATTCGGGGGATTATCCATCATTTCAACCTATTCTCTTGTCGACATTGGAATGATCTTCTTTTGTCTATTAGGAAGCATTTACATTCCATACATGTTTTAGCTATAATTATATGTGTGTTATTAGATACGTCAATAACGTTGTATAGAATGTCCCGAGATGATACACTAAACGTACACGTATTACAGTGTATAGGTATTAACAAAATGTGTGTGTGCGTTACATATATGTTGCATTTCAACACACAAAACGTGATGGACAAATAGATAAAGTACCCATAACAAAAATAGCAAAACAAGTTAGCAATATATTACATTTTACATCAATATTTGGATTAGAAGTTTTTCTTGTAACGTTGAAGTGAATGAAATGTTTAATGACAATAAAAAAAACTGTAATTATAAGGATTAACTATGTATTTGGCTTGGTAACTGAGGGATACCATCAACAAAAATATAAAGCTAATGCTTCAGCATATTAAGCTCCTAACGATACACTGGATCTATATGTATAAAAGACCACAGAGAAAAATAGTTAATATGACTTGGTATGATTTCAATCATGTCGTATTACATGTATTCTGTATAAACAAATCTAACAAAATACAGATAATGTATTGTAACGTACTTACCTGTGGTCTAAGAAGAACTGACATTCAATGCACTTTGTATAACACTCGTTATGTAATAACTGCGCCGAGATATACCCTTACATGTGCACTTACTTAAAATCCCCAAGCACGACTTATCAACATTGATTATTACGTAAATGCCCCATGTATTGCAGTTTCAATTGTAATTGCCTCAATAACGTTTGGTAACCATACCTCTAAACATTTTCATCAGGTTGGTAAGTATTGATTATGTGACGTTTCGATGGCTCGTATGGTATGATACTTTCACCTTCATCAGACAAAAGACCAGGGAGGCGTATTCAAACAAAGGTGTAAAATGTGAACGAGTTGTCCACAAAATCGATGTCGATTCGGTTACGCTTTAAGCGTACAATAGTTGTTATGTATGTACCAAAATGACTCGTTCAGCTACGGTGTGTTTAATACTTGGTCATAGAGGTACGAAAGTCTATGAGCATAGCAACAGCCATGAAGCCCCACAAGACGCTTCGTAATATCCTAGTACACCCTACGAATCAAACACATAAAGAATACGTTGCAGAATGCGTATACAAAATCGGATACAAAAACTGCGACGCATCGTATATTGGAGAGACTGGAAGGCGATTTGGGGTCCGCCTTGGTGAACACAGGAAAGATACGGAAACCCAAGAAGGTAGAAAGTTACCATCTGGATACACTGCATTTGGCCAGTTCTAAATTGAGATGAGGCGGCTCATAGACTCTCGCACATCTATGACCAAGTATTAAACAAAGCGTAGCCGAATCGATTCATTTCGGTACATATATAACAACTAGTGTACATACGCTTACAGCGTAGCCGAATCGACATCGATTTTGTGGACAACTCGTACATATTTTGTACCGTTGTGTGCATACGCTTCACTGGTCATTGTCTGTTGAAATTGAAGGTATCTATACCGTACTATTCATTGAATAGTCACATAGAAACTCTCATTGGTTGTTTGTTTAACATGTTCTCATTATCGGTTGATAAATCTAATTGAGCTCGCACCGCACTTGGTGACATATACAGTCATATACAGTCATGTTGGAGATTCCCCGTTGCTATTTTCGATCATAAACACTGAATGGTTGCACTAATGGGGTGAGCAATATCTATTTATTTGCTGATTTGAAGGTTAAAGGCCTCGCAGCAACAGCCATGGTAAAATGAGGACGGGTTTCTAGGGAGACGCCGCCGAAGAGAGATAAAAGATAGAGATATAATGTAGACAGGAGAGAAAAGAAGACAGAAAAGATAGGAAACAGAAAAAAACAAGTGTTTCAATGTTGACGGCAGATCAACTCTGGTATCGTCAGAATCCTCTTGGTATAAGAACCAGAAGAAACTCCCCGATTCTGCCGAGGGCCCACGTTACATATATCATGCCCTATGGTCATTTAGTGGGATACAGCAGGTATACCCGTTCCCCGAACTTATTTGGTTGCAGTGTCGTAGATACAGGATGATTCAAGAAAATTTGAAATGCTCCGAATCTGGTGAAGCACAGAATATTTGAATCCTGTCGCTAACAATGCCTTTATTTGTTAAATTCATTTTGCAAAGAGAAGTCGTACCTTCGGATGAAACTTACGTCTAAAATAAATATCTATTGCTGGTGTAGTGAAGGTACTTGCCCGTATCAATATTCATGTAAATATCTTATTGTATAGCAATCACTTTATTTAGTCTATAAGTACACGACTTATATAAAGTATATTACCATATTGAACAATGTCAACTTAATGGTATCACCTGTATTCACACATAACGTCTGATGCATGTTAAGCATGTTATGCCAAATCAGTGATAACCAAAGATTATTAGGTTAAAGATTTAATATGGATTAAACATCATTTCACTATGAATTAAAAAGTGTGTACCTGTTGATTAAAAGGTCAACGTGTTACCGTAGATTAGAAGTTCAAAGTGTTAACATGTTACTGTGGATACGAAGGTCAACATGTCACTGCCGATTAGAAGGTCAACATGTTCCTTTGGATTAGAAGATCAACGCGTTACTGTGGATTAGATGGTCAACATGCTGATGTGGATACGAAGGTCAACTTGTAACTGCGGATTAGAAAGTCAGCATGCTACTGCGGATTAAAAAGGTCAATGTGTTCATTTGGATTGAAAGGTCAACGTGTAACTGTGGATAAGAAGGTCAACGTGTTAATTTGGATTAGAAGGTCAACATGTTACCGTGGATTAGATCATATACATGCTACTGTTAATTAGATGGTCAACTTGTTACTGCGGATTAGAAAGTCAGCATGCTACTGTGGATACGAAGGTCAACATGTAACTGTGGTTTAGATGGTCAACGTGTTAATTTGGTTTGAAAGGTCAACATGTTACTGTGGTTTTGAAGGTCAACATGTTAATGTGGATAAGAAAATCAACATTTTGCTGTGAATTAGAAGATCAACGTGTTACTGTAGGTTAGATGGTCGACATATTATTGTGAATTAGAAGGTCAACATGCTGCTGTGGTTTAGTAGTCAACATGCTACTGTGGATTAGAAGTCAAACACTTTACTGAGGATAAGAAGATCAACATGTTACTGTGGATTAGAAGGTTAACGTGTAAATGTGGATTGGAAGATCAACATGTTACTGTGGATTAGAAGATCAACATTTAACTTTGCATTAGAAGGTCAACGTGTTACTGTGAATAAGACTTTGAGGGATGAGTAAGGCACAGCTCAACGAACGCCGGGAATACTGATATACCCTCTTCTTGAATTTAATAAAAAAAAAATCATCTATATTTAAAGAAAGATAGCTCGGATGTCTGAGACTAAACATTCCATCTCGAGTTGATTTCTGATTGGGAAAAGAGTGTTCGTGTTCTTCTAGTCTATAAACATGATATCACATGTATGTACATGATCGCTTTCGTTATATAAAAGATTTAATAGCACAATATCACTTCCACTAGGTCGCTCTTCCAGGTAATTAGATATTCGATCGTAAAGATTATCTCCGACATAACATTTCTTCCCTTTTGTACACCCTTCAATACACAAATGGTGTGAGACACTCTAAATGGACATGTGCGTCTTATATACGCATCTGCTATTAATTCTGTCCGAAAGAACTGAACAAAAAAGCTTCTAGAACGAATTTTAAAAAGACTTGTGAAGGTTTTGACGAATATGTTACTTAAGGAATGATTTTTGTTTTTTCAACATTTATGAGGTCATAACAGCAATGGGTTTATGGACATATTGAATGAATCGCGTTAGCGATTCATGTAAAATATGTCCAAAAACCCATTGTTGTTATGACCTCATAAATGTTGAAAAAATAAATATCATTCCTTATATTTACATTGACGAATCCTTTCAGTGGATCGATATAACAACGAATAAAACAAATAAACAGGGTTTGTTCCTGCTTATACACGGGTGCAACGCAGTGGCGAGAACAGTGTTTTTTCGCGGGGAAATGTGACACTATCGTGAGAGATCTTAGCAACCGTCAACAACAATAACACAACAAAATGTAGTTCCATATTCAATGTTTATTTGTAGCACAGGACACGTGAATACGTGGATATTTCACAAAGCACAGTTCAATAATATTTTAAGATGTAAGAATTAAGCATCTAGGTCGGTCGTTCCGAGTGAGTAGTTTTTGTAGTGTATTACTACGCAGTGTGATCAGGTTACTATCAGTTCCCACGTGCTGAGATTCTATGAACACCTGTGTTATGCATTTATGAATGTAATTTTTGTCAATGGGTCTAAGCATACAGAATGTAAATATAAGTGAATACCAATGATATTGAAAAAATGACGCTGCATATAACATTCCCAAATTATACATCTCCATTTACGATCTAATTGTTTCTGTTGAGATTTTCAAATTCTTCGTTATGAATTACTAACAACCCATGATTTATTTATTTACTTCATAACATAATCATTCTCCATTTGAATTCTGAATGACACTATCGAAAGCAAATATTGCGTCGCGCGTCCTGAATCCAGACTTAACCCATCGTCGTACATTCGTTACAAATATATTTCTTACCGATTTAATCATCTGTTTTTCAACAATGTATAGTAAACAAATACATTTGATATAGGAGAGCTAACACACTAAGCCGTGTTGCCTGTATTTATTTGTATCACAAGCACATTTTTAAATATTCCTACCTTTGACCAATCTGACCGCATACAATACTCGACTTAAACAATTATTGAATAATTCGGACATTAATAGCACAAAAGGTTACAATGTACTACTTCTTACAATATGTTGAATAATTAATACATGGTTTGGTTTTCCGTATGAATAATTTGCTCCGTAGATGATAGATCCATATTTGTTTACAAACCACGTTCTTAAGAGTGTCCAATAACCCGGGAGGTCGCTTTGTAAGTTGTCAGAACATCTGCCCAATCCTTTTGATTTTTTAGAAATAAAAAAATATCTTTGAATAAATAAGCAAATTCGGATCATTTTATTTAGGGAAAATTGATGCTTGTTTCAACGTCATGTTCACTATGTGTACGACTACATGCTACATTTATGTACACTATTAAATAGCAGGCGTTTAAACTGGTTGTCTATCTTACACCTGACCCGTCTAATACCAACCCCTACACATCAAAAACATTTCACATTCATTCTCTGAATTTTCATGTTCCTGTGTCATGTCCTGCATGTATATGGCCATTATGTTTATAATACCAGTGACTTATTCACCGATTCGTCATGGTAATATTGGGGATATGTCTTCTATCATAATGTAGGTGTTGTATTAAGTTTTGCCAGTTACTTATTGGGCATATATATAGTATATAAAGCACATATTAAGAATTTAGAAACTGCACAAAGCAATGCTTTTTTTTGATATTTTTATTAACAGTTTTGATACAACATACATGTACAAAGTTAACAGTTTACCAATGAAACGTTTATATAGCGCATGACGACCCTATACCAAGCGTGACTATGAAGTACTCATATATGGAAAACAATGCAAAAGAAAGAAAGGTTTGACAAATAATGACATCAATATGGAATAACTTCGATCGATCAGGCATTACTGAGTACCTTGGACAAATTACACATATCTATCTACTCGTCGCTTAATGCTTATTTGCTGTAAACAAAGTTACGAATTAAAATCCTTCTTTTTAGATCACAAAACCTTGCTTGCCTGCCTCCTGTTGCATTCCACAACAAACAACACCAGCTAAACTGACCTTGATATGGCCCTGTGATCGTCCCATGCTTAATGGGTGCTCAGGTGTCTGTGTAGTTAGATTCAAGTGAGGTGGCACTATGGAACAGGTGCAGTTGTGGGGGCTCCATAATCCCAATACAAAAGAGATTACACGCATGAAAACATGTAAGGACGTAGGAGGACAAGTAGATAGTGCCTGATGAGGCAGCTTCTGTGGAATCCTCTCTTTACTCTTATAATCGAAGATTAAATATGGGACAACGAGTCATGATGAACTGTTCATATACAAAACAATAAGTAGTTATTCCATTTCAAAATCATTGTTCTTCTTGTTTAAGAAAAAGCTCAAGCAGAAAAATACATTGCTGAAGTTTGTCATCGTTAGATCGACTGAGTCGCAATTTCATCAAATTGAATAATTACCTAATATCGGTTAATAGCAGGAAAGCTTATTGTATTTGCTATTTTTAATGAACAATGAGAACAGCTGTAGGGTGAAAGACAATGATACCATGTTTTGTTGTATAGTTAACATACATACTGTAAATGAATTATTTGATGTATTCAACAAATCAGAGACAACAAACAGAAGGTATCGTTCTGATTTATCAATACCAAAAGTCTCTACACTGTGACAGCTATAGTAAGTTGATAGAGTCCATTATCACATATTTTTGCGTGAGACTGCTAAATGTTCATAGCTCATATCCCGACCGACCCATTTCCGCCCGTCACGCGCCATATCCGTGTTAATTTCTATTCAACATACTAGTATTCAACCAAGCGTTAATGCTTATAATTTTCAAGTTGTACTAGCTTATTAATAATTGTGTATTATATGACAAAAAAAAATCATAGTATGATTATACAGCCCCTAAGGCTAATTAATATAATCTTCCCCTACTTTGAGAGTGTGACAGAGAAATCTCCAACCCGAGGGATGATTTTCTCGATTGTCACACCTTCAAGGTAGGGGATGATGTTTTTTTTCCCCTCATCCTGTTTCACTTACAAATCCGCCGTCCAAGCGGTGATTGCATGTTTTTCCAACATATCTAGAGTTGTCTTTCAGGATCTGCTACTGTTGACTTGACGTAAATGCATTGATGACGTGACGTCATGCTGTTATTATGACTTAGATCGCGCCAGACTGCACGAGGCTATCTCCTCCTGGGGTTTGACTAATAGATCTTCCCCAACCTTGAGGGTGTGATAGAGAAATCTCCAACCCGAGGGTTTGAGTCAGGCAGAGCCTCGGGTTATACAACCAGAAAACATCAACCCAAGGGTTGGAGATTTCTCTGTCACACCTTCAAGGTAGAGGATGATTATTTTTCTCCCATCCTATTATTTCAGTCACAACTCTACCGACAGTAGTCTGCCATGTTTGTATAAAAAGTACATGTGGGGTATGACACTTTCGATGACGTTACAATTACCGGTGACACATTTCAATAACGTCACAATTGAACACGTGCTAATCGTTTCCGGTTTAAAAGGGAGACACGCCTATGAAGGGTGGTAGAAATAAATTTCTCTCACCCTGGACTTGCAACTAAAGAATCTTTCCTCTCGAGTTGAGATTCCACTATCTCACCCCCAAGGGGTTGAGATATTCTTTTAGTCTATGAACGATGTCATGTAGGATATGTAAATAGTCATATTATAACTACTGCATTTATCAAAGGCAAAATGTTTTAAATTATACCATTTATGGCTCATGTATAAGCTGATATGTATCTATGTCCGAAAGGAATATTATCACTGCAATAGTTAAAAAATAAAAATAAAAATATATGTGCAATCTAACGCCAGTTGTCTCTTCTATGTCTTCTACCATATTACATAACGGGCAAATTGTTTCCTATATCATCATTTCTCGCTTGATAATTTCTTTGTTGCTTTAATAACGTCGACTAGCATAAACTGCCTTTCGCAATTTTTTAGTTCTAAGTGAGACTGATTCAACTTTCTGTGATAGTTCCGAAACTATTTGTGATTGTTCATTAGCATTCTGTGACAGTTTGTCTATTTTCATTGACTGTTTATCTAACGTCTGTGACTGTTTAACAACTTTCTGTGATAGTTTACCGATTTTCATCGACTGTTCAGCTAACGTCCGTGACTGTTCGTCAAGTTTCTGTGTCTGTTCCCTAGTTCGCAGTGACTGTTCATCAACTTTCTCTGATAGTTCACCGATTTTCATCGACTGTTCATCTAACGCCTGTGACTGTTTGTCAAGTTTTCGTATCACGCAGTTCAAAGTTTCAATGATTGTCTGCTCTGCAGTTTTGACGGCTTTTTCTAACTGTGTCGTAGAGGCAGTAGTCTCTAGGCGATGACAGTCTACGGCTTGTTTTACCTTAGCACTTTCTTTCATAACCATTTTTCTACCATGTTCATTGATTTCTTCTGCTTCCTGATATAATGCTACATTATTATGCTTAATTTGGGCATATTTCAAATCTGATTTGTTTTCAACTACTTCCATTGATTTCTGTACCTTTGAAACGCCCTCTTGACCTGAAGCACGGACAGTTTCCTGTATTTCTGACCCCTTTTTGTCTATAGCCTTTTTGAGAGTATCAGTCTGTTCTCGATGTTCATAAGTCCTGCGAACATCTGATTCTGAAATTACATCTCGAATTTCTTCATCTGAAATTGAAATGAATTCGTAATTGAATGTTAATGAACGAAACGTCAAATTAACTTACTCTTGAAAATGCTTTGATAACGTCAAAACATTTTTTTTAATTATCACGAGAAGTTTTAGACATTGTAATGAATAGTGAATTTCAATGGTTTTCTAAAAATATCAGGGAAATTATAATCCAGTGTCACACAGGCAGAATATATCTAATTTTATCCTAACAGCATAAAAATGTCATAAAAGTGTAAATAAGAGTGTCCGTGAAAGCTAAACATGTATCAAAAGGTTTCCAACCCTTACAAATCAACCCTTACAAATCAACTGTATTTTGTATTATTGAAAGCATGTAATTAACGACACACAAAAAACGGCTTAATATGCAAATCTAGAAATAACCAAATTCGATACCGAGCGATGGCATTGAAAATAATGACCTCTTTTGCGTATTGTTTTTCTTTTCGTTTTCAAATTCCGCATCACAAAACAAAGATTTATACAACAACACAAAAACGTTCGTGCAGGACGAACGGTAATGTTTCTGGGATGGCAGCATTTTCAAGAAATTTGACCTGGTTTACAATAATATGTTGTTATGTGGTTGGATTTTGTGTTTTTTAAGAAAAGCATTTTTATAGAATTCTGAAAATATATACTGTTCTACATTTACATTCTACAGCATTACAAACAGAACGAAAAATATCTTATAAAATATAACGTTTCAATATCCTGTTCTATAATATCGTCTACACTGCATAATTTAGATATTAAGGTATAACCGGGATTTAAACTAATTTGAGATGTATGCGGCAAACGATTAACTTGTTATGGATTAATTTGAGGTTTTTGAAGTAAAACTAATATTCATGATGTAATACTTACCATAACTTTAGTATGCATATACAATACCTACACCCATCTTTGTAGCCCAAAAACAAAAGATTCAAATATCCCTACCTCCCTACCGTGACGTAACCTATATCTCGACGACAGAGCCACGGAGTGATCTCCC
>NW_018480078.1:1449346-1545392 GCF_002113885.1 Mizuhopecten yessoensis | reverse complement strand
CGCCTGGAAAGAGTATCCGCCAGAACATTCAACCTGCCTGGTAGATGCTTGACACAAATTGTCAACTGCATTTCCTGACATAGAAGCAGAATGCGGATAGCGAGGGCACACAGGGTGTGAGACCTGGTTCCCCCCTGTCTCTCCAGATACGCGACAACCGTAGTGTTGTCCTGAAAAGATTGCAGAGTCAACAGAACAGCCCTCATCTCGAGCACATTGCTGTGCTCCGAGAGCTGTTCCCCAGACCAATCCCCTCGACTGGCAACGCCCGTCGAGATAAGCTCCCCCCCCTGTCATGGATGCATCCGTGTACAGGGTCATAGTGGGAACCGGCTTGGACAAAGGAACCCCTCGGAGAACATTGTCCTGATGAGTCCATCAGCGTGCATACTCCTTGACCGACTGGTTCAGAGGAAGCAAGGCTTCCCAATCCCTTGAAGAAGGGACCCAGTTGGCAAGGGGAAACATCTGGAGAGGCCTGATGTGAAGTCTCCCTAAAGGGAACACATCGGCCGGGCGTTGAGATATCCCAGAAAACTGAGAAACCAACGTACCTGGACTTGAGACCGTCCGATGAAGGTCAGAGCAAAGGCCCTGGCCTTCTCGAACCTCTCCATCGGTGGAAGGGCGATGCCCTGAACCGTATTGAAACGGTTCCCTAGAAAAACAAAATCCTGAGATGGGGAAACCTCCGACTTTTCTCTGGAAGGAATGAAGCCGACCTTGAGTAAGAGTTTCAGAACCAACCGGGTGACCTGCACCAGAGACTCTCTCACTAGGTGGAGCATGAGGGAGTCGTCGAAATAGATGTGAACATCTATTCCTCGAGAGTGCAGGAATCCCACGACCACCTGCAGCAGCTTGGTGAAAACCAAAGGTGCAGTCGTGAGCCCGAACGGCATGGCCCGGTCCTGGAAGACCTTTCCGTTGCAAGTAAAACGGAGGTACTTCCGTGCCGACTTTTTGATGGGGATGTGGAAGAAGCCGTTCTTCAGATCTACTGAAGTCGCCCACATTCCCTCTCTCACGGAGGCGATAATACCCCCCGAGGAGTCTCCATCTTGAAGGGATGAGAATCTACGTGCTTGTTGAAGGCACTTAGGTCTATGATGGGACGCCACGCCCCGGACTTCTTCCTAACCAGAAACATTCTGGAGTAGAACCCGGGAGTGCATGCCGACATAGGAACCTCCTCGACCGCGCCGTTGGTAAGCATTGTCCTTACTTCCTCCTGGAGCGCCAGAGCCTTTTCCGGATCCCCCGGTGGAGGAAAAAAGATTGGCTCCGACGCTAAGGGCGGATCCCGCACTAGCGGAATGCCTAACCCCTCCTTGATCACAGACAAGGCCCATGCGTCTTCTGAATTTCCTTCCACTCTGGAAGGAAAGCAGAAAGACGACCCCCCACAGGAAGATCTGGTCGAGGCAGATCGAGACCTTGCCAGGCAAGAGAACCGTCTGCTAACCCGAAGCCTAATCCTGCGGGAGAAGGACCTAAGCTTGAGCCGAGAGGACTGCAGTCCTCCCGGCCAAACTCGTCGTCTAACACGACCAAGGAAGGAAGAAGAGAGTCAGGAACCCTTCTTCTTACCCCCAGGAGGATTCTTACCCTTCTTACCCTTCCATTTGTTGCCCTTGAAGGGAGGCTTATACTTGGGCTGCGCAGAGGACTGCGAAGCCGAAGGTTTAGCCTTCTTCTTAGGAGGCGCTGACCCCTGCGAGGTACTGGCCTTCTCAGCCTGAATCCTCTTCACCAGAAGTGCAGAGGCGACCGAGTCCTCCTTCAAATCCTTCTGAACAGAAGGAAGGGCCCCTCCAAAAAGAGTGGACCCTGAGAAGGGGGCAGTCAACAATCTGGAGCGGTAAGACTCATCGACCGGGCGGTTTTTCAAAACTGAAAACCGCCTAGCCAACAAGACATTGAGAAGCGATGACACCTGTAAAGCTGCAAGCGCTCTCAATGCCCCGTTCAGGGCAGAGGTCACTCTGTCCTGGATGTAGGCCTGCTCTGTCTCGGTAATCCGACCCTCAGGCAAGTCGGATACCCTATATAGACAAACCGTCAGGTAGTCTATATAAGACAGAATCTGGATGGAGAGACGCAGCAGTCTCTCCATCTTGTGGGGTTCTTTGGGACCGAACACCACCTGTTCCACCGATTTACCGGGCCAGGCTGCAAGTTCCCTCGATTCCAGCTTAACTGGTTAAGGGGCAAGCAGGCCATCATGTGTGGCATAGTCAGTGGCGTGCACTTCTGACAAATCGCCAACACTGAGCTGCAACCCAGCATACCCAGGACTACGGGTTGGAGAAGAATTCTTCTCTAAAACCCGAGACTGGGCGGTGACCAGAGCTAAAGACACAATGGTGCCTTCCGGCAGAGAGCGATCCGACCGAGCGGACCCCCGGGGAGCCACTAAAGAACCCAAAAGGGTGGTGGACTCGGGGACATATGACGCCGAAGGTGGTGGGCAAACCTCCTCCCCAAGAATCCGGGAAACGTCGGCCCTAAGGCCTCGCATACCGGACAACACATGCTGGGCCTCAACCTCAGCAGCCTCAGAGTCACCCTCATCCTGGAACTCCTCCTCTGAGGGCAAGCCCTCCTGAGGACCGTCATCAGACGACTCGGAAAGACCAGCGTCTATATCCGAGCAACCAGGTGAAAGATGAACAACATCATCGTCCTCTGCCATACCAGCGCCCTCAAGAGAGAGACCTAACCCCAAGGATTCCACGACGGAAAAGCCATGGGGTTAAACCCATATCCCGGAGGATAAGGGAAAGGTACCGCGGGCTGGGAGTGACCCCAGAACTGGCCCAACTGGCCTGCCTGAGACTGGGGCTGGCTAACTTGCCCAAAGGGCGAAGGTGGAACGCCACTCCCTCCAGGTGGAAACCCGGACATGTACGGGCTAAGCCCATAACTGCCGGGATGCTGCCGCAACCCAAAACCAACCACAGGCTGGTAAGGGCGGCCCAAGGATGGTTGCCCACAGGCACCCGTATACCCTAAGCCAGGGGAAAACGGAGGCCGGAAACCGGCCCCCTGTCCAGCAAACCCAACACCTGGGGGGACACCCCCCAGGTTCCCGGAAGACTGAAATTCAGGACCGGGACCGGGTCCGGGTAACTGACCGGGAGGGTAAGCCTGACCAGCATTGGTGCCGGGATTAGTGAGCTGCGCGTCACTTATCCCGGTAGACACAGACAATCCCGAAAGAAAGTCTGTAGTCACACCAGGACCTGAACCCGAAAGAGCAGGCCCGGGACCAAGACTGTCCCCAACGACAGCACCACCTGGAATGCCGGGATCATTGACTGGTAGCTTTGGAACAATTAAGTCCTTGTCCTGAGATTTAGTCTGTGAACAAAGTTCACAAGGCGAAACCTCACTGCAAGGACGACACCTGGGACAAACATCATGAGGGTCCCGTTCCACAAAGAAATGGGAACACCCATGAGCTCTACCTCGTTGCTGTCCCGACCGAGACATACCCTAAAAGCGAACGTAAACAAAAATTTACAAGCAGATAACACGGGAAAAAATAATAAAAATGCAAATTATATAGTACAAAGTACGCAACGTAGAAAGAATTTCACCCGTAATATAAATCAGAAAACGGTTAAAATAAATAACGTTTGCCGAAACAAACAACCGTCACCGAAATAAACAGAGGTCGGAAATTAACCCACGATAATGGCGGACCGTGGCACACCACCGGCACACGTGGAGTAAAATAACCAGCCGTAAAAGGCACAAAAATCATTTTCAACAATAATTAATTATATTCATAAGGGCAGATGGGTATAAGGCACACAAACTGCGCAAAAAATGAGTTGACACTCGAACCAAACCGACAAAACATAGTTTTGAAATGGAGCAAGCTCCGGGCGTCAGCAGGCAGCAGGCGCCATAAAAGGAAGAGGACGGGAGATCACTCCGTGGCTCTGTCGTCGAGATATGGGTTACGTCACGGTAGGGAGGTAGGGATATTTGAATGTTTTGCTTTGGGGCTACAAAGATGGGTGTAGGTATTGTATATGCATACTAAAGTTATGGTAATTATTACTGAAATGAAAAACACTTTTGATTAAGAGACTTCAAATGGGTTTTTTGGCAAATTCCAACTTACCTTTCTCATATATGATGGTATTGTTGGTTCCAATCATTGTTGTTTTATTATATTCTGCGTGTGAATGTGCCTGTATCTGTTGATTCACCTGCCTGATACCTGCAGCATAAAAGGTTTTATTATTACGTACATGTCTGTTAACAGACGGGTAGTCGGGTGGCGCAGTGGACAACGCACTCGCCTTTCACCAAGGCGGTCGGGGTTCGATTCCCCGATCGGACGTGAACAGGTATGAGGTCATCTGCCCGATCACGTGGGTTTTCTCAGAGTACTCCGGTTTTCTCCAACATCAAGACCCCCTGCGCGCTAACATCCGGGCCAACAAGAGTGATTAATATAAGTCATATAACTTGTTTCATTATTGTTGTGAAATAAATAAAGTGTATATATATGTTAACAGATTAACCGTTAAGTACATTTTTTAATTTTATAATTTAATTTTGCTTTGTCGTTGCTAAATTATGAACTCTGAAATAATGTAATGTCGTGACGTACTTTGTCTACGAGTTTACGATACTTATTTGTGTCTTAATCGATGTTCTGTCCTGTTTCGCTAGACTTTCATTTTAACACCAATAAGCGACAAGCAACAGCCGCTGAATTACATCAAACCTCGTTTTTGGTATCCTTTTAGTATTTCGCCGTAAAACAATGACATTTCAAAATTACAAAGTATCGTTGATTTGCGGCATCATAGCGATAACTTAAAATGATACGAATAAGCAACCCTTCTTTAATGCTAGTCTGTGTATTAATAATAGGATTTGTTTGTTTAAATTCGAAATGTCAATAACTTGTAAAATCAGAAAAGTATCTGCCTTTATTAGTTAAACAAATAACCACA
Source organism: Mizuhopecten yessoensis (assembly GCF_002113885.1). Lineage (NCBI taxonomy): Eukaryota > Metazoa > Mollusca > Bivalvia > Pectinida > Pectinidae > Mizuhopecten > Mizuhopecten yessoensis. The sequence goes on along the minus strand of NW_018480078.1, from coordinate 1,540,413 downwards.
GATATGAAATTGTTTTACTAAATATGCATTACACGAAATCCTATCAGTTCCAAAACTGTCGACCTATTTATGTAGTCCCTATGACAGTTACAGTAAGAGCTATCCCACTTACCGGATACTTCTGTTTCGTCAGGCAGTACTTCTGCTATTCCCTGGTTTACACCGGTGTGACATTTAAGCTTTCCCGTCCGTCGATACGCTGAGCCAGCTTGATTGATGGTCATGACATCAGACTGACTGTTTCCTTCTAGCGGGTCAATTGAGGGGACTTGATTGCTGTTCATGACATCAGACTGGCTGTTTCCTTCTAGCGGGTCAATTGAGGGGCCTTGATTGCTGTTCATGACATCAGACTGACTGTTTCCTTCTAGCGGGTCAATGGAGATGGCTTGATTGCTGTTTATGACACCAGACTGACTGTTTCCTTCTGACGGGTCAGTGAAGGTGGCTTGATTGCTGTTCATAACATCAGAATGACTGTTTCCTTCTAGCGGGTCAATTGAGGGGGCTTGATTGCTGTTCATGACATCAGACTGGCTGTTTCCTTCTAGCGGGTCAATTGAGGTGGCTTGATTGCTGTTCATGACATCAGACTGACTGTTTCCTTCTAGCGGGTCAGTGGAGGTGGCTTGATTGCTGTTTATGACACCAGACTGACTGTTTCCTTCTGACGGGTCAGTGAAGGTGGCTTGATTGCTGTTCATGACATCAGACTGACTGTTTCCTTCTAGCGGGTCAAAGGTGGTGGCTTGATTGCTGTTCATGACATCAGACTGGCTGTTTCCTTCTAGCGGGTCAATTGAGGTGGCTTGATTGCTGTTCATGACACCAGACTGACTGTTTCCTTCTAGCGGGTCAAAGGTGGTGGCTTGATTGCTGTTCATGACACTAGACTGACTGTTTCCTTCTGACGGGTCAGTTGAGGGGGCTTGATTACTGTTGATAACATCAGACTGACAGTTTCCTTCTAGCGGGTCAGTGAAGGTGGCTTGATTGCAGTTCATGACATCAGACTGACTGTTTCCTTCTGACGGGTCAGTTGAGGGGGCTTGATTGCTGTTCATGACATCAGACTGACTGTTTCCTTCTGACGGGTCAGTGAAGGTTGCTTGGTTGCAGTTCATGAAATCAGACTGACTGTTTCCTTCTAGCGGGTCAGTGAAGGTGGCTTGGTTGCTGTTCATGACATCAGACTGACTGTTTCCTTCTAGCGGGTCAATTGAGGGGGCTTGATTGCTGTTCATGACATCAGACCGACTGTTTCCTTTTGACAGGACAGTTGAGGGGGCTTGATTGTTTTTCATAACATCAGGCTGACTGTTTCCTTCTAGCGGGTCAGTGAAGGTGGCTTGATTGCTGTTCATGACATCAGACTGACTGTTTCCTTCTATCGGGTCAAAGGAAATGGCTTATCATCAGACGGACTGTTTGATTCTGACGGGTCAGTTGAGAGGCGGTGATTAATGTTCATATCATTAGACGGACTACATCAGACCGACTGTTTACTTTTGACAGGACAGTTGAGGGGGCGTGATTTTTTTTCATAACATCAGGCGGACTGTTTCCTTCTAGCGTGTCAATTGAGGGGGCTAGAGTTCATGACATAAGACTGACTGTTTCCTTCAAGCAGGTCAGTTGAGGGGGCTTGATTACTGTTAATAACATCAGACTGACAGTTTCCTTCTAGCGGGTCAGTGAAGGTTGCTTGGTTGCAGTTCATGACATCAGACTGACTGTTTCCTTCTAGCGGGTCAGTGAAGGTGGCTTGGTTGCAGTTCATGACATCAGACTGACTGTTTCCTTTTAGCGGGTCAGTGAAGGTGGCTTGGTTGCTTATCATGACATCAGACTGTCTGTTTAATTCTGACGGGTCAGTTGAGGGGGCTTGATTGCTGTTCATAACATCAGACTGACTGTTTCCTTCAGACGGGTCAATTGAGGGGGTTAGATGGCTGTTCATGACATAAGACTGACTGTTTCCTTCAAGCAGGTCAGTTGAGGGGGCTTGATTGATGTTCATAACATCAGGCTGACTGTTTCCTTCTAGCGGGTCAGTGAAGGTGGCTTGGTTGCAGTTCACGACATAAGACTGACTGATTCCTTCTAGCGGGTCAGTGAAGGTGGCTTGGTTACAGTTCACGACATAAGACTGACTGTTTCCTTCTAGCGGGTCAGTGAAGGTGGCTTGATTGCTGTTCATGACATCAGACTGATTGTTTCCTTCAGACGGGTCAGTTGAGGGGGCTTGATTCCTGTTCATAACATCAGGCTGGCTGTTTCCTTCTAGCGGGTTAGTGGAAGTAGCATGATTGCTGTTCATGACATCATACTGACTGTATCCTTCTGACGGCTTGTTTTTTACCTCAGAATGATTCTTCTCTTTTGGCGGGGCAGTGGAGGGGGCTTGATTGCTGTTCATGACACCAGACTGACTGTTTCCTTCTGACGGGTCAGTTGATGGGGCTTGATTGCTGTTCATGACATCAGACTGATTTTTTCCTTCAGACCGGTCAGTTGAGGGGGCTTGATTGCTGTTCCTAACATCAGACTGACTACGTCCTTCTGACAATCAGACTGACTGTTTCGTTCTGACGGGTCAGTTGAGGGGGCTTGATTACTGTTCATAACATCAGACTGACAGTTTCCTTCTAGCGGGTCAGTGAAGGTGGCTTGGTTGCTTATCATGACATCAGACTGACTGTTTAATTCTTGATTGCTGTTCATAACATCAGACCGACTGTTTCCTTCAGACGGGTCAATTGAGGGGGTTAGATGGCTGTTCATGACATAAGACTGACCGTTTCCTTCAAGCAGGTCAGTTGAGGGGGCTTGATTGCTGTTCCTAACATCAGACTGACTACGTCCTTCTGACAGGTCAGTTGAGGGGGCTTGATTGCTGATCATGACATCAGACTGACTGTTTCCTTCTGACGGGTCAGTTGAGGGGGCTTGATTGCTGTTCATGACATCAGACCGACTGTTTCCTTTTGACAGGACAGTTGAGGGGGCTTGATTGCTTTTCATAACATCAGGCTGACGGTTTCCTTTTAGCGGGTCAGTGAAGGTGGCTCGATTACTGTTCATGACATCAGACGGACTGTTTAATTCTGACGGGTCAGTTGAGGGGGCTTGATTGCTTTTCATAACATCAGGCTGGCTGTTTCCTTCTAGCGGGTCAGGGAAGGTGGCTTGGTTGCAGTCCATGACATCAGACTGACTGGTTAATTCTGACGGGTCAGTTTAGGGGGCTTGATTGCTGTTCATAACATCAGACTGACAGTTTCCTTCTAGCGGGTCAGGGAAGGTGGCTTGGTTGCAGTTCACGACATAAGACTGACTGGTTCCTTCTAGCGGGTCAGGGAAGGTGGCTTGGTTGCAGGTCATGACATCAGACTGACAGTTTCCTTCTAGCGGGTCAGTGAAGGTGGCTTGGTTGCAGTTCACGACATAAGACTGACTGTTTCCTTCTAGCGGGTCAGTGAAGGTGGCTTGGTTGCAGTTCATGACATCAGACTGACAGTTTCCTTCTAACGGGTCAGTTGAGGGGGCTTGGTTGCTGTTCATGACATCAGACCGACTGTTTTCTTTTGACGGGTCAGTTGAGGGGGCTTGATTGCTTTTCATAACATCAGGCTGACGGTTTCCTTTTAGCGGGTCAGTGAAGGTGGCTTGGTTGCTTATCATGACATCAGACTGTCTGTTTAATTCTGACGGGTCAGTTGAGGGGGCTTGATTGCTGTTCATAACATCAGACTGACTGTTTCCTTCAGACGGGTCAATTGAGGGGGCTAGATTGCTGTTCATGACATAGGACTGACTGTTTCCTTCAAGCAGGTCAGTTGATGGGGCTTGATTGATGTTCATAACATCAGGCTGACTGTTTCCTTCTGACGGGTCAATTGAGGGGCCTTGATTGCTGTTCATAACATAAGGCTGACTGTTTCCCTCTCTCGGGTCAAAGGAAATAGCTTGATTCCTGATCATAGCATTAGGCTAACTGTTTCCTTCTAGCGGGTCAGGGAAGGTGGCTTGGTTGGAGTTCATGACATCAGACGGACTGTTTAATTCTGACGGGTCAGTTGGGGGGGCTTGATTGCTTTTCATAACATCAGGCTGGCTGTTTCCTTCAGACGGGACAATTGAGGGGGCTAGATTGATGTTCATGACATAGGACTAACTGTTTCCTTCTAGCGTGTAAATTGAGGGGGCTAGATTGATGTTCATGACATAGGCCTGACTGTTTCCTTCTAGCGGGGCAAGTGAGGGGGCTAGATTGATGTTCATGACATAGGACTAACTGTTTCCTTCTAGCGTGTAAATTGAGGGGGCTAGTTTGCTGTTCATGACATCATACTGACTGTATCCTTCTGACGGCTCAGTTGAGGGGGCTTGATTACTGTTCATAACATCAGACTGTCTTTTTCCTTCTAACGGGTCAAAGGAGGTGGCTTGATTCCTGTTCATAATATCAGGCTGACTGTTTCCCTCTAGTGGGTCAGTGAAGGTGGCTTGATTGATGTTCATACCATCAGGTTGACTCCTTCCTTCTAGCGTGTCAGTTGAGGGGGTTTGGTTGCTGTTCATGACATCAGACTGACTGTTTCCTTCTGACGGGTCAGTTGAGGGGGCTTGATTGCTGTTCATGACATCAGACTGACTGTTTCCTTCTGACAGGTCAGTTGAAGTGGCTTGATTACTTTTCATAACATCAACCAGACCACTACCTTCTGGCGGGGCAGTGGAGGTGGCTTGATTGCTGTTCATGACATCAGACGGACTACGTCCTTCTGACAGTTCAGTTGAGGGGGCTTGATTGCTGTTCCTAACATCAGGCTTCAGTTTCCCTTCTAACGGCTCAAAGGATGTTGCTTGATTGCTGTTTATTACCTCAGAATTGTTCTTCTCTTTTGGCGGGTCAGTGGAGGTGGCTTGATTGCTGTTCATGACATCAGACGGACTACGTCCTTCTGACAGTTCAGTTGAGGGGGCTTGATTGCTGTTCCTAACATCAGGCTTCAGTTTCCCTTCTAACGGCTCAAAGGATGTTGCTTGATTGCTGTTTATTACCTCAGAATGATTCTTCTCTTTTGGCGGGGCAGTGGAGGTGGCTTGATTGCTGTTCATGACATCAGACGGACTACGTCCTTCTGACAGTTCAGTTGAGGGGGCTTGATTGCTGTTCCTAACATCAGGCTTCAGTTTCCCTTCTAACGGCTCAAAGGATGTTGCTTGATTGCTGTTTATTACCTCAGAATTATTCTTCTCTTTTGGCGGGGCAGTGGAGGTGGCTTGATTGCTGTTCATGACATCAGACGGACTACGTCCTTCTGACAGTTCAGTTGAGGGGGCTTGATTGCTGTTCCTAACATCAGGCTTCAGTTTCCCTTCTAACGGCTCAAAGGATGTTGCTTGATTGCTGTTTATTACCTCAGAATGATTCTTCTCTTTTGGCGGGGCAGTGGAGGTGGCTTGATTGCTGTTCATGACATCAGACGGACCACGTCCTTCTGACAGGTCAGTTGAGGGGGCTTGATTGCTGTTCCTAACATCAGGCTTCATTTTCCCTTCTAACGGGTCAAAGGATGTTGCTTGATTGCTGTTTATTACCTCAGAATTGTTCTTCTCTTTTGGCGGGTCAGTGGAGGTGGGTTGATTAATGCTCGCATATTCCACACGATTACAGTCGATGCTGGCGTCCATTTTGTTTGACGATTAGCCTCAAACTGAAACATGAAAATTACGCATGTACATCTAAGGATCAAGGAAACATACAATTGAAATTTTAGGAAAATCGTTCCTGTTCTTAGAAACTTGAATTCTGTTATCTTCAACTGTTAAAATCGTAGATTGTTGCAAGACGGCCATTTTGTTTATCCGATCAGTCCCAAAGCAAACCAAACACAACGTAAGACCAACAAAAACGTATCAATAAAATCGGAGAACTATATGTCATAGACTTCTTGAAATGCAAAAATCCAAGACTGTTGCGTTCGGCCATTTTGTTCATTGATTCAGTCTCGTAATCCAACATTCACAGGTACGGACAAATGGGAACCTACCTATGAAATATGAGAAATAAGTTTCCGGTACTTCTCCAGTAACAGTGATAACAAAATTGAACAGTCAGAATTCAAGGTGGCTGCTTTGCGGTCATCTTGTTCGTTCGCTTGGTATCAAACTATATAAAGTTTTAATTGCGCATAGATACTGAAAGCTTAGTTTTGGAAATCAAAAGAAAAAGCAGAGTGAAGAAAATTGTTTTAAATATTTCCACCAAATCTGGTTACACCCGGTTAAATAGTATTTAGGATATGCTCCGAACAACGTTTTCAAAAGGTAAGGTCAAAGGTTAAAGCATAGGTCACAGTGAGGTCAAAATGATCAATATCTTGCACTCCGCCATCCCAAGATGTACACAAGATCTAGTCATTCCAAGTAAAAAATAGTGTAGAAGATATGCCCCAGGCAAACTGTTTCAAAAGTAAAGGTCAAAGTTCAAGGCATACGTCACAGTGACCTCATTCTTGAAATCTGTTCTCCGCCATCCTAAGATGTCCTTGTACACCAAATCTGGATACTCCAGGTGAAATAGTACAGAGGATATGCCCCGGACAAACAGTGACCTAATTCGTTCACTCTGCATTCCACCATACCAAGATGTCCTTGTACACCGAATCTGGTTACTCCAGGTGAAATAGTACAGAGAATATGCCCCGAACGTACATTATCAAAAGAAAAGGTCAAAGGTCAAGTCAAAGGTCATAGTGACCTAATTATTGCACTTTACACTCCGTTATCCCAAGATGTCCTTGTACACAAACTCTTGTTACATCAAGTGAAATAGTACAGAAGATATGCACCGGACAAAAAGTGACATAATTCGTACACTCTGCATTCAACCATCCCAAGTTGGCCTTGTACACCAAATATGGTTACTCCATGTGAAATAGTATAGAAGATATGCCCCGGACAAACAATGAAGGACGGGCGGAATGACGTAAGGACGGACGGAGTGCAAGCCTATATAGCCGGTAATGAATCCCCAACAATGTTCTATTTTCAGAGACTGTTTATCACTCAGTAAGAGACTATTAGGTAACACGACACATGATACAGGTGTTGTTCAATATTATCAATCGTCGAGGTTTGCGAATTCCAAAAATCGTTAAATTTCCGATTTTAAGGTATTAGTTAATCGTTTTGTTTGGACAATGTGTTTCCAGAAATCTCATTTTAAATTACAAACACTGTTTAGGATACAAAATATGTGAAAAATAGAAATATGCCCTTTGGTCTGTTTCCATTAAATTTAAGACAATGAAGGTTGTTTAAAAATTGTGTTTTTACCGTTCGTCGAAATAGATATTTGCGGAAATGTTATTCCTTAAAAAATTGAAGTGAAATGAAATAAAACATTTTGTGACGACATAAAAAAACTGCAAATATCAGGATTGACTTTATATTTTGTTTATGTCAATTTACGTGAGAGCAAACAAATTACAAAGTTAATCCTTTTATCACACGTCATACAAAACACTATAAAATAGAAGGAGCAAAAAGAAATACATCAATATGACTTGGTATAATTGATATGTAAACGAATCAAGTAAAATACAGATAAAGTATTGCCCCATACTTACAGTGTATGTGTGGTCTAAGATGAGTTGACAGTCAATACACTTTGTATAACAAATTATATCTGCGCCGAGAGATACCTTTATATATGCTTTCGATGAAAATCCCCAAGTACGGCTGATTTATATAGGTTATTACGTAATGTCCGATAAACTGCTTACATGCACAAGCAAATGGACTTATCACAATGCGTATGAATATTACAAATATGTACTGCAATGATGACTCTGAACTATAGTGTTCGATATATATTTTTGAAATTAATTTATTATAACAAGTATAAAAATTATATTGGACGAAAAGTAAGTTGTTTTCAAACTGTGTTACATTTACATGTATTAAGGAATTATGTTTTTGCCTGCGCACTAATCCAGGAGGTGATGTCATCATGTCCCATCTGTGGCATTTAAAGGCACACATCATTTCTAAAATTAGCTTACGAACGGAGCCAACCGCATTCCTTTTAGTTTATAAATAACACAACATTTCTGAAAACGTTTAACTGTCGTGAATGTGGAGTGTTTTACCTCAGACTTCATCTTACTTAATTTATTCTATCTTTAGATATAGAGTGTAAATATTTATTTGTCACGCCTGTTGACCACGACAATGTGTCTTACCTGTATAGACCTGTTTGTTTACATTTTCTGTGCGCGCTCCGTCAGCTGACAGAAACTGTTTGTGAAATTGTACATGCACATGCTGTGTTCATACTATTAACCAAGGATTCTGCTTCCACTTCCAATAAACATTTTTTAACACATCTTCTTTGTCTCCAATTCTTCCCGAAAGTCAAAAAGACTGACATGGATCACTTACCGATGAAAGCCCTCCCACAAATTACCCTCTGCACCCTGGCCTTTACGTCCCGATGGGTACGTCAACGCCCTCAGCTCATCACGGCAACGTTCTTCCTGGCAACTACTACCTCAGACTGCTGGCTACCCCCGGGCCATGCCCCTAGTCCTCAAGCTTACAGTGTAAATCTCTCACCAGATAATATAAAAGATATATCTGTGGCCGTCATAGACATGCTTGTAGGAGAAATTTCGAGTTTGATACAAAAGGAAATGGCACCCCTAAGGGCCGAACTAGACGCCGTAGAGCTAGAGAACCAAGACCTACGACTGAAACTGGAAGGTTTGGAACAATACAGTCGTAGGCCTTTGGTTAGAATTTCTGGGATCCTCGATTACCATGATAATTCTACTGCTCTGATCCTGAATGTCATCGACAAAGCTGGCATATCTGTTAGTGCTGATGATATAGAACGGACACACCTCTTTGGAAATCTCGTGAAAACAAGGTCCAAACCTCGTAAGATTATCATGAGACTAAGGTCATATGAGGCTAAACGTACATTTCTGTAAGAAATTCAGAGATTGTCCTACTACAAAGTCTGTGTCGGTAAATGAGAATCTTACCAAACATCGCGATAAACTTGCGTTTCATTGCCGGCAGTTGGTGAATAACCCATCTAGCTCAGTGGTCCAGACCTGGACCTGGGACGGGAAGGTGATGGTGAAGGACAGATCGGACCGGAACCACCAGATCTTCATGGAGAAGGACTTCTGTAGGTTTTGTCATGTCATGACCACTCCGGATATGCCCCGTCCACCACATGGTGACCAAACAGATTGATCTAATACTTTATAACTAGTCTTTAAAGGCCAAGGAGGGGGTATAAAAGGGAGACAACTTGGAAAAATGGCTAGAAATACAAAATGTTGGCAGCCTTCACTTCAGAGAAAGATTTTCTTCAATTTCATTGTTTTTCAATAACATATCAGATAAACATTATGTCATGGTAACAATTATTTTGTGAGGAATATGAATATGTTACTCATTTTCTCTACCAAATTCTAATTTTATTGTTTTTCCATTTTAAAATATTTCTGTGTCAATTGTAGTCCTGTCAGTCAAATTTGAATTTTTCCGTTTGCCAGACCGGATGTTGAGACCGGAAGTTTACAGCAGTGTTGTTGCTACGGCCCTAGCCACGCATGTTGATTAAACAAAACACTCTACCTTATCACCATTTTGGCGGCGATGTCCAGAATCTATACTATTTATTATCCATGCATATTTTTTCCAACTTAAATTTGACCACACAACCAGGTCTACACAGTGCCACAGATGCACCAGTTACCCCCACATATGACCCATGTAAAGGATATTGTCGGGATTTGGAAACCAAAATCTCACCAGCTTTACAATACAGTCCGGCATGATTTCTCTACGATTATGCACTACGTTCTGTTGTCTGAGAGCTGCTAGTTTCCTAACAATGTATCTCTCATCATGAAACACATTTATGTAACAGAGAGATGTCTTAAATCTCTCATAAAGCTCCTTTCTTCTGCTATTGTTTAATTTATCCTTTTTGTGTTGTTTTGTTTCCCACCACAGCTGCATGTTTCTCTCTCTTGTAATACATGGTTTACATCTTTATCCAATTCAATACAAAATGGTAGGGCTGGAGTCACATAGTGTTGCATATCTTCTCCAATTTCAATGTCTATTAAATCCTCATCAACAGTTTGTGTTGAAGCATAATATTTTTTACATGGACCATGAGGGCCTTCAGATGCTGCCATGATCCTNGGGGGGGGGGGGGGGAGTCCGAGGCCTGGTCACTGTAAACTGTGTGTGTGTGCATTGCTGAAGGAAACAATTAATTACTGACATCATGTTGAAACTTGAAAGATCCCTGTAAGATTAGTGTAAATATGCTTAGGTAATTGTTCAGGGATTTGGGATGGGTAGGACATATCATGCTGTCTTACTTTAGGGTGATGCATGGTCAGCTTAGGGTACCCCACTGGGACCTTGCTGAGATTGACACGAACACAGTGTTGCAAACTTGTAATATATCTAGTGATAGGTAAGGGTCCTTAGGGGGACTTCAGTGGTGGTTTGTGGACTATAATAAAAGGCACCTCGGTAGCCAGGGAGATCAAACCTGAGGGATAGGGAGACAGGGAACTAAGGTATGCAGAGAGTCAGGAACAGGAACATATTGTACCGTGGACATTCGGACAATAGCATTGATCGTCAAACTGTCATATAATTTAGCCGAAGATTGAGCATCAAACATGGCAGAGAAAAGGAAACGACCACCAAGTTTTAGAAATATCAGCAGATGAAATCAAGAAAAACATTATTCAACAGAATTTGAAGAAAGTAAGGGACATGGTATCACGGAAGGCAGGACATCCTGTTAACAATAAAAATATACTGACTGAAGTGTTGGCTTATTTTCTACGTACATAAGTGTCAGGAAAAACAGCAGGAATGTCTCAACTTCAATACTTACATACACGCTGATGAATCAAATACTGACCAAAAGATTTTTATTTCTACATAGTCGTCTGTGGAGAAACTGTGTGAAGTGACACAAAATCAAGGATATGCAATGGAAATGTATGTGTTAAGAAATTGACCATGAAAGGCCATGTCGCTGCACTTCGATAAACAATAGCAAAGACAAATGTCATAGCATTGTGTGGTTTTCATCACCATATCTACCCAACAACAGATACCTTGTGAATTACAGGATTTACCACGGGATGGTCTGTAGTGGAATGCTCCCGATTCACTACACACGATTTTGCAATGGAGCAGGACGAAAAGAATTCTATGAAATGCATTCCACTGCCATCCGACAGGAATATGAAAACAGTACTGAAACTGCTGTCTTGGAGGAAGTTGGGAGTTATAAAAACCTGGACGGCATAGACATAATGAGATGCAAGACACGGTTGGCGTATGAATGCCAAGGATACCAATGTTGCAGTTATTGGACAAAGCTCTCACAAGGTCCTCCGACATATTTATGTTACAAAACCAGATGACCCAGTATCCCAGCGACACGAAAAATTTGGCACTGTGAAATTTTATGAAGAAATGAATGAAAATGTTGTCACCATCAATGTACCAACACATGACAGAAACATGGTTATAAACAAATATGTCTGTCGTGTTACGATTTATAAGTGAAGAGTTATTTCCCTTTAGTTGCTAAACCTAAGTGAGGTGCGTTAATGATTGCCGTTACTTTGAACGCATGGCAGCGTGGAGAATGTTTGTGTTTCCTAAATAAGAGAATCCAAGGTGTAAGTGACATGTAAATTAACATAATCATGACATATTAATCATATATAAGCCAATGACTCAATCTGTGCACATTGTGTCCGATCAAACTATATAAATATGTGATAATTCGTACTGATTGCCAAGTTCAGTCAGTGATTACGACTGATGCATCAGGATGTATACGCAAATAGAAGTTGCTATTATAGAGTTGTCATGCAAACTTGTCAACATACATAATGTATACCTTCAATAGTCTCTTAAATGACATGATATATAATTGCATACCATATATATACATTATATACATAACTATAAGCTGTTGCAGGTTAGTTGCTGTCATGTAGATTAACCAGATGGTGTATGCAAAATTGCAATGGGCAGCCTGAGATCCTGAAACGGAACCTTCTCAACAACATTGAGCTTTACAAAGGAAATCACGCGGGGTGTTATGCTGAGAGTAGATGCAGGAAAGATAAAATTCATTAACCATATAGACATATTCTTTCAGATGCAGTCGTCAAAAGACTCCTCTCCAAAGTGCTAACACATTCTGTGTTGTAAAAGAGTCCACATGATTTTGTCTTTGCACGAGAAACATTTTATGTTAAAAGTTTCAACAACGTGATGATCATTTTTCATGATAAACGGATTTCATTTAGTGACAAACAATATGAAACACGATCTGAACTTGCAGTGTGTCACCGAAACACCAATGTAGACCGTAAATACACATCTCTCAATCGGAAAAACATTCCCAATGCATGGAGAACAGCAAAAGGGAAAAAAGTGTATAGTGCATTGAGCTATACTTACAGGTCAAACATATGGAACAGAATGATGAAGATTGTGTCTGATTTATGAGTTATCACTCTGTGTTTGTAGAACTGAAATAATATGATTTTGGGATTTGCATGTATACGTATGCGTGTATGCAATCGTACATGTACTATACAGTAACAATTTCTCATTCATGACATGGTTATATACTTACCTGAAAAGTACATAAACCGTCAAATCTAATTATATCTAATGATGTACGTGTAATATTTAACTGATGGTACTAATAATCAATTTTCTGTGCATGTGTGTTGGATTAGGTATGCGTGTATGCATGTTGTTACGTGTATGTGTTCTGTATATATGTACATGTATTTATTTGTACACATACTATACAGTAAAAAAACCATCTTCTTATTCATGAATGTATATACACTTACCTGTAAGTACATAAACCGTCAATCTGGTTATATCTAGTTACGTACAAAAACAGACTTATTATTGATTCAGTTGTAGTGTTCTCTCCAAACTTTCACTTTCTGTATAAGAAAACATTGTTAACATCACCTATTTGTAGTGATTTGAAACATGAATTACATGATTGTAACTATTAACTATTAATATTATTAAAATTGATTTAATTGTAGTTTTCTTACTTTGTTTCCGTCATGTTACCATGTGTCTATGTGTGTGTGTGTGTGTTTTGAGGAATGCGTGTATATGTTTGTTGGCATGTGACTTGTGACCATTAGTGAGTGCAAGGGTCGTACGTTTGTACGTGTATATGAGAGCGTGATGGTGTGTGTGTTTGTGTCTGTTGGATAAGGAATGCGTGTATATGTATGTTGGCATGTGAATATGTTCTGTGAGCGGAAGACATGTGACCATTAGTGCGTGCAAGGGTCGTAAGTTTGTATGTGTATATGAGAGTGTTATGGCGAGGGTCTATTTGTGTGTTTGAAGACTCCTTTGATAGACTTGTGATAATACGTATGTTTTATAGTACAAATGTGTATTACATGTATATATATGCATCTAACTGTTGGTATAAACCTTGTATCATGTGTAAGGTTAACGATTGAATCTCCTGTCGTAACTACACTGTGTAGAATATATATCTAATTGTTAGTATATACTGTATGTTGTGTAGAAAGCAGGCAGATTTACTAGCTTTCCCTCAATATCCAATGGTCATCCGAGGCAATATTCTATTTCCAATTTCCTTTTTACAATTTGGTTACAACCTATTATGTTTTTGTACTGTGGTGAATCACGAAACTTACCTTATGCATACTAATTATAAATCAGCCGTACTACCAAACTGTATCTATTATGTAATCGAATGGCGCAATATTTAAAATGTGAACCTCGACTGTTGCGTACTGGTTATTTTTGGACACGGAGATACCCTTACTATGTGTATTATATTACATCATGCCTGTTGATTATTGATCTCACCGTGTCCGTATCGGTTTGTATCATGTGAGGTCAAGTCTGTTACCTTTGAGAAAACAACTAGATTTACTTTGTATTTTAGGAATCAATTTACTTTCAGTATACAAAATCAATGCGCTACCTATCATAGTAACTATTATATGCTTGTACAGAATAAACCTTCTAAAGACTTGTGTACTATTAAGAAGTTGAACGATCACACTGATACTGCAATAGTAGTCTTAAAGTATACTGTGTACTACAAATAACTGTCATGTCTTTCTTACATTATGGATCTTTTCTTACGTTGTGCGTCGTGCCCAGACTTTGTATACGTGGGTGTATATACTGTAGAAAGTTTTTCATCTATTATGTGTATTTTATTGCTTACCTGTCTTCTAAAATTACTCCTTCGCTGTAGAGATGTTGAATTATTGATACAATGTATAGATATAATTTCATTCAACTTGTAGACGAACCTACTCATTTTACAGAACATTCATCCTCTCTTTTAGATATATTTATGACAAATGATTTAAATGTTATTAAAAAAGTTGTTGTTGGCGAATCGTTTTTACCTGCTGATACTAGATATCACTGTCCCATCTACACATTATTAGATATTGGTCGTTATACTTTTAATACAAATATTGAAAGGCATATTTGGTTATATAAGAATGGAGATGTTTTGTGATAGTTTAAATGATATTGACTGGACTGGCCCACTTGAAAACTTAACCATTGATGAATTCGCTATTTTTTTAATACTACCATTTTAGAAGCCGCAACAAAATGTATTCCTAATAAAATCGTTTTAATAAGACATAATGAACCACCATGCATGCATAATGAAGTTAGGAAATTAATAAGGGTTCGGAAAAGACTACACCGAAAAGCTAAACGCACACACAACCATATCATTGGCTGCGATTTAAACAGGCAAGAAATACATGTGTCGATGCCAAAAGGAAAGCAAAAAGTGAATATGTTTTTAGGTTAACTGGTAAAATAAAATGTATGTCTACATCGACACGAGATTGGTGGAAACTCATTAACACCTTTACAAATTGTTCAACCAAAACATTTCATATACCAACATTGATACATAATAATGTAAACTATGGGGATGATAAACAAAAAGCATATCTTTTAAATAATTACTTTTTAAGTCAGTCTACAATTGACGACTCTCATGTCACATTACCAGGTAATTCAATTACTCCTAAAAATAAACTTGAAAATGTTATTACGGAACAGGATGATGAAGATGCAACAAGTATGCTAGATATCTCTAAAGCTTCAGGTCCTGATAATATTAATCCAAGAATCATTAAAGAAGCAAAAACCGAGTTAGTGATTTCAATTCTTACTAACAAATCCATCTACTGCGGTATATATCCTTCAATTTGGAAAGTAGCTAATGTTACACCAGTTTTTAAAAAAGATAATAAAACTATTGTTTCAAGCCATAGACCTATATCTTTGATAAGTATTGTTAGCAAACTAATAGAAAGGTGTAATTTTAAACATGTTAACAATGTTTTTGAGACAAAAAATATTTCACTTAATGTCAATCAGACTTCACACCTGGGGATTCTGCAACTAATCAATTATTAGACATTACAAACGATATCGGGAGGGCTTTGGATGCGGGTAAAGAGGTTTTAGCTGTATTTTGCGACATAAAGAAAGCATTTGATCGAGTTTGGCATAGGGGTTTTGTACAGAAATTAAAAAAAAACAGGTATCCATGGGAAATCATTATCTTGGAGTGAAAATTATTTATCTGACAAAAGTCAAAGAGTTTCTTCGGAAACTCACAATATTAAAGCAGTCGTACCTCAAGGTTCAATCTTAGGTCCTCTTTTCTTTTTGGTTTGTATTAATGATATAGTGAATGATATTAATTGTAAAATAAAATTGTTTGCTGATGACAATGCCTTGTATATAATAGTTGAAAATCCTACCGTCGCTGTTAATACTATAAATAATGATCTTTCAAGGATACACACATGTGCAAACAAGTGGTTAATAAAATTCAATCCAGACAAGACAGAATTGTTATTAATAAGCAGGATAACTATACAAGGAATTTATGATCATATAATTATGAACAATATTAATGTATCAAGTGTAAAATTTCATAAACATTTTGGAGTTTTGTTGGGGGATGATGGTACTTGGACAAACCACGTTGATTATATATTGAAAAAAAGTATCACCAAGACTAGCTATATTAAGACATTTAAGAAACACTCTTGATAGGAATTCTCTTCAAATAATATATTTTTCTTTTATTAGACAACAATTTACCCAACTATCAATGTCAAAATTTTGAAAACGTCCAGATAAAATCTGCGAGAATAGTTGTTACAGATGCTACAAAATTGCCAAGTGTTATTTTATTTGGAAGTAGACATCTTCAAATTTTGAATACACGATTAAGCGTTAAATGTAGTAATCTTAAACTAATATTAAGTTGGTGTAGCACTTAAATAGTTTCAGAGAACTAACTTAAACGTTTAAGTCTACTTCCAATGTTAACATATTGAGGGATTATTACTTTATCCTTTTGTAAAAAGCTTTAAATTATATTAGCGGACGGATTTTCACGATTATCTACAGGTAATGCATTCCATAATTGTACTGAGGAATTTAAAAACGAGTCTTTATAAAATTGAGTTCTACAATTAACAGAATGTAAATCGTTTGAATTTATAGTAGTATGCATATGACTATCTGATACTTTACCTGGGATTAAGTTTGACAGATAGGTTAAACTTTAGCTAATATTTTTGTACCAATTGTTTTAAATATGGAAACTTATTTTGTTGTATCATTTAACGGTAATCAGTACAATAAGGTGACCTGTACTTACAGACTAACAATTTATGGCGTCATAAATTATGTCTATAATCAATTCTATTCACCACATGTACATGTATATATGTTATCTGTTAAACTTTATTATTATCCATTCCATATTGAAATAAGGTGTTCTCCAGTACCGAAGATTCATTTGCCTTTTGATGTGTTTGGGAAAGGAATTAGTATACCCCCCCTTAACAAATATATTCAATTTATTCAACATAAAGTTAATTAAAATTTACCTCACATTACAACTTTTGTAGAGCCCATTCAACCAAAACCTTTTTAATCAATGTATGTATCCATATAGGTAGTATAAGTGGTCCACGTCATCCAAAGTACTTGCCCTGTTGGCGAATAGGTAAGTCAGCATTCTTTCACATTTGATGAGAATATAAATAACTTATCCTTCAAATGCATGCATCACGAATCAAGTCATATATAGATAAAAATACTAAACAGGTTATTCGAAAATTTAATAATATACAACATTTGATATAGCGCCCTATCTAGCTAACATAAGCCACTCTAAAGCGCTTTACGCACATAGATATACAATTAATGCAATTGGGATATACAACTTTTTATCAGGCGCTAACTACTGAAGAGATCTATAAAATACAGCTTTTAAATAGACATGATATACAGTAAATAAAACACAGTTACAAAATACAATGTTTTTTCTTTACATATGTATAGAAATGTATTGACCACATCGATCGTGCATACATCCATGCGCTTTACATCAGGGACGCTACTACAGTCTCCTGTACTACACCTGCATTCTTCGATCCTTAACTTTAACATGATACATTAGAGGTCCTTAGAGGCCCCTCGCCCAGTAATGAAGCATGATACATTAGAGGTCCTTAGAGGCCCCTCGCCCAGTAATGTAACATGATACATTAGAGGTCTTTGGGGGCCCCTCGCCCAGTAATGTAGCATGATATATTAGATGTTCTTAGAGGCCCCTCGCCCAGTAATGTAACATGATACATTAGATGTCCTTAGAGGCCCCTCGCCCAGTAATATAGCATGATACATAAGAGGTCCTTAGAGGCCACTCGCCCAGTAATGTAACATGATACATAAGAGGTCCTTAGAGCCCCCTCGCCCAGTAATGTAGCATGATACATAAGGGCTCCTTAGAGGCCCCTCGCCCAGTAATGTCGCATGATACATTAGATGTCCTTAGAGGCCCCTCGCCCATTAATGTAGCATGATACATTAGAGGTCCTTAGAGCCCCCTCGCCCAGTAATGTAACATGATACATTAGAGGTCCTTGGAGGCCCCTTGCCCAGTAATGTAGCATGATACATAAGAGGTCATTAGAGGCCCCTCGCCCAGTAATGTAGCAGGATACATTAGATGTCCTTAGAGGCCCCTCGCCCTGTAATGTAACATGATACATAAGAGGTCCTTAGAGCCCCCTCGCCAAGTAATGTAGCATGATTTAATAGAGGTCCTTGGAGGCCCCTTGCCCAGTAATGTAGCATGATACATAAGAGGTCATTAGAGGCCCATCGCCCAGTAATGTAGCATGATACATAAGAGCTCCTTAGAGGCCCCTCGCTCAGTAATGTAGCATGATACATAAGAGGTCATTAGAGGCCCCTCGCCCAGTAATGTAGCAGGATACATTAGATGTCCTTAGAGGCCCCTCGCCCATTAATGTAGCATGATACATTAGAGGTCCTTAGAGGCCCCCCGCCCAGTAATGTAGCATGATACATTAGATGGCCTTAGAGGCCCCTCGCCCTGTAATGTAACATGATACATAAGAGGTCCTTAGAGCCCCCTCGCCCAGTAATGTAGCATGATACATTAGATGGCCTTAGAGGCCCCTCGCCCTGTAATGTAACATGATACATAAGAGGTCCTTAGAGCCCCCTCGCCAAGTAATGTAGCATGATTTAATAGAGGTCCTTGGAGGCCCCTTGCCCAGTAATGTAGCATGATACATAAGAGGGCCTTAGAGGCCCCTCGCCAAGTAATGTAGCATGATTTATTAGAGGGCCTTGGAGGCCCCTTGCCCAGTAATGTAACATGATACATTAGCGGTCTTTGGCGGCCCCTCGCCCAGTAATGTAGCATGATATATTAGATGTTCTTAGAGGCCCCTCGCCCAGTAATGTAGCATGTAATGTAGCATGATACATAAGAGGTCCTTAGAGCCCCCTCGCCAAGTAATGTAGCATGATTTATTAGAGGGCCTTGGAGGCCCCTTGCCCAGTAATGTAACATGATACATTAGGGGGCTTTGGGGGCCCCTCGCCCCGTAATGTAGCATGATACATAAGAGGGCCTTAGAGGCCCCTCGCCAAGTAATGTAGCATGATTTATTAGAGGGCCTTGGAGGCCCCTTGCCCAGTAATGTAACATGATACATTAGCGGTCTTTGGCGGCCCCTCGCCCAGTAATGTAGCATGATATATTAGCTGTTCTTAGAGGCCCCTCGCCCAGTAATGTAACAAGATACATAAGAGGTCCTTAGAGGCCCCTCGCCAAGTAATGAAGCATGATTTATTAGAGGTCCTTGGAGGCCCCTTGCCCAGTAATGTAGCATGATACATAAGAGGTCATTAGAGGCCCATCGCCCAGTAATGTAGCATGATACATAAGGGCTCCTTAGAGGCCCCTCGCCCAGTAATGTAACAAGATACATAAGAGGTCCTTAGAGGCCCCTCGCCAAGTAATGTAGCATGATTTAATAGAGGTCCTTGGAGGCCCCTTGCCCAGTAATGTAACATGATACATTAGAGGTCCTTGGAGGCCCCTTGCCCAGTAATGTAGCATGATACATAAGAGGTCCTTAGAGGCCCCTCGCCAAGTAATGTAGCATGATTTATTAGAGGTCCTTGGAGGCCCCTTGCCCAGTAATGTAACATGATACATTAGAGGTCTTTGGAGGCCCCTCGCCCAGTAATGTAGCATGATACATTAGAGGTCCTTGGAGGCCCCTTGCCCAGTAATGTAACATGATACATTAGGGGGCTTTGGGGGCCCCTCGCCCCGTAATGTAGCATGATACATAAGAGGGCCTTAGAGGCCCCTCGCCAAGTAATGTAGCATGATTTATTAGAGGTCCTTGGAGGCCCCTTGCCCAGTAATGTAACATGATACATTAGAGGTCTTTGGAGGCCCCTCGCCCAGTAATGTAGCATGATACATTAGATGTCCTTAGAGGCCCCTCGCCCAGTAATGTAGCATGATACATAAGAAGACCTTAGAGGCCCCTCGCCCAGTAATGTAGCATGATACATTAGAGGTCCTTAGAGGCCCCTCGCCCAGTATTGTAGCATGATACATTAGATGTCCTTAGAGGCCCCTCGGTCAGTAATATAGCATGATTTAATGATAAACCTTGTTTTTCCCGTCAATATAAACAACCTTGGGGGTAAAGGGTTGTTTTCATCCTCTTTTGTATCAAGAAATCAAAATCAAAGCTATATTGCAGTCATTACTTCTAGACATTAAAGTTAACAGATGACTAATCCTTTTAACCTACCCAGTTAGATGTTCTTAAACATGTCTCATTTATCATACAATATGTAAAGCATTATGAGAAGTTCTTTTCACACAACCAATAAAATTTTCTAATTGCCGTTTCGATGACTAGTACGATATATACACTGTCACCTTTGTCAGACAAATGACCAGTGAAGCGTATGCACACAAAATGTAAAATGTGTGTGCATACGCTTCACTAGTCAATTGTCTGATGAAGGTGACAGTGTACATATCGTACTAGTCATCGAAACTTCACATAGAAAATTTTATTGGTTGTGTAAAAAAACTTCTCATAATTCATTCTTACCAACCTGAAGAAAATGTTTAGAAAAATTATGTAACGCAATTTACATTTGTCATAGTGATATGTAATTTGTTTGTGCACGTCAGTTGTATGCATGTAGCAGTATCGTTGATTTATAAGTGTGAGTACAAGTACTAAGTATTTATGGACAAAATGCAATTTTAAAAGTTGTGCTCTTAGTTAACATGACAGTCAACATTGTTCAACAAAGTTTAAGCAATATCTGTGCAATATGGACCTCACTGCAAACTTGTCAAATAATTAGTCCTACTGGTGTTCGGTTAGGACGGTTGTAAGAACATCAATCAATTCGATGCTATTAAGACCGTTTCTCCTTAGGCAGCCGTTTCCATATGATCTTAAATGTTGCTAAGGCATGAACATCTGAATAAAACAAATGTCATGTCTTTGATCTCTCTTCATAAGAGACATGATCGCATAACATGGACATCGATATTACAACAGGTTAACCGAATAACAGTGTTACGTCACACGGTCGCATTGGAATTGTGGAGGAACCATTGAATGTCCACCATCTTCGAACCACATTGTATTCTTTTCTCTGCATTACAAACATTACACCGCTAGTGACCTTTGGGAAATGTGACTCATTTAGCCTTTTCACAAAGATAAACATGATACTCAGTAAACTCGTAATTTTATGGAAAGTAAATTTGTCGACAAGAGATCACTTCCGTAATAAAGAATCCTAGTGGTTTTGAACATTTGCTCTAAATTGGTAGCTTTCCAGCAATTCAACCACAAGTAGACGCTTCACCTGATTTCTAACGATGACTTTAGAGCCGCTTCTTTATCAGAAGCCTATTTTTTCATATTAACCTACGAGGGTTTGATTTGGGTTTGATTTATAAGGCTTAACGTCCTATATACAGCTAAGTTCATTTGAGGACGTGCCCCTATGTATGTAACGTGTATGTGTGTATTTATATATAACATAAACTTTATTTATTTACAATGGTTATGAAACAAATATTTAAAACTTGTATTAATCACTTTCATTGACCCGGATGTTAGCGCGGGGGGGGGGGGGGTCTTAATGTTGGAGGAAACCGGAGTATCCGGAGAAAACTCATTTGGTCGGATAGGTGACTCCATACATGTTCACGTCCGATCAGGGAAACGAACCCCGGCCGCCTTGGTGAAAGGTAAAGGCAAGTGCGCTATCCACTTCGCCACCCAACCACCCAAATGTGTGTATTTATGCTGGATGTAGGGTAGGTTGATGTATTTGCCTCCTTGTGATAGCGCGGATCTGATGCCGACTTTATAGTGCTACCTCACTGAATAACTGGTCCGAAGGCACCCAGTACAGTATTCCACCCGGTCACATTATTATGTGATTACCCTAACAACTTCCATATTTAAGAACTTTGGTTTGTATTCAAATCGAACTTTATGTATGTAATTACAATAAAACGTTATTTAGCCTTGTATAAATTCCGTTCAAAGAACGCTAATCGATACGCTTCTTCTCATTTCTTTAATCCATAAGCATGATACTTGTTTGTTTGCACCTCTGTGACCTTTCAGTATTTTAGTTATAAAAAGTTCATGAGTTGGTTAACCGTTTGGTAAATATATTGATTTAAGGCGGGTGAATTCATTGTTCTTGTAAAGTAGCATGCGTAGGAAGTACCCGTGTTATTAGTACAAATAACTTGCACTTTTCAAGACCACAAAATAATTCTATAAAAATTGGTAGACATGATAATAACATTCAGGCAGTGAAATGCACTAGTAGAACAACTCTAACTCGACTAGATATGGAGTTATTTCTATGTTTCGCAAAGCCGTTATTAAGCATTTAAGGTATATTTATAAGTTGTTATGCTTAATATAAGAAATTAAACGTAACTCCCGCTTCACTTGATTATGTTATTCCTCTTTCATGGTTCCTCTAGAGTTCCAAGAATATCCTTAATCATAACACTGTATTCAATTGGGCTTGAGAAACCTACGGGAAAAGGATTATATAGGAAAGAAAGAAAATATAAACATAACAGATGGAGAAGTGGAGAAGTAAAACATATTTACACGTGTTTATGCCATAACATGAACGGTTAAAAAGCGGCCGCGGAGACCAAGTGGATAAGGCGTCTGGCATTTTGCTACCACTAGGCTTCCACCCCTGGGTTGCGGGTAAGAGACCTACGTGGGGCAGTCGCCAGGTACTGGCGGCAGGTCGGTGGTTTTTCTCTGGGTACTCCGGCGTTCCTCCACCACCAGAACCTGACACGTCCTTAAATGACCATAACTGTTAATAGGAGGTAAAACACAAACGAACCAAATAACATCAACGGTAATACATTTGTATTGTTTGATTGTTTGAAATATATATCAGAAAAATATGGAACGCTTTTTTATTTAATAACTGCTACATAACCACTGATGTCCATGCTCTATAGCATATTGTTACCATCTAACGATACTAGGATTGGCTTAATAGTGGTGCTTCTTTATACAGCTGTAATGTTGTGGAAGGTCTGCATCCATTAATTCACTGATGGATATCGCTATGTGCGAGTTATTTAGTCGACATGCTACAATAAGTTCTCCAAAAGTCGAGCTAGAAAGACAAAACTCTGGTAAACTTTACTTGCTACTTGAGGCTTGTCTCTTTTAAGGTATTTGACCTCCCTGTTACACTTCTTTGCTATCTCCGTAACGAAATATTTTGCATAGCTTCGATAGTTTTCTTTCTCAGACACACGCATGTGCGCGGTGCTTAACTTACGAGCGTTTATATATAAGTTGTTTACGGCTCGTAAAGTTTAATCTTGGCTGTGTTTTTACTATTATTCAATATTTTATAAACACTTTTAATTAGTGTTATTAATGGAAAATGTAAGTTGTGTGGCATATCTTCCAAAACAAAGTTATATTTTATGATATTTTTGACAGTGATTTTTACTATTATAATTCCTTTTATTATTAATTAAAGAGATTAGATCATGTTCTAGTGATAATAATCAATACAAAATAATCAATTTCAATATGCATTAAAATATTCAAAGGAGACATTAGACATATGTAAACCAGAACTATGAAATTCCGTAATGCCCGGTATTTATAAATATTTGATTATAAACAGATATTATTCAAACGATCAATAAACAATATATTTTTTCTTAATATCCACGAACGCAGCCTATCTACATGTGTACTGAAAGGTAAGGTAAAGCAATTTCAAATCAGTAACTTTGGACTTACTAAATAGGGAAATGTAAATCGACATCTCCAGTATCACCGTCAAACGGGATATACTTAACAATTAAAAATTCTCCATTTTTAAATAAAAAGGTATACATTTCACTGGACCTTTCGACATAATATCAGGTTAATGTCTTTCATTATTTTATATATGAATATTGTCCAACTTAATTAATGTTCCCGATGTAATGATAGGTACAGACATCATCGCATAAGGATTTAACGGGGTATCTTTAATTAGAAACTGTTCAATTACCTCCCGATATAGCTTCAGGTAGAGGCGTAGATAGATTGAGACCTACACACACTATCTAGAGCCGGCCACTCTCATTCGGATGTAACTGTATATATTTTTCGATATTTTTATGAACACCCAGACATCATTGTTCAATCTTTTGACTATAAGTAGCACTCTATACATATGCTTCATCTTGAATAACTAATTACCCGTGATTTATTTGTTTATTTTAAACCATTATCATTCCTCATTTGAATACTTAATGACATTACCAAAGAAAGTATTGTGGCGCGCGTCCTGAATCTGGACTTAACCCATAGTCGTACATTCATTTTTCTGACTGATTTAATCATCAGTTTTTCAACAACGTAGTAAACAGATACATCTATTATAGGAGCTAACATACTTAGCCATGTTCCATGTAAATATTTGTATCATAAACCTATTTTTATATACATACCTTGGACCAATTTCACCGTATAGTTTTAGTTTAAACATATTTTATTGCTTCTACATTCAAGCATGATCATTGGGCACACGTTATGACAACTTACAAAAGTCCTCTCCTCAACAATTGTACTACAACAATGTGATAGTGACAATAGACACGAATTTGAAAATCAGTAAAAGGAAAGAAGAAACAGGTTGAAAGTGCAGGGAAATCACAAGAGTATCACATAGCATTTCTTATCATATACAACAATATAATGTATAGTAATGTATAAGATGTCTGCCTGGCACATACTAGCTACACACTCCGGCTACTTCCTCTGTTCAAATTGTTCATGTAAATGCTCATTCCAAATAACCTTGCTCTGTTGTACATTCAAGCTTCTTCTATGCATCGTTTCATTGTACCAGGCAGAAAAGAAAGACATACATATTTATAGTTCATATTACAAAAATCATTTATGGCATGGTGGTTCAGAAAAGGTAGTGATAGGATTGGTTAGGTTATATAGAAAGACAAGGAATGAAAGGATACACTATAGGATAAGTTCACCTGTTCTTCAAGACTTCATTTAACATATATTACTTGCACGAATAAATATTTGAACAATTTCAGAAATAATTTGGTTTTCATCTAATGCACGCATTATGATGTTTGCTTGCAAAGCTGTGTCATTCAAATATATCATAAATACCATACAAACATAGTTCAATGCTTAAATAAAGTGGACATTCCATCAAAAAGGGTACTAGTTTTAGCAGGGCAACTAAAAGCACACGATGGGGAATCAGGTTAAATTTACACGATAAAGATAATTATTTAGTGCACTGCAGTTGTGTCTTAACTTTGGTTTTGTTAGGATTAAATGTAACTAGCCATTGTTTTGACCAATCGTCTATGCATTTCAGGTCATGATTAATTACAAATTCAATTTTTATACCAGAGGCATACAACATAGGTGTGTCGTCTGCAAAAAGTCGAGACACACTTAATAATTTATCAGCTACATCATTGATAAAGATTAAAAAACAACAGGAGCCCTAGCACTGTACCTTGAGGCACACCTGCCCCCAAAACCTGATTGTCAGAGTAAGATTCGCGGATAAAAACTTTTTGTTTTGTTCTTGATATAGTTCTCCAGCCATTTTGAAATATTACCTGAAATACCATATGCTTTTAGCATTACTATTAGACATCTGTGCCAAACTCTATCAAAAATGCATTTGAGATGTCACAAAAGACAATCCACGTATGTTTCTGTTCTTCCATATTCAAACATGTATTGTAGAGGGACTTGGCATAATCACTGATTGCTTAGTATAAAATAGACAGTTTTCAAGAAAATGATTATGTATGTGTTTTACAAAAACAAAGACTTTGCCTACTACTGATAGTAAAGAAATAGGTATGTAGTTAGACGGCAAGTCTCTTTCATTTTTTTAAATAACGGCATATCTATAGCCTGTTTCCACAAATCTACAAATCTGGATATAGACATTCAGACAATGACCTGTTGAATAAACTCTGTAGAGGCTTACATATATGTTTAGCTGTATATCGTAACATGTGGTGACTTATACCATATATACCCGAGGCTTTCAATTTCCCTAATTTTAGTATCTCTTATAACATCTACTGTTTCTTCTAGTGTTAGCTTTACAGACCTTAGTGATGAATTAGTTGTAGGAACAAGAGGTGAAACATGGATGTTTGCGTCATCTAAATTGCTTATAGACGAAAAATATTTATTCAACAAGTAAGCCTTTTCAGTATTCTCATATAAAATTACCACTTAGAGGATCAGTAAGAGTCTACAGAGTGACCGCTAGATTTTATAATTCTTAATAATTTCCAATACGATTTTGGATCCAATGCGACGTTATTTTCAAAAACGCTATCTAGATTTTCATAAAATGATTCACCTTCGTATTTTTTCTTATTTTTAAATCGATTCCGAGCACTTGAAATTCATATTATCACGTTGATTTGCTCCAGCTTTTTTGTGTAATCTATCACGTATTCTAATATTTTTACGTAACTCTCACGTCATCCACGGCTTATCATTAGGTCTGATAGTGACAGTTTTCGTAGGAATGCATTGTCTAGTCATAGTTTAAAAAAATCAGTTAACTTTGTACACGCTTCATTGGCATTTACCGACTGTAAAAACAATTTGTCCCACGAAAAAACGACAATTAATATATTAAATTAATTAAAATCTGCTTGTTTGTAACACTAAATTTTGCGATTATAAGATGTCGTTAACTTACTGTGATCTCGATATATACTAACCATGCTTCATGATGCTAATATTTCTATCGATAGGTAAAACAGCTGATGCTATGCGTTTAATCGGTTCTGACAAGAGAACTGGTTAAAGAAGACTGGTATGAGTATTACCAATTCTGGTGGGTGCATTTATAATATTTCGCAAATCAAAAGTTGCCATGATATCTAAATTTCCATGATGCCGGTCAACTTTAATCATATCTACGTTAATATCACCTACAATAACAATATTTGGAAATAAGTCCATTGCTGATTCTAAAGACGATTGAAATTGTTTCCAAAACATATTTGTTGTATTTGGTGGTCTGTAAATAGTGCATAGTAATATGCTACACTGAGGAAAATCTAGTTGTAACCATATTAACTCGCCATTTGGAAGTTCTAAATATAATCTTCTATTTGCTTTAATTTGTTCGGACAGATAAACGAAGATTCCACCACCAGCAAAATTTCTGTCTGCTCTAAAGGGCTCCACGAAACCATCTAATCGCAAATCACACGTAAATATTGTCATAAAGATAAAAACTGCGAATATATAAATGAAAGAATAGGCAGACCATTTATGTTTGGACCTGGATTTAATTCAACATCCAAACAAATACGTAATAAAATTATTTAGATGACTGTATACGTGTTATTGTCTAAATAACTTTGAAGGCATAATATTACCATGTTACAAAATGTCCTTGTGGATCTACTGAAATCATTGAGTAATATTTGTTATTTCATGGACAGACTATGCGCTTTAATGTAAAGGGTCCGATCGCATTCCTATTACACATTATACTATTAACCATTGTAAAAAAATGATGTTGCTCTGTAGGACGCGAAAGGACATTCTCTCACATTGTAACCTATATAAATCGTGTGCAATATGATTGAGCGAACAGGTGAGACTACAGGTAGGAGGCACCGCAAGGGGGAAAATGTGAAGGGAAAGGAACAGATAATGTAGATGAGAATTGTAACATGTCATATAATACATATTAGGCAACATAGCGGGAACAGGTAAGTAATAAATACATATAGCAGGTTTGTTTTGTCTGGAACAGGGGTACCATTTAATAATAATAATATACACATTCATACACACACACACACATGCATTACTAGTAATCATATATTATAAACATATTCATATATACGCTGTCACACACAGACACGCACACAATTGTAGCCCAGTCAACGGCACAGCACCCAAGGCTCACCGACCCAACCATCGAAAGCATGTTTAGGCCAGTCAACCATGAACGCCATGCCTGGGCGTTGGTGTGCCCCACGTCCACCTGTACACAGACCCCTACCTTACCCATGTGCATCATATTATCTTTACAACTTCACGTCAATCATGGTAAAATCCGAAACCCCGTATAGATCATATACGACACAGCTTTAACCATGACTGACTCGTAGTAAAGGGGTACATATAGTTTGTAAAATATGTAGTGTATACTAATTTGGGAATTGACAGTATTTGCGGAGCACACCTTACCAATACAAGATTTATTTTAGTCATCATGGCTGCTTATACAAATTAGGAGTTTATAGTAATAATGTTTTTATGAAGATCAAGATAACCAAGACACATTGTTATAAAGACAGCGTACATTTCCCGTGACTTACCGGTAGTATTGGTATGTATGTAACATACATTTATATATATATATATAACATGTGTGTACCAAACAGCCACAGCGTATTCAGTTCACCATGCATTCATTAGGCTAGCACTTGTGCCTGACCCTAGTGAGACACTTTTATGGTTTTATAGCCAAATAGACTAGTGATTTTTTGATTTTTTAAAAACCAAAATTATGATGTAATATATACGTCTCTGGTCACACAACCTATACAGGTATAGTCTATAGTTATTTTAACGCTAGTATAATATAGTGTGTGCATATACCTGTCAGCTCATGATTTAAACATGTATTTTTTTCATATATAGTATATACATACAAATAAATTCATACAAATATTCACACAACACGTTTAATAAGTCTGTTTTCAGAATTATTTCACTACACCGATTTTTAAGAATCGCTTAGGTTTCCGTATACAATGAATCGTTTCAAATTGAATGATGAATTTCTCAGTTGCAGAAAAGTCTTATCGTAATTATCTAATAACTTAACTTATATTAAATATGACGACGTAATATACATAACATGCATGTGTACATTTTGTTTGCATACACTTCATGTAGTAGTCACGGTTTCAGAAATTGTCTACAAGGGAGATAAATGGGCGATATCGTTATACTCTTTGACCAAAATTTTCGGGGTTTCATACGCGTACGGGACTTAATCAAATATACGGCCGTCATTTGTCCAGATTGAGTGGATTTTTTCTCTTTCTTGGCTTTGGACAGCCCCCTATATTTTTCTGTGGAACTGCTGTCAAGTCCTCTGTTATTAACACGCGCAAATGTTTGAATATTAATGAGGTTGAGGTCAGCGCGTGGCGAGACCCGATGTCCAGCAATTATTTCGCTAAACCAACAAACATTGCATGTTTCAGCATGCGCTGACCTCAACCTCATTAATATTCAAAACAGTGGCAGGCTGACTGCAAAAAACTTTGAAACTCTGAAATTGCGTGTGTTTTTGGAGGAAACGGAGTCCATGTGCGCGGAAGAAGAATATATTTTACATGCATATAGGAGTTTTTTAAAAGAAAAATTATCTATCTTTCCATCGGTACTAAGCATTTTCCCGTAGATCAACTAGAAATGTTATTTCTGATGCAAGAAAGTTAGATGGGGTCGACATCGAAAGCTTTCCTTCCTTCTCGGATATATGATCATTGGGGGTGTCAGTTTTACCGTAAGTCGATCTAAACCCCTAAAACATGTAAAATTACTCTGAACATCTTAGTTTAGATCCAAATATAGCTGTAACAAATTCTCCGGTTCCTGTGAATATCATCTGTTGAAATACGGACATCCATTTTCCGACAGATTTCTACAAATTTTTCATCTGTTAATTGTTTTTTTTATTTTCCTTCAGGGGTACACCATGGAATCTCCGACTAGTACGTCGTCCGTATTGTTCCCGTTTTTCCAAGGATGACTCGAGATGATTTACCGTATGTTCTAAACGTTCGACTTTTCCTTTCAAATGATCATTTGATTTGGAGACCGTGTCAAGTTCTGCTGATAGGGTTTGAATTTGGGCTGTGAAAGAAGCCATAGCTGCAGAAATCTGCTGACTGATACTTGGTACAAGCACACCAATAAATGCAGGAGACATGACAGAGTCATGTATGAGTTGAGTCAGGTTGATAGGCGCACCTTGGTTAGTATTCATATACTCCTATAAAATAAGAGGCCGCTGGTCGGTCTTTCTTCTATCGGATATGATCTTGCCGACGGCGACCTCTTATTTCCGAAGCACTTATTCTTCGATTCAGATTCCGCCCGAAATCCGGGCGGAACAAAATTAGCTTCGAAAACTCATTCACAGTTTCTGACAACAATGTCTACAAACGGTTCATACAATATAGATCTCATATGTATGCCACAGACACACATATATAGTATATTAAGAAATAGAACACACAAAATACATGTCCATGTCGTTGTAGCACTTCTCTGACCTACTTTTAGAACATGGCTTCTTTGGTTGATACAAAATAGTAGTGAGGCTTTCAAACGGAACGAAATGAAACGGAGTTTGTTTGTATTCCGCTTGTAGAACATTACATGTAATCCATTTTTGTATTAACTGGCAAAATCACGGCAAAATGTTGTCTGCTTCACTTAGAAAGAGGAAAATTCATTATTTATGTATTTGACACAAACTTCTTTTCATTTAATCATGAATTTATGGAAAGGAATATTTATTGGACCCTATTGAACATTTAAATGTATGTAGTAAACACGAAAAACTTTTTCTTAATCCGAACTTAGATAAGTTGATTGTCAGCATCGGGAAAATCAGCTATGGGCAGTGAGAGATTACACGGCGCCTGTCAAAAGTATCTCGCCATGTAAACTTCTAACACTGTTGGAGTAGTAATCATAGTGTCCATTTTGAGTAAATCAGGTAATGATGATTTCCTGCGAGTAAGTACAGGCAAACTGGTAATCAAGGAATCTGGATTGATATTGTCTTGTATTTTACGCTTGGGTACATGAGCTGGCTATACAAAGGGATGCATGTATACGTGAACAGGTGTATACAGGTAAACAGTACTCATGGTTAGCAGGATCAACTTAGAATATAAATTAATTCTTTCACCGATGAAAACTGGTGTTGGAAATACTTCATGGGTCACTTAAGTAAACAGTAAGCTAGGTTTTCATTGGTTCCTGTACAATATATATGCTATGAATAATAAATACTTTCCATGGTAAACTGGAAACTGACACTCAAGGGAAGTAATCAATATTTAGTACTGAAGTAAATTCAGAGCAAGGGAGACAACCCTTGCAATATTGTCAGCCTCAAGTAAAGTAAAGTTTGTTTCTGAAAACTCCACATTGCCATAGAAGGAATGGTAAGTTTTTATATCACACGTATTAAATGTAATTGCCAATTAGTGACAAATAATATTTCTATTTTCTTTTACTATCTTATAAATTATCAAACAATAATAACAGTATAAATATCTTTACTATATTGCCCTTATGCAATATAGTGTAAATTTAATTTGTATTATTGACATGATAAATTGATAATAAAACATTTACAAATGTTAAAATTGAAACAAACATAAATAACTTACCTTCCCGAAGAAGTTGTGTATGTTGATTTAGCTTGCTTTAATTATATGTTTGATGTGACTGTTTGTAGTCATTGATGGTATATTATCAAATATAAATTTAGATCTATAGCCTTTGTATTTATATATAGTCTTTGTGTTTATAGTGAAATGTGTTTCTTTTTTCTCTTTACAATTGGTCACATTAATTTGTACACATTTAATATTACATAGCTCATACTGCATCCATTATACCTATGATGAAACCGTAAGAGTGTCTTCCTCGAGGTCACTGAGAAAGTCCCCCAAGTCACCAGGAACACATTGTCATCACTGTTATCACCATTACTCGGTTCACCAATAGGCCAGTACTGAACCTGTTCAGTATTAGGATTGAGGTTACAAAGATGCTTCAAGTTACATCATTTCCAAATGACATCATCAAAAGTCATATTCCCAGATAGTATAATAACCTTAATTTACTATATAAAACAAGAAGCCAGTATCAGATAATATAAAGTGGTATTCACCCCTGCCTCTGATTCTTAATTAGTTATAGTTATGCTGTCATTGGTCCTCATATGCATGGAAGACAGACTGTCAAAATAACAAACATCATCAACTGAAATGATATTGCAAAACATATTTTTTGTTGTAACTTGGATAGTCTACCGCTTCATATATATATTATGCCGACAAAGATCTTCATAACTGCTGATTAAGGATAAAGTATATTTAGAAACAACAAGTTAAATTACACATTGATTTAACAGCATCACACACAAAAATTTAATTAAAAGGCATGAAAGCAAGTCAGTTGCAATAACATATATTTATGTTTTTGCATAAAACTGTAGAATTACTGTAAAACACTTAAGTCTTAATTGATGTATAATTTGTCTTCTGATAATGAGAAATGTTCAATAGGTATTGAATTAGTGTCTCAGTCTTGATGACAGTGAATATATTAAATAAAGTCATATATATTAAATTAGCTCCATTGAAGTAAATCATGATCATACTAACAATCACATTCATCTGTAAAAAAAAAAGGTGTATTACAATACACTAAGGAAGAAATTGTTGGTTCAATTATTACATAACAATGTATTGATATCAACCTTCCAAATGCAATAAAGATGGTGAATCATCGAGATAGTTCATTTCAGAACAGTGCTGGAATAATGTAATACAGTCAAACCTCGGTTAAATTTCAAGAAAAGGACACCGCAAAATTCAGTAAACGGTTACTGTTGGCTTATTTCTGGTTATTAACAAACCATTGTTTGGCCTTTAAACAAAGGTTACCGTTTAAGGTTTGACTGTAGTTATACTGTAAACACACTACAAATAATTCTTCAATTAATTTAAGAACAGGTTATTTGTGAATACAATTGAGCAAATATTAAAATATGCAAATTACCACATCACATCCAAAATGTTAGTGACTATTTCAACTTTATTAATGTATGTTTACAGTATTTTTACTCTTCATCGGGAAATAAAACAAATTTTCCTATTGTGCTAGATGTCTCTGAGGGTTCAAGGTCAATTGAGAATAACATAGAACTTTTTTCGTAGTGGGAAGCATGCCAGAAATAAGGCCACCTCCATACCCTAGGTGTGGTGAGGATACCCATCACATGCATAGTTATATCCTATCCAATACCACCATCTTCAAATCATGTGATGGAAGGAAAAGTGTAATTGCAGTGTGAATCCAGTGTGAACTACCTTCAACAATCCACTCTCATAACTGAGGACTTTCCCATCCACTGGCTATCCTGTCCACCACCAGTCCATTTGTGAATGATCTGTTTTCCAATGTACTGTTCAGTGTGTGTGATAGTGTGATGAGGTGTGTGGTATATTTTGATAATTTGACACCGGTTGAGTTTTAGTGTTTCCAGGGTGATTGTTTTCCCTTTGTTGCTGAACGCTAAAAGTTCCTTCTCCTTAGTGTTAATTTGGAACAATTCTCTGCACATAGAAAATTGCTTTTTAATGGCCTGGGTCTTCTCTTTCTTTGTTTTCAAACTGTCTAATGTTGAATTTATTTCTGTCTCGATGTCCCATAATCCTATATTCTGTAAATCTACAATCACAGTTGTTTTCTTTTCTTCTTCCCCTTCCTTGCGTTTCTTTATAATTTCTTGTCGTTCCTTCATGAAGATCATCTATTGTTTATGTTGAAGATCAGTTTTTTGTTGTACTGTTTGTATCATGTATGTCTTCTTGTCATGTTGTGCTTGTTTGATAATACTGTCTGACTTTGTCTCCCCCTTTTCGCTAAACCACTGTGATGTTTCATCGTTGTTGAACATGATGGTGTGTTGTAAGGTTGTGTGTGTTCATGTTAGGTGCTCTGTGGATTGTGCTGTCTGCTTGTGCCATTAGTCTTTCTACTGTGATGTTGTTGGCCGGATATGACAATTCTGGGAATGTGTTTCCTTTGTTAAATTTTCCATCAGCAAGGAAATCCAGGAATGTTCCGCCTTTGTTTTGTTTACATGTGAGAACCTGTGCATAATGTTTTGTGACAACGGATCACACTCACCAAACAATCTCTCCTCTTGGATAGACGGTTGAGGCAGAGGGTCTGGAAGCAACCGTCGAGTGTTGCTGAACATTCCTGAGGGGTTTTCAATTGCAGTTGACAACAACTCCACCAGTCTAACATACACGGGTGACATATCCAATGCTATCATCTCCCTGTGTGCAGTCAATATCAAGAAGGATTCTGTGACAACTTTGGATATGACATCTAATGCATGACAGATGCTTAAAAATTGTTTGTTGTTCAGTGCATTTATGAGAAAATGTTTTCAATGTACATTTTGACGATTCTAGGTAATGTAGATTGGCGGGAGCCTAGAAATATGTATCTCCAGCATTGTGTTACAACAAATCGAAACGGTTTCCTCGAAAGTTCATGATAGGGATCGGAATGTTGCGACTTTTCATGAATTATGTTGATTGGAGTGGATCCCTTGAACCATCCTTTCAAAAAAAAAATTGAAGCAACTTTTAAAATACAAAGGACAATGGATTCATAGTTGTTGCAGAAACCCATAAAATTAGGAATGTGGAATTCAGACTCCATTGACCTAATTACTTTTCCACACACATTTTGAAATTGAAGAACGGGATGCACTGTACATTTGAACGATTGGATTTGCTTGCTGTTATGTTCGGATATTATGTCGTTTACTTTTGATTCGGTGGCACTTCTGTCCGTCAGGAAGGTAGTCGCTTGACTTAAAATGTTGGGCATACCCATTGTTTTTAACATTGCTGAAGTCAAATTTAAGAAAATATGAATTATCCATCATCATCATCATCATCATCATCATCATCATCATCATTATCTAACACCTAGAGCTTCTCTTCAGTGAGGTTAAAAAATAATAGCAGTAAAACTATGTACACATTTAACTACGCATTCTTAAAGTTTAATAAGAAATTTTAAAATGCTAAAAAGTCAGTTACAAGAAAATGCCTTAAAAAAGTTAAAGGAATATGGATTATTAAAATAAGAAATAATGTTCTCCCTTTCGAAAATAAACATGGATGACATTTATTTAAAATTTGTTCGATATAAAGACGTTTGATAACCATACATCAAGTTTTTTAAAAAACGACTATAGGACAGGGGAGGTAATTCGTACACAAAGTTACGTTGTGGCAGAGGGAAAAAATCGTGCATCGAAATGCACGATAAATTATGAACAACTTGTAAATTAACTACATGGTCGCCTTGGGGCAACGCCCTCACTCCTGGGATGAAAGTTACGTTATGTTTCATACATACGGGTTAACCACACATAATACCATGGGATGAGTTCCCAAACGAACTGAGTAACTGTCATTCAAGTATTACCAAACATTTTGTTAAACAAACCAAGGTATGAAATACAGCCTAACCGGTGAAAGTGTCATGGCGTTTTCTAACATTGCGGAGGTATAAGAGTTATCTACCTTGGAGCGACTCCTACTGACAATTGACGTGCCTAACTCACGTTTCGCCGGTGGACGTTCTCTCCCCGATAAGGTCCAATTCCATTCTTACACACCAATATTTGCCAATGTCTCACATCAATCCAGCATTCACATGTCCATGTGCACTATTTTGGTAGCTTTCCCTTCAAAGACTGCATAATTATTAGAGAAAAAACACATATTGGTCGAGAGCTCGTGTATGTACGTGCAGCCATTACCGTTGTCACGTGACCATCTGACCATATACTTATACGTTACCCGAATTAAGTATTTATTGAATAATTTGGACATTAATAGCAAAAAATGTTACATTGTACTAATTTTTATAACATTTTGAATACTTCATCAATACATAGCTTGATTTTCCGTATTAATAATAAGCTCCTTGGGTGGTGCATCCATTTTGGTTTATAAACCACGTTCTTAAGAGGGATAAGTAAACCGGGAGATGGCTTTGTAAGTTGTCAAACATTTGCCCAATCCTTTTGAATTAAAAAATAAAATAAAAAAATGATGATCATTTAATTTAGGGACAGCTGTTGTTTGTTTCAATGTCATGTTCACTATGTGTACGACTACACGCTACATATATGCACACTATTCAATAGCTGGCGTTGATACTGGTTGTCTATCTTACACCTGACACGTCTAATACCAACACCTACACATCAAAAACATTTCATATTCATCGTACATCGTATGAATTTTCATGCCCCTGTGTCATGTCCTGCATATATATGGCCATTATGTATATACGACCAGTGACTAATTGACCGATTCGTCATGGGAATATTTGGGATATGTCATCTACCATTATGTAGGTGTTGTATTAAGTGGGAAAGATCAGTTTCTTCTTCCTTTGTCACTTACGGCGTATATTGGGCGTATATATAGTAGAATAACCAATAATATTGTCAGTTTATAAAAGCACCTATTAAGAATTTAGAAACTGCAGAAAGCAATGCTGTTGTTTATATATTTATTTACAGTTTTGATACAAAAAGCATGTACAAAGTTAACAGTTGCCCAATGAAACGTTTCTATAGCGCATGACGACCCTATACCAAGCGTGACTATGAAGTACTCACATTTGGCAAACAATGCAAAAGAAAGAAATGTTTGACTGATAATGACATCAATGTGGAATAATTGCGATCGATAAGACATGACCGAGTACCGCAGACAAATAACACATATCTATCTACCCGTCGCTTAATGCAGGGACAATTTATTTGCTGTAAAAAATTGCGAATTCAAATAATTCTTTCAAGATGACAAAACCCTTAAAATACACCATGTATGGTTCATGTATAAGCTAATACATATACGAAAAGAATATTATCACTGCAATAGTGAAAAAATATAAGTCACATAAATATATGTGCTATCTAACGCCAGTTGTCTCTTCTTCGTCTTCTATCATATTGCATAACGGGCAAATTGTTTTCTATGTCATCATTTCTTGCTTGGTTATTTGCATATAAACATTCCATGATTTCTTGTTTCCAATTCTTAGAATAACGCCGACTAGTATAAACTGCCTTTCGCAATTTTTTATTTCCAAGTGAGGCTGATTCAACTTCCTGTGATAGTTCCGAAATTGTATTGGATTGCTCTTCAGCATTCTGTGACAATTTGTCTATTTTCATTGACTGTTTACCTAACGTCTCTGACTGTTTATCAAGTTTCTTCAACTGTTTGTTTATTGTCAATGACTGTTTAACAACTTTCTGTGATAGTTCACCGATTTTTATCGACTGTTCAGCTAACGTCCGTGACTGTTTGTCAAATTTCTGTGTCTGGTTATCAACTTTGTGTGACAGTTCACCGATTTTCATCGACTGTTCAGCTAACGTCCGTGACTGTTTGTCAAGTTTCTGTGTCTGGTCATCAACTTTGTGTGACAGTTCACCGATTTTCATCGACTGTTCAGCTAACGTCCGTGACTGTTTGTCAAGTTTCTGTGTCTGGTCATCAACTTTGTGTGACAGTTCACCGATTTTCATCGACTGTTCAGCTAACGTCCGTGACTGTTTGTCAAGTTTCTGTGTCTGGTCATCAACTTTGTGTGACAGTTCACCGATTTTCATCGACTGTTCAGCTAACGTCCGTGACTGTTTGTCAAGTTTCTGTGTCTGGTCATCAACTTTGTGTGACAGTTCACCGATTTTCATCGACTGTTCAGCTAACGTCCGTGACTGTTTGTCAAGTTTCTGTGTCTGGTCATCAACTTTGTGTGACAGTTCACCGATTTTCATCGACTGTTCAGCTAACGTCCGTGACTGTTTGTCAAGTTTCTGTGTCTGGTCATCAACTTTGTGTGACAGTTCACCGATTTTTATCGTCTGTACAGCTGACGTCCGTGACTGTTCGTCAAGTTGCTGTGATAGTTTACCGATTGTCAGTGACTGTTTGTCAAGTATTAGCATCACCTTGTTCAAAGTATTAATGATTGTCTGTTCTGTACCTTTGACGTCTGTTTTTAACTGTGTCGTAGCGGCAGTAGTCTCTTGGCGATGAGTGTCTACGACTTCTTTCATAGCCATTTTGACACAATGTTCAGTGTTTTCGTCCGATATCTGATGTAATACCACAGTTTGTTGTTTTATTTGGGCTGCATTCAAATCTGATTTGTTTTCACCTACTGACATTGATTCCTGTACCTGTGAAACGCACTCTTGACCTGAGGAATGGACAATTTCCTGTGTTTCTGATCCCTTTTTGTCTATAGCCTTTTTGAGAGTATCAGTCTGTTCTCGATGTTCATAAGTCCTGCGATCATCTGATTCTGAAATTACATCTCGAACTTCTTCATCTGAAATTGAAATGAATTCGTAATTGAATGTTAAAGAACCAAACGTCAAATTAACTTACTCTTGAAAATGCTTTGATAACGTCAATTTTTTTTTAATTATCACGAGAAGTTTTAGACATTGTAATGAATAGTGAATTTCAATGGTTTTCTAAACATATCAGGGAAATTATAATCCACTGTCACACAGGCAGAATATATCTAATTTTATCCTAACAGCATAAAAATGTCATTAAAGTGTAAATAAGAGTTACCGTGAAAGCTAAAAATGTATCAAAGGGTTTCCAACCCTTACAAATCAACTGTATTTTGTATTATTGAAAACATGTAATTAACGGCACACAAAAAAACGGCTTAATATGCAATTCTAGAAAGTAACCAAATTCGATACCGAGAGATGGCATTGAAAATAATGACCTCTTTTGCGTATTGTTTTTCTTTTTGTTTTAAAATCCGCATCACAAAACAAAGATTTATACAACAACACAAACACGTTCGTGCAGGACGAACGGTAATGTTTTTGGGATGGCAGCATTTTCAAGAAATTTGACCTGGTTTACAATAATATGTTGTTATGTGGTTGGATTTTGTGTTTTTTAAGAAAAGCATCTTTATAGAATTCTGAAAATATATACTGTTCTACATTTACATTCTACAGCATTACAAGCAGAACGAAAAATTTCTTTCAAAATATAACGTTTCAATATCCTGTTCTTTAATATCGTCTACACTGCATAATTTAGATATTAAGGTATAACCGGGATTTAAATTAATTTGTGATGTATGCGGCAAACGATTAGCTTGTTATGGGTCAATAACACTTTTGATAAAGAGACTTCAAATGGTGTTTTCCTGGCAAATTCCAACTTACTTTCCCTATATATGATGGTATTGTGGGTTCCAATCATTGTTGTTTTATTATATTCTGCGTGTGAATGTGCCTGTATCTGTTGATTCACCTGCCTGATACCTGCAGCATAAAAGGTTTCATTATTACGTACATGTCTGTTAACAGATGGGGGTGATCGGGTGGCGCAGTGAATAACGCACTCGCCCTTCACCAAAGCGGCCGGGGTTCGATTCCCCGATCGGACGTGAAAACATCAAGACCCCATGCGCGATAACATCCGGGCAACAAGAGTGATTAATATAAGTTATATAACTTGTGTCATTATTATTGTAAAATAACTAAAGTGTATATATATGTTAACAGATTAACCGTGAAGTACATTTTTTAATTGTTGGAAAATTCAATTTAGCTTTGTCGTTGCTAAATTATGAATTCTGAAATAATGTAATGTCGTGACGTACTTTGTCTACAAATTTACGATACTTATTTGTATCTTAATCGATGTTCTGTCGTGTTTCGCTCGACTTTCATTTTAACACAAATAGGCGACAAGCAACAGCCGCTGAATTACATAAAACTTCGTTTTTGGTATCCTTTTAGTATTTCGCCGTAAAACAATGACATTTTAAAATTACAAAGTATCGTTGTTTTGCGGCATCATAGCGATAAATCAAAATGACACGAATAAGCAACCCTTCTTTAATGCTAGTCTGTGTATTAATAATAGAATCTGTTTGTTAAAATTCGAAATGTCAATAACATGTAAAATCAGAAATATATCTGAGTTCCAAAACTGTCGACCTTTTTATGTTGTCCCTATGACAGTATCAGTGAAAGCTAGCCCACTTACCTGATACTTCTGCTTCGTCAGGCAGTACTACTGCCATTCCCTGATTTACACCGGTGTGACATTTAAGCTTTCCCGTCTGTCGATACGCTGAGCCAGCTTGATAGATGTTCATAACATCAGACTGACGACTGTTTCCTTCTAGCGGGCCAGTGAAGGTGGCTTTGTTGCTGTTCATGACATCAGACTGATTGTTTCCTTCAGACGGGTCAGTTGAGGGGGCTTGATTGCTGTTCATGACATCAGACTGATTGTTTCCTTCAGACGGGTCAGTTGTGGGGGCTTGATTGCTGTTCATGACATCAGACTGATTGTTTCCTTCAGACGGGTCAGTTGAGGGGGCTTGATTGCTGTTCATGACATCAGACTGACTGTTTCCTTCAGACGGGTCAGTTGAGGGGGCTTGATTGCTGTTCATGACATCAGACTGATTGTTTCCTTCAGACGGGTCAGTTGAGGGGGCTTGATTGCTGTTCATGACATCAGACTGACTGTTTCCTTCAGACGGGTCAGTTGAGGGGGCTTGATTGCTGTTCATGACATCAGACTGATTGTTTCCTTCAGACGGGTCAGTTGAGGGGGCTTGATTGCTGTTCATGACATCAGACTGACTGTTTCCTTCAGACGGGTCAGTTGAGGGGGCTTGATTGCTGTTCATGACATCAGACTGATTGTTTCCTTCAGACGGGTCAGTTGAGGGGGCTTGATTGCTGTTCATGACATCAGACTGACTGTTTCCTTCAGACGGGTCAGTTGAGGGGGCTTGATTGCTGTTCATGACATCAGACTGATTGTTTCCTTCAGACGGGTCAGTTGAGGGGGCTTGATTGCTGTTCATGACATCAGACTGACTGTTTCCTTCAGACGGGTCAGTTGAGGGGGCTTGATTGCTGTTCATGACATCAGACTGATTGTTTCCTTCAGACGGGTCAGTTGAGGGGGCTTGATTGCTGTTCATGACATCAGACTGACTGTTTCCTTCAGACGGGTCAGTTGAGGGGGCTTGATTGCTGTTCATGACATCAGACTGATTGTTTCCTTCAGACGGGTCAGTTGAGGGGGCTTGATTGCTGTTCATGACATCAGACTGACTGTTTCCTTCAGACGGGTCAGTTGAGGGGGCTTGATTGCTGTTCATGACATCAGACTGATTGTTTCCTTCAGACGGGTCAGTTGAGGGGGCTTGATTGCTGTTCATGACATCAGACTGACTGTTTCCTTCAGACGGGTCAGTTGAGGGGGCTTGATTGCTGTTCATGACATCAGACTGATTGTTTCCTTCAGACGGGTCAGTTGAGGGGGCTTGATTGCTGTTCATGACATCAGACTGACTGTTTCCTTCAGACGGGTCAGTTGAGGGGGCTTGATTGCTGTTCATGACATCAGACTGATTGTTTCCTTCAGACGGGTCAGTTGAGGGGGCTTGATTGCTGTTCATGACATCAGACTGACTGTTTCCTTCAGACGGGTCAGTTGAGGGGGCTTGATTGCTGTTCATGACATCAGACTGATTGTTTCCTTCAGACGGGTCAGTTGAGGGGGCTTGATTGCTGTTCATGACATCAGACTGACTGTTTCCTTCAGACGGGTCAGTTGAGGGGGCTTGATTGCTGTTCATGACATCAGACTGATTGTTTCCTTCAGACGGGTCAGTTGAGGGGGCTTGATTGCTGTTCATGACATCAGACTGACTGTTTCCTTCAGACGGGTCAGTTGAGGGGGCTTGATTGCTGTTCATGACATCAGACTGATTGTTTCCTTCAGACGGGTCAGTTGAGGGGGCTTGATTGCTGTTCATGACATCAGACTGACTGTTTCCTTCAGACGGGTCAGTTGAGGGGGCTTGATTGCTGTTCATGACATCAGACTGATTGTTTCCTTCAGACGGGTCAGTTGAGGGGGCTTGATTGCTGTTCATGACATCAGACTGACTGTTTCCTTCAGACGGGTCAGTTGAGGGGGCTTGATTGCTGTTCATGACATCAGACTGATTGTTTCCTTCAGACGGGTCAGTTGAGGGGGCTTGATTGCTGTTCATGACATCAGACTGACTGTTTCCTTCAGACGGGTCAGTTGAGGGGGCTTGATTGCTGTTCATGACATCAGACTGATTGTTTCCTTCAGACGGGTCAGTTGAGGGGGCTTGATTGCTGTTCATGACATCAGACTGACTGTTTCCTTCAGACGGGTCAGTTGAGGGGGCTTGATTGCTGTTCATGACATCAGACTGATTGTTTCCTTCAGACGGGTCAGTTGAGGGGGCTTGATTGCTGTTCATGACATCAGACTGACTGTTTCCTTCAGACGGGTCAGTTGAGGGGGCTTGATTGCTGTTCATGACATCAGACTGATTGTTTCCTTCAGACGGGTCAGTTGAGGGGGCTTGATTGCTGTTCATGACATCAGACTGACTGTTTCCTTCAGACGGGTCAGTTGAGGGGGCTTGATTGCTGTTCATGACATCAGACTGATTGTTTCCTTCAGACGGGTCAGTTGAGGGGGCTTGATTGCTGTTCATGACATCAGACTGACTGTTTCCTTCAGACGGGTCAGTTGAGGGGGCTTGATTGCTGTTCATGACATCAGACTGATTGTTTCCTTCAGACGGGTCAGTTGAGGGGGCTTGATTGCTGTTCATGACATCAGACTGACTGTTTCCTTCAGACGGGTCAGTTGAGGGGGCTTGATTGCTGTTCATGACATCAGACTGATTGTTTCCTTCAGACGGGTCAGTTGAGGGGGCTTGATTGCTGTTCATGACATCAGACTGACTGTTTCCTTCAGACGGGTCAGTTGAGGGGGCTTGATTGCTGTTCATGACATCAGACTGATTGTTTCCTTCAGACGGGTCAGTTGAGGGGGCTTGATTGCTGTTCATGACATCAGACTGACTGTTTCCTTCAGACGGGTCAGTTGAGGGGGCTTGATTGCTGTTCATGACATCAGACTGATTGTTTCCTTCAGACGGGTCAGTTGAGGGGGCTTGATTGCTGTTCATGACATCAGACTGACTGTTTCCTTCAGACGGGTCAGTTGAGGGGGCTTGATTGCTGTTCATGACATCAGACTGATTGTTTCCTTCAGACGGGTCAGTTGAGGGGGCTTGATTGCTGTTCATGACATCAGACTGACTGTTTCCTTCAGACGGGTCAGTTGAGGGGGCTTGATTGCTGTTCATGACATCAGACTGATTGTTTCCTTCAGACGGGTCAGTTGAGGGGGCTTGATTGCTGTTCATGACATCAGACTGACTGTTTCCTTCAGACGGGTCAGTTGAGGGGGCTTGATTGCTGTTCATGACATCAGACTGATTGTTTCCTTCAGACGGGTCAGTTGAGGGGGCTTGATTGCTGTTCATGACATCAGACTGACTGTTTCCTTCAGACGGGTCAGTTGAGGGGGCTTGATTGCTGTTCATGACATCAGACTGATTGTTTCCTTCAGACGGGTCAGTTGAGGGGGCTTGATTGCTGTTCATGACATCAGACTGACTGTTTCCTTCAGACGGGTCAGTTGAGGGGGCTTGATTGCTGTTCATGACATCAGACTGATTGTTTCCTTCAGACGGGTCAGTTGAGGGGGCTTGATTGCTGTTCATGACATCAGACTGACTGTTTCCTTCAGACGGGTCAGTTGAGGGGGCTTGATTGCTGTTCATGACATCAGACTGATTGTTTCCTTCAGACGGGTCAGTTGAGGGGGCTTGATTGCTGTTCATGACATCAGACTGACTGTTTCCTTCAGACGGGTCAGTTGAGGGGGCTTGATTGCTGTTCATGACATCAGACTGATTGTTTCCTTCAGACGGGTCAGTTGAGGGGGCTTGATTGCTGTTCATGACATCAGACTGACTGTTTCCTTCAGACGGGTCAGTTGAGGGGGCTTGATTGCTGTTCATGACATCAGACTGATTGTTTCCTTCAGACGGGTCAGTTGAGGGGGCTTGATTGCTGTTCATGACATCAGACTGACTGTTTCCTTCAGACGGGTCAGTTGAGGGGGCTTGATTGCTGTTCATGACATCAGACTGATTGTTTCCTTCAGACGGGTCAGTTGAGGGGGCTTGATTGCTGTTCATGACATCAGACTGACTGTTTCCTTCAGACGGGTCAGTTGAGGGGGCTTGATTGCTGTTCATGACATCAGACTGATTGTTTCCTTCAGACGGGTCAGTTGAGGGGGCTTGATTGCTGTTCATGACATCAGACTGACTGTTTCCTTCAGACGGGTCAGTTGAGGGGGCTTGATTGCTGTTCATGACATCAGACTGATTGTTTCCTTCAGACGGGTCAGTTGAGGGGGCTTGATTGCTGTTCATGACATCAGACTGACTGTTTCCTTCAGACGGGTCAGTTGAGGGGGCTTGATTGCTGTTCATGACATCAGACTGATTGTTTCCTTCAGACGGGTCAGTTGAGGGGGCTTGATTGCTGTTCATGACATCAGACTGACTGTTTCCTTCAGACGGGTCAGTTGAGGGGGCTTGATTGCTGTTCATGACATCAGACTGATTGTTTCCTTCAGACGGGTCAGTTGAGGGGGCTTGATTGCTGTTCATGACATCAGACTGACTGTTTCCTTCAGACGGGTCAGTTGAGGGGGCTTGATTGCTGTTCATGACATCAGACTGATTGTTTCCTTCAGACGGGTCAGTTGAGGGGGCTTGATTGCTGTTCATGACATCAGACTGACTGTTTCCTTCAGACGGGTCAGTTGAGGGGGCTTGATTGCTGTTCATGACATCAGACTGATTGTTTCCTTCAGACGGGTCAGTTGAGGGGGCTTGATTGCTGTTCATGACATCAGACTGACTGTTTCCTTCAGACGGGTCAGTTGAGGGGGCTTGATTGCTGTTCATGACATCAGACTGATTGTTTCCTTCAGACG
Organism: Mizuhopecten yessoensis; assembly: GCF_002113885.1. NCBI lineage: Eukaryota > Metazoa > Mollusca > Bivalvia > Pectinida > Pectinidae > Mizuhopecten > Mizuhopecten yessoensis. The sequence continues at coordinate 1,495,481 of NW_018480078.1, read as the reverse complement.
GGTCAGTTGAGGGGGCTTGATTGCTGTTCATGACATCAGACTGACTGTTTCCTTCAGACGGGTCAGTTGAGGGGGCTTGATTGCTGTTCATGACATCAGACTGATTGTTTCCTTCAGACGGGTCAGTTGAGGGGGCTTGATTGCTGTTCATGACATCAGACTGACTGTTTCCTTCAGACGGGTCAGTTGAGGGGGCTTGATTGCTGTTCATGACATCAGACTGATTGTTTCCTTCAGACGGGTCAGTTGAGGGGGCTTGATTGCTGTTCATGACATCAGACTGACTGTTTCCTTCAGACGGGTCAGTTGAGGGGGCTTGATTGCTGTTCATGACATCAGACTGATTGTTTCCTTCAGACGGGTCAGTTGAGGGGGCTTGATTGCTGTTCATGACATCAGACTGACTGTTTCCTTCAGACGGGTCAGTTGAGGGGGCTTGATTGCTGTTCATGACATCAGACTGATTGTTTCCTTCAGACGGGTCAGTTGAGGGGGCTTGATTGCTGTTCATGACATCAGACTGACTGTTTCCTTCAGACGGGTCAGTTGAGGGGGCTTGATTGCTGTTCATGACATCAGACTGATTGTTTCCTTCAGACGGGTCAGTTGAGGGGGCTTGATTGCTGTTAATGACACCAGACTGACTGTTTCCTTCAGACGGGTCAGTTGAGGGGGCTTGATTGCTGTTCATGACATCAGACTGACTGTTTCCTTCTAGCAGGTCAAAGGATGTTGCTTGATTGCTGTTCATTACATCAGACTGATTCTTCCCTTTTGGCGGGTCAGATGAGGTGGTTTGATTGAGGCTAATATTCCTCATGATTACTGTCGATGCTGGCGGCCATTTTGTTTGACGATCAGTCCCAAACTGAAACATGAAAATTACGCATGTAAATCTACGGATCAAGGAAACATACAATTGAAACTTCAAAAAAATCTGTCCTGTTCTTAAGAACTTGAATTCTGTTATTTTCAACTGTCAAAATCCAAGAGTGTTGCAAGACGGCCATTTTGTTTATCCGATCAGTCCCAAAGCAAACCAAACACAACGCAACACCAACAAAAACGTATGAATAAAATCTGAGAACGATATGTCATAGACTTCTTGAGAAATAGCTATAGCACACTTGAAATGCAAAAATCCAAGATTGTTGCGTTCGGGCATGTTGTTCATTCGTTCAGTCTCGTAATCGAACAATCGCAAGTACGGAAAATGGGAACCTACATATGAAATATGTCCGGTACTTCTCCAGCAACAGTGATAACACAATTGAACAGTCAAGAATTCAAGGTGGCTGCTTTGCGGTCATCTTGTTCGTTCGATCGGTATCAAAATTAAGCAATCATAACCAAGGACCAAAGGAACCCTACATATAATATTTGAGAAAGACCTGGCAGGAGCTTCTCGAGGAAAAGCGATATCAAGACAAATGTACAAATTGGCTCGTTCACGCGAGGACACAATTTCTTCCAAGGTTCCATACACTACATGTACACTCCATTTTAAGCGACTAACGAAATATATGAGTTATGTAGAGGTTACAAGTTTTTAAACAGTTTATTACAACAGGAATAGCTAAGATATCTACAACAGGCCATTTTCTTATCATGCAAATGAATGAACTTCATTATATATTTTATCATAGTATATGATACCACATCTGAACTTATCTGCTGTTGACTTTTATATATGTGACTGTTATCGCACGAATCATTCTGAAAAGGAATCTGATTAAATAATGTGATAAAAAATATTGATATGGTCATGTTTCAAGTAAAGATCGAGGAAAGAGTCTGTGATATCCTTGACTCAAGAATAGGAGGGTCTATACGATCGACAAAGTCAATAAAGTCCTAACTATTCGAAGACAGCAGCACAAAACCGATATATACTCGACAGAAAAAAGAAACGCTTAAACCTCCACCCTGCATTACTCTTTTATATGTAAAGAAAGCTTGTAACGTTTTGTACAGGTTTGGTTTAATTTGGTTGAAATTTGTTTAACGTCCTATTAACAGCTACGGTCATTTCAGGACGTTTTTGTACTAGAAACATTCAATGAGTTCCATTGTGGATACACAGGTATTAAAATCAGTCAAGCGTGACGGGTTCCTTGAGTGGTTTGGTTAACTGCGTTAAGTCCAAATCGCGTGACCCGACATAGCTAGCATGATTTTTCGCAAAAAATCATTCTTCACGATACTTTGATGATAACCAGATCAGTTTTCCAGACAATTTTCTTTAATTTTTCCATTGAATGCTATGACGCGTTTAACGCAAGTTAAGAAAAGTAGAGCATTGGATGGTCATCGGCAACCCATTGTCGCACGCCAATTTGGTATCGCCCATTCTTCAATAAGTCGTCTCTTTGCACGTTTGCGTGCCACTGGGAGAGTTTCTGACCGTACCAGGAGCGATCGTCCGAATATAACGACGGCATGACAAGACTTGTCAATTCGCTTGTCGCACATGCGCAACAGATTCAAGACTTCTACCGTGACTGCATCGCATACCATAGGCACTCACGGTAGACCTATGAGTGTTCATACAGCAATGGGTCGCTGGCGTGCGGCAAGAATCAATGCGCACCGACTATATGTCGGACTATCTTCAACGCGACGCCGGCGGCAAGTATGTTATTGGATGCGCAGACATGGTCCGAAACGGTTTGGAATACGTCGGTGGAGACGTGTAATATTTATTGATAAGTCTTGTTTGAGTGTTGTTTCGCTCCGTGAGAAGGCAAAGGGTATATCGAAGATGTGGTATGTGGTTGAGCGTGATAGGTTCGGTGGGGCCTCTGTAATGGTTTAGGGGGGCATCCTCAATAGTGGGTAATCCCCCTTAGTGATACTTTAATAAACATCACTGCTGTTAGATACAAAGATCAGATCATCCAACCACGTGTCCTACCACTTCTTTGACAGCACAACCTTATCTTCCAGCAACACAACCTCACCTTACAGCAAGACAATGCATGTGCTCTTGTTGCCAGGATCTGCCGTGACATTTTCAGAGTCACTTGTGTAAAACATATATACATAGATATTTTGAACCTTTTCCTTCTCAACAAGATGTGTTTGGCAAGCCAAGTTGGATAAAAAAAAACAAGGCAAAGTATTGCAAGACAACCATAGTCCCCCACCGATACTGCTTTTTATATTTAACAAACAGAAGACATATGTCAGAATGTACCTACTGTTAGGAAAGTACCCTTATACATATTACAACAGTATAGGCATTTTTGTCATGGTAACATTGTTTTGTTGCCAACAGGGGAAATGTGCAATACGGTTTTATAAAGTTTTAATGGCGCATAGATTCTGATAACTTAGTTTTGGAAATCAAAAGAAAAAGCAGAGTGAAGAAAATTGTTTTAAATCAATGATATTTCCACCAAATCTGGTTACAGCTGGTTAAATAGTATTTAAGATATGCTCCGGACAAACGTTTTCAAAAGGTAAGGTCAAAGGTCAAAGCATAGGTCACAGTGAGGTCAAAATGATCTACCCTTTGCACTCCGCCATCCCAGGATGTCCCAAGATGTCCTTGTACACAAGATCTGGTTATTCCAGGTGAAATAGTGTAGAAGATATGGCCCAGACAAACCGTTTCAAAAGTAAAGGTCAAAGGTCAAGTCATACGTCACAGTGACCTCATTCTTGAAATATGTTCTCCTTCATCCAAATACGACAGGTGAAATAGTACAGGGGATATGCCCCGGACATACAATATTAAAAGAAAAGGTCAAAGGTCAAATCATAGGTCACAGTGACCTAATTCTTGCACTTTGCACTCCGTCATCATAAGATGTCCTTGTACACAAACTCTTGTTACATCCGGTGAAATAGTACGGAAGATATGCCCGGACAAACTTCTCGAACGGAAGGACGGACGGAAAGACGGAAGGACGGAAGGACAGACGGAGTTCAAACCTAAATGAAGGAGACTTAAATAGCCTCTTTCAGCTAATATCGATTAATTTCATCATGCTCATAAGACGTGTAAATTAATAAACAATTTAAAACAAAGTTGTCATTTATCATTATAATACACATGGCATTGTGTACGTGCTAGATCCATTCACTCGCCAATGTTCTATTTTCAGAGACTGTTTATCACTCAGTAAGAGACTATTAGCTAACACGACACATGATACAGGTGTTGTTCAATATCACCAGTCGTTGACTTTTGCAAAGTGTAACCGTATCATATTTCGTGAATGGCGTATAAGCTTCATAAATCCTTCCGCGGAATAAAAATCTTTAAATTTCTCATTTTTAGGCATTAGTTAATCGGTGTTTTTGGACAACGTGTTTTCCAGAAAACCCATTTTAATTTACAAACACTGTTTAGGATAGAAAATGTGTGAAAAAAAAAAAATAGGCCCTTCGGCCTTTTTCCATTATTTTGAGGACAATGAAAGTATACATGTAGGCTGTTGAAAAATTGTATTTTTTCCGGTCGTCGAAATTGATATTTGCGGAAATGTTTTTCCTTAAAAAATCGAAGTGAAATGAAATTAAGCATTTGGTGACTACATAAAAACCTGCAAATATCAGGATTGACTTTATATTTTGTTTATGTCAATTTACGCAAACAAAATACAAAGTTAATCCTTTTATCATACGTCACACAAAACACTAGAAAATAGAAGGAGCAAAAAGAAAATACAGAAATATGACTTGGTATGATCTGAATCATGTAATATAAGATGTATTCTGAATAAACGAATCAAGTAAAATACAGATAAAATATTGTCCTATACTTACGTGTGGTCTAAGATGAGTTGACAGTCAATGTACTTTATAGAATAAGGTATATCTGCGCCGAGAGATACCTTTATATATGCTAGCGATGAAAATCCCCAAGTACGGCTGATTTATATAGGTTATCACGTAATGTCCGATATATCACCTACATGCACACGCAAATGGACTAATCATAATGCGTATGAATATTACAAATATGTATTGCAGAGATGACTCTGAACTATGGTGTTCGATATATATTTTTGAATTTAATTTCTTATAACAATTATTTAAATTATACAGGACGAAAATAAAAGTTGTTTTCAAACTGTGTTATATTTACATATATCAAGGAACTACATTTTTGCCTGCGCACTAATTCAGGAGATGATGTCATTATGTCCCATCTGTGACATTTTCACGAACGTTAATTAATAATCAATTTAAAACAAAATAATTGTTTATCATTGTAATACACATGGCATTGTGTACGTGCTGGATCAATTCACTCGCCAAATCTTGTCTATATGAGTGGAATCGGTGATGAATCCCCTGCAATGTTCTATTTTCAGAGAATGTTTTTTTTCAATTTCAACAGATTTTATTGACTTTATATATGTCAATTGGATTGGGCATCAGGCTAGGTCTATGTAAGTACTTTCCAGATACTGTTTATCACTCAGTAACAGGTTATTAGCTGCACACCTTCCAATTTAGCAAAATAACTCGACACATGATACAGGTATTGTTCAATATCATCAATCGTCGAGTTTTGCCAGGTGTGACCGTATCATGTTTCGTGAAAGGCATGTGAGTTTCATAAGTCGTTTAATTTCCAATTATTAGGCATTAGTACATCGTTTTGTTTTGACGACTGGTTTACAAGAAAACACATGTATTAGGATTGACTTTATATTTTTTTCATGTCAATTTACGCGAGAGCAAACAAAATGCAAAATTAATCCTTTGATCGAACGTCAAACAAAACACTGTAAAATAGAAAGAGCACAAAGAAAAACTACATCAATACAACCTGGTATGATCTGAATCATCTAATTAAAGATGTGTTCTGAATAAACGAATCAAGTAAAATACAGATAAAATATTGCCCTATACTTACGTGTGGTCTAAGATGAGTTGACAGTCAATGTACTTTATAGAATAAGGTATATCTGCGCCGAGAGATACCTTTATATATGCTAGCGATGAAAATCCCCAAGTACGGCTGATTTATATAGGTTATCACGTAATGTCCGACATATCGCTTACATGCACACGCAAATGGACTAATCACAATGCGTATGAATATTACAAATATGTACTGCAAAGATGACTCTGAACTATGGTGTTCGATATATATTTTTGAAACTAATTTATTATAACAAGTATTAAAATTATATTGGACGAAAATAAGGTTGTTTTCAAACTGTGTTATATTTATATGTATTAAGGAACTTTATTTTTGCCTGCGCACTAATCCAGGAGGTGATGTCATCATGTCCCAACTGTGACATTTTCACGAACGTTAATTTATAATCTATGTAAAACAAAACAATTGTTTATCATTGTAATACACATGGCATTGTGTACGTGCTGGATTAATTCACTCGCCAAATCTTGTCTATATGAGTGGAATCGGTGATGAATCCCCTGCAATGTTCTATTTTCAGAGATTGTTTTTTTTCAATTTCAACAGATTTTATTGACTTTATATATGTCAATTGGATTGGACATTAGGCTAGGCCTATATAAGTACTTTTCAGATACTGTTTATCACTCAGTAACAGGTTATTAGCTGCACACCTTCCAATTTAGCAAAATAACTCGACACATGATACAGATTGTTTTCAAACTGTGTTACATTTACATGTATTAAGGAACTATATTTTTGCCTGCGCACTAATCCAGGAGGTGATGTCATCTTGTCCCATCTGTGACATTTTCACGAACGTTCTGTTTTGTTTTATAAAGGCACTCATCATTTCTAAATTTAGCTCGCCAACGGAGTCAACCACATTCCTTTTAGTTATTAAATAACATAACGTTTCAGATAACGTTAAACTGTCGTGAATATGGAGTGTTTTACCTCAGATTTCATCTTGTTTAACTTATTTTCAGTTTATAGATATAGGGTGTAAATATTTATCAAGTATTTTTGTTTTATTATTGGTAATGATTTATAATAGAATAAAAGCCTGTCATGTTGCTATCATCCACCAACCAACCCCTCCGAAATGAAACCTTATTTTAGATATATATACTACTCACATTTTGCTAAGGATCACCTATATTTTGAAGAAAAAAAACATCATAATGTTAGAAAGAATATTATATTTTCCTTTCGTACCATTTTGGGCGAATATGTTAGCCTTCCAAATCGTCTGTGTGGGTGTGTTCAGTCAACCATAAAAGGGCGTGTACGCTTTTCTACGTGTACAGCCCTTCCAAAAGCTAAGCTAGGCTACGTAAGGCGTTCAAATTGTTAAGGAAATCAATTTCATGAATATTTTTTGCGTGTTTTTGTTTTAATATGGCACAAAGACGAACCAGACAACGGTTAAATGACGGTGAAATGAATAGGGGCATCGGAATACAGCAAGCTAGCATGTCTCAACGTCAGGTTGCAGCAGACCTTGCGGTGTCTCAAAGTGTGGTGGCAAGAATGTGGAATCGTTTCCAAACTAACGGAAACCCTTCAAGACGTCATGCTGGAGGTCGTTCTAGGGCTACAGCGCAGCGCCAAGACCGCTTTTTGCTCATACAGGCACGGCGTCGCAGGTTCCAGACTGCCACAGACTGAGCAGTATCTACAGCAAAAGACTATTCAACGAATGGATTGGCCAGCCCGCTCGCCGATTCTAAATCCCATCGAGCATGTGTGGAACATGCTGCAGACAGCTCTCTCTCTCTCTCTCTCTCTGCCAGAAATGTTCAGCCAAGAACGCTCCAGGAGGTGGGAACAGCTTTGGTAGCTGAGTGGAACGCTATCTCACAAAACCGGATACGCGATGTCATTCGGGGCAGGCGCAGGCGTTGTGAAGCTGTAATTGATGTTCATGTGCGTCACACGCGATACTAAAACAGTTTCTGGTTATTTAGGATCAGTTTTGTTACCAATTTTAAGGGTAACCCTTTTCCTGTGGCTCATTTTCTGACTGTAATTACTATTTTGGGAATTTATGCATGCTGATGAATTAAAAGAACAATCATTTTTTCAAAAATAATCTCAGTATAAACCAAATAAAATATTTTCAAATATGCCAAATAATAAAGGTGATCCTTAGCAAAATGTGAGTAGTATATATACCATCCTAATTCCTAATATGAAAATACAAAGTTATTTTTTGTTGAGTATTACCAATTTGTATTATCTTGATATATTGTTTATTTCTCCTCTCCTTCCCCCATGACTTGTGTTCTTGTGTTTAGCATGACTTCCGCATTACAAAAACAAACACACGATCAATTCCATTTTTTCAACATAAAGTGAAATAAAATTTACCTCACATTACAACTTTTGTAGATCCCGTATAATCGAAGCCTTTTTTAATAAATGTATGTATCAATATAGATATAAGTGTTCCACGTCATCCAAAGTACTAGCCCTGTTGGTGAATATGTAAGTCAGCATTCTTTCATATTTCATTAGAATAGAAATAACTTCGTGCACCACGAATCAAATAAACTGGACTTGCCTTCCCGGTCACATGCCTTCTATATACTAGTAAATGTACTCTGTACTTTGTCATAGTGATATGTAATTTGTTTATATACGTCAGTTGGTCTGCTCATATCATTGACGATAAACGAAGTGATATTTTGAATATACCATCTATTCTTATCATTACTGTGAGTGAAATATACATGTAGCAGTATCGTTGATTTATAAGTGCGAGTACAAGTACTAAGTATTTATTGACAAACTTTTCAAGGTTGTGCTCTTAGTTAACATGACAGTCAACAATGTTCAACAAAGTTTAAGCGATCTCTGTGCAATGTGGACCTCCCTGCAAACTTGCCAGATAATTAGTCCTGCTGGTGTCCGGTAAGAACATCAATCAATTCAGTGCTATTACAACTGTTTCTCCTTAGGAAGCCGTTTTTATATGATCTTAAATGTTGCTAAGGCAGGAAAATCTGAATAAAACAAATGTCATGTTCAAGATGCAGACAAACCAATGTCATGTCTTTTATCACTCTTCATAAGAGACATGATCGCATAACATGGACATAGATATTACAACAGGTTAACCGAATAACAGTGTTACGTCACACGGCCGCATTGGAATTGCGGAGGAACCATTGAATGTCCACCATCTTCGAACCACATTGTATTCTTTTCTATGCATTACAAACATTACATCGCTAGTGACCTTTGGGAAATGTGACTCATTTAGCCTTTTCACAAAGATAAACGTGATACTCAGTATACTCGGAATATTATGGAAGGTGAATTGACCGACAAGAGATCACTTCCGTAATAAAGAATCCTAGTGGTTTTGAAATTGGTTGCTTTCAAGCAATTCAACCACAAGCAAACGCTTCACCTGATTTCTAAAGACGACTTTGAGCCGCTCCTTTTTCAGAAGTCAAATTTTGTTACATATTAACCTACGAGGGTTTGATTTGGGTTTGATTTATAAGGCTTAACGTCCTATATGCATCAAAGGTCATTTGTATGTAATGTATACGTGTATTCAATATAATGTAAACTTTATCTATTTTACACATTTCAAACAAGTATTTAAAACTTATATTAATCACTTTTGTTGATCCGGAAGATATCGCGAGGGGAAGGGGTCTTAATATGGGAGGAAACCGGAGTATCCGGAGAAAACTCACCTGGTCGGGTAGGTGACTCCATACATGTTCACGTCCGATCAGGGAAACGAACCCCGGCCGCCTTGGTGAAAGGTAAAGGCAAGTGCGCTATCCACTACGCCACCCAACCACCCAAATGTGTGTATTTATGCTGGATGTAGGGTAGGTTGATGTATTTGCCTCCTTGTGATAGCGCGGATCTGATGCCGACTTTATAGTGCTACCTCACTGAATAACTGGTCCGAAGGCACCCAGTACAGTATTCCACCCGGTCACATTATTATGTGATTACCCTAACAACTTCTATATTTAAGAACTTTGGTGTGTACTCAAATCGGTAAACTTTATGTAATTACAAAAAAAGCGTTATTTAGCCTTGTATAAATTCCGTTCAAAGAACGCTAATCGATATGTTTCTTCTCATTTCTTTATTCCATAAGCATGACACTTGGTTGTTTACACCTCTGTGACCTTTCAGTATTTTAGTTATAAAAAGTTCATGAGTTGGTTAACCGTTTGGTAAATATATTGACTTCAGGCGGGTGAATTCATTGTTCTTGTAAAGTAGCATGCGTAGGAAGTACCCGTGTCATAAGTACAAATAACTTGCACATTTCAAGAACTCAAAATAATTCTATAAAAATTGGAAGACATGATAATAACATTCAGGCAGTGTGAAATGCACTAGTAGAACAACTCTAACTCGGCTAGATATGGAGTTATTTCTATGTTTTGCAAAGACGTTATTAAGCATTTAAGGTAAATTTATGAGTTGTTATGCTTAAGATAAGAAATTAAACGTAACTCCCGCTTCACTTGATTATGTTATTCCCCTTTCATGGTTCCTCTGGAGTTCCAAGAAGATCCTTAATCATAACACTGTATTCAATTGGGCTCGAGACACCTACGGGAAAAGGATTATATAGGAAAGAAAGAAAATAAAAACATAACAGATGGAGAAGTGGAGAAGTAAAACATATTTACACGTGTTTATGCCATAACATGAACGGTAAAAAGGGGCCGCGGAGCCCAAGTGGATAGGGCGTCTGGCTTTCTGCTACCACTAGCCTTCCACCTCTGGGTTGCGGGTAAGAGACCTACGTGGGGCAGTCGCCAGGTACTGGCGGCAGGTCGGTGTTTTTTCTCTGGGTACTCCGGCGTTCCTCCACCACCAGAACCTGACACGTCCTTAAATGACCATAGGAGGTAAAACACAAACAAACCAAATAACATCAACGGTAAAACATTTGCATTGTTTCATTGTTTGAAATATATTTCAGAACAAATATGGAACGCTTTTTTATTTAATTACTGCTACATAACCACTGATGTCCATGATCTATAGCATATTGTTACCAGGATTGGCTTAATAGTGGTGCTTCTTAATACAGCTGTACTGTTGTGGAAGGTTTGCATTCATTCATTCACTGATGGATATCGCTATGTGCGAGTTATTTAGTCGACATGCTACAATAAGTTCTCCAAATGTCGAGCTAGAAAGACAAAACTTTGAAAAACTTTACTTGCCACTTGAGGCTTGACTCTATTAAGGTATTTGACCTCCCTGTTACACTTCTTTGCTATCTCCGTCACGAAAAATTTCTCAGACACACGCATGCGCGGTGCTTTACTTACGAGCGATTATGTATAAGTTGTTTACGGCTCGTAAAGTTTAATCTTGGCTGTGTTTTTACAATTATTCAATATTTTATAAACACTTTTAATTAGCGTTATTAAGAGAAAATGTTAGTTATGTGGCATATCTTCCAAAACAAAGTTATATTTTATGATATTTTTGACAGTGATTTTTACTATTATCATTCCTTTTATTATTAATTAAAAAGATTAGATCATGTTCTAGTGATAATAATCATAACAAAATAATCAATTTCAATATGCATTAAAATATTCAAAGGAGACATTAGAACCAGAACTATGAAATTCCGTAATACCCGGTATTTATAAATATTTGATTATAAACAGATATTATCCAAACGATCAATAAACAATATATTTTTTCTTAATATCCACGAACGCAGCCTATCTACATGTGTACTAAAAGGTAAGATAAAGCAATTTCAAATCAGTAACTTTGGACTTACTAAATAGTAAAATGTAAATCATCATCTCCAGTATCACCGTCAAACGGGATATACTTAAAAAATAAAAATTCTCCATTTTTAAATAAAAAGGTATACATTTCACTGGACCTTTTGACATAATATCAGGTTAATGTCTTCCATTATTTTATATATGAATATTGTGCAACTTAATTAAATTTCCCGATGTCATGATAGGTACAGACATCATCGCATAAGGATTGAACGGGGTATCTTTAATTAGAAGACTGTTCAATTACCTCCCGATATAGCTTCAGGTAGAGGCGTAGATAGATTGAGGCCTACACACACTATCTAGAGCTGGCCACTCTCATTCGGATGTAGCTGTATACATTGTATTTTTCGTTATTTTTATGAACACTCACCAGACATCATTGTTCAATCTTTTGGCTATAAGTAGCTCTCTAAAGTCCTCTCTTTACATTTTACTCTCCTTGTTGACAAGCAATCTCTGAGACTTGCCGTAGACTTGAAGTTGCTATACATATTGAAAGGATTTACTTTAAACACTTATTAAAGCATAAAACGTTTATTGTAGCCAAGAATTGTCAGTTAGAAACTTTATAAATGGTTTGTAAAAACTTTTTCACTTTTGTTTGAACTCAATATTTTTGAACACTTTGGACACCTATCTTGACGAGCTATCAAATGAGAACACGAAAATTGTATTGTTTTGGTTTAAACTTTGTTTTATTCAAATTTTGTTTAACAATACATCGAAATACATGTTTTATAAAACAGAAAAGGAAACAAAAACAAGTGTCGTGACACTTATGTAAATTTGTTACCTGCTTAGTAATCAGCTTTTCAACACTAGCTACAAGAATGAAGTAATATGTACAATAGAATAATTACGGGAATAGGGGAGGTATTGTTTTGTATTGTGTTCTAACAAATGTATTTTCTGATTACATAAATCTCCTTGCAGATTATATTGAATGAATCTTTTTGTATTGAATGCGTTTACCTTATATTTTATTTTCCCGGGTAAATTATTTCCCGGATTCCTTGATTTGAATAGGAAAATATAGGAATTATTCAATATTTTCCCGTTTGGTGTTTTAAATAACAGAAGGTAGTAAAAGAAAAGTATTTTGAAATGCGATGCAGATCTCCACTTTCGAATATGTTGCTTCTCTTTATAGCGACCAGTGAAATGTATCAACATCGCTTGGATATATTTCTGAACGGAATAGGCTATTATGGCTATGCAGCTCATAGTGTGTCTAATTGGACGGTCTGATGTCAAATTTTTTTCAAGCGGCAAACCCAAAAGAAAGAAGCTTTTAGTAACTAGTGAATTGGATGGTAAAAAAAACACCATTATAAACATTTTTCTTATGTATAAGGAAAAATAATATTAATATACTGATATTATTTAGTTAGCAATTATACTAAACCTTCTTCTGGGATGAATTACTAAGCGGTAAATTATTAGTACTTGACTCGTAAAAGTATTTTTTTGAAGCTATATTTATCGAAAGTTAGCCTCGTTTTATAATTTATGAGGTATGTCTTTGACAACGTCAACAAATACGTTTCAAATTCCATTTTCAATTATGTATGATGCAAATTGACAATTATTCGTATACAAATCTAAAAGCGCGATGTTTACTGCATGGATACATTTACTTTTAAACAATTCATGTCAGCAAAACCGTAATTGAACAAAGGAAAGATTGTCAGGAAGAATCTTAAAAGGTTCCAGGAGAATAAGACAATTTGTTCCGAAAGAGTAAGCGTTCTATGCTTTAATCTAGAAACAGTTATTCTTGACATGTTTTTTCCGCATTATTTAGTCAATATCATTGCTTTTAGCTTTTGAATTACATCACATTTCCGCTAACGTTGAACTCTCCCAAATCGCCGGTGCTTGTCGACATATTTAGCTGGTAACCCCTCAACAGTCTCGTTATCAGTCTTTCCATTTTCGTGACACCCATTCAAAGCAAAAACAAAAAAACAATGTTTATGCGGATTCACGTAATACTACTTTAACTTTAGCCTCTTAAAATATAGGAATTTATCAATTGTTGTATCTGTTATATATTGGTTGTTTTCTTCTTCTTCCAATATCTAACATCTCCCCGTTCCTCCAAAACAAATCAACATATGATCAATTCTACTTATGATAGCAAATGATGGCATGGCGTTCAAATGTAACATTACAGTATTTCGAGACCATTCATACGGGAAGCTGTTGTCACTAAATATAGTTTTTATATAGCTTTAAGCGTTCCACGTCATTCATATTATTGCCCTGTTGAGAGTAGAACGCAATCAACCTTCGTTCATATTTTATACGAAACTACTATCCTTCTCCTTTGGTCGACGCTTCCTATGACCTCAGCGTATACTACTGAAAACAACAGGACAAGTCGAGTATGCAGTTATGATAACTCAAGCCTTTGTTTACTTTTCATCATTGAACACGTTACCGTGGTTCTGAACATCACCATAACCATAATTCAACCGAATACATCGCTACGTGACATTAAGGGGACTCTAGAGGACCTATTTGGTGTCTACCATATTCGAACGTTATCAGTGGATTCAACGAAAAGTGATCCTACTGACCTTTGGAGGTCATCCACGATATCCAGGGGTTACGCTCACTTTCACTCTCTCCACCTCTAGAATATGTCATAGTAAAATTGAAGACACGAAGATATCGAGGATGTTTTTTATACTTAAAAGAATAACTGATAAAGTTGCGCATTTAACTCTTTTTAGCCTGTTCGTACAGATTAAAACGACGTTCCGAAAATTTGGAATTTCATGAAAGTCGAATTATTTTGCTAATAAAGAGTTAATATTAAACATATACACCAGTAATGTCCTAAACCAAACGTCCATCAATGACAACATACTGCCTTACTTCAAATAAAAGATCATCCTAATAGTTTCTTATTATTGTTCTACCTGATTACAAGTTCTTTAATAACACCAGCACAACTTAGATGATCTTAGAGTTGCTACGTTTTCAACAAAAGTGATTACGCTGGCGAGATGAGCACGGACGCTCTACCTATATATTTTCCAATTTTACGAATGACGAATCACTATAAGCCTGCTTCGTTTTGAAATTTCTCATGAATATTGAGTGAATTGGTGAGAAGATATTGTTGACTTCTGAAGCAAGCTTTTCCGATAAACTGTTGGCATTCCAATGAGAACATTCGCTTCTCCTGACCGGCATGTTTTCGTTTTCATAGGAGGCTGATTGCATTGACGAGAAATATCTCTCAAACTAACGTCGTCGTCTTTATGCGAAAGGGTGACTCTTGGCTAGTACCAATCCCGGATTGAGAGATAACCGGCTTTGTAGACAGAGAGGTAGAAAAACACATCATAGTAGCCCTGGTACATCAATGCTAGAAATTCATTTTACAGTAATTCAAATACAGTGACAAGATCAGACAATTATTGTCGACTACATGTTTTCCTTTAAATGGCAGTATACTAATCTGTCTGTCTGTCTGTACAGTAAGTAAAATTGTTTATCTAATTAACAACAAAAATAGACAAAAGTCTCCATGATATTACTTTTCAGGGATTTTACTTGTTAAGGTGATCTGATGTTATATTAATTCAGTTGTTTTTTTAAATTTGTAAATAATATCAAATATATACAAACCAATTATCCAAATACAAATACTTTGTTTTATCACATTCTTTGCCAAAGCAATGAGATGATTCAATGCGGCGGCTTTCATTCCTGGTGTGTCTCCATCTGATATTTCTTGTCTTCAGTTCCTAGATATCAGCACCAACCAGACAGGCAGCACTGTTAAAGTCGTTAATACGCATGACTATCGAAGTAGGCGGAGTTCTATCTGTCGACGAGCATTGCATTTTCCAATTAAGTGACAGAAAGTACCTGATATTGTTCTTTTTAACATTCGTGGATCCGAACAGTTTGTGGCTAACATCCACTATACCTAGAGCAAATATCCTTCCAACGGACTGCGGTTTAATTCCTCTAAAACAACCATGCATGTCAAGACGATCTTTGTCCGGGTATTGTACCTAGTTTTTGTCTTGATGCGTGTTTTCTCAATGGGAATTGTATCACCGAACGCACACATGAGCACTGTTCAATTAGATATAACATACTCAGTGGCATTTAAAGAAATTTACAAAACAACTGCACAAACGTTGTACCAATGTATGGAATACTGTTACGCTCTAAAACTCTGCAAATCCTTCTCCTTCTGGAAGAGTGATAACTCATGCAGCTTGCTTTATGAAGATCTTATTGATGCGACCATGCTTTTAGCAGGAGAAAAATCTGTGCAAAGGTTGAAAATACCAGAGGTAGGTGAATCTTCGAGCATTGCATGTTTTATGTGTAACACGTCTGATCGTCTTTACTATCGAGATGTTCTTCATCACAATCACGAAATCATGGTATTCAAATGTGTTTCCGTTTTTGGCCGTGAAAATCAGCTTGTCATCTCCTGGGAAGATAACATCGTGCAGAAAAGCACGCGATACAACACATTAGCTTTTGTTAAGTAACATGCCAGATTACTATCGGTATAATTTTGACCGAAATATTAGGTTGAGCAACATAAGTATCCCTACAGTGCGGGTTTGACGGAGGGATCCAAATCCCGAAGTTTGATTGTTTTTGGTTGTCTAACACGAGACTATGCTGAGGGTTAGACAAAAAATAACAACCGTAGGAGGATTATATTATGCATGAATTGTTATATCCACGAACTAGTCCCTAAATATTTGTGTCCAATTCTAACCCAGCCATACTCTGTGTCATGGTCTACTTTTGTTTTCACTCATTTATTATTTGCAATATATTATGGTCTACTCGTCTTCAATATTGAACATGTCCAAATGATAATGTCACCACTACTATCATTAAAAGGATCAAACTTTCGGGACAAATTTGGAACCAACTAAAATAAGAACACCATTTTAAATGAAAATAAGTTACAATATCTTTGATTTCAGTTTTTTTTATAACAGGATTTCTCTAAAACAATTTTTTTTTAAAAAATTGTATTCCCCTTTTGCCTTTTCTGGTCTCTTTTATTCAGCTAATTCAAGGAAACTGTGCAGATCATGCATGTGGTATGGATGAGATGTGTGTGACGTCACCGAAAGGATACGATTGTATCAAGCATCGTAAGTCATCAACGTTTCAATCATTAAGTTTCTTGTCTTGTTGAATGGCGATAACATTATAGTTCATAGTCCTCAAATGTTTGCCAATATAGGAGAATAACGCCGAATTGAGATCGTTATAAGACAAACGTCTCTATAATTTGGACAGTTGTGGGTTTTGCTTTCCTATGCTAGATACGTATAACTTATTTGAACTTATTTACTCCACAATTTTCACACGTTACACATAAGAACTAGTCGTTGACAAAAACAAAAACATAGCATAATCAAAATGCACTATTATTAAATCAGATGTACTTTAAAAATATCAATTTCTTGTTCACTGAAATTCAGAAATTTCTCTTTGAAGCGTTAAGGTAGAGTGCCCAAGATCTCTTTGGTGTCTACGAAGAATAGTTTTGGTTTTTTTTATATCATTTTGCCTTTGAGTTTTGTATTTTGACATTAGCAGCTGCAATTATCGATATACATAATCATTAATATATTTGCAATGTATGTCGATATGGTTTAAATTAATTCCCCATAACGATATGACACAACACGTTCGTAAATATGTTCTTTCATTGTTTGAATTTTGTTAAGGCCCGTTCGTGGGTTTGAGGATATTCTATGCATAACAAATATATAAACTTAATTTGTTGCATTTAATATCGTGGTTCCATAGCAAAACATGAACCACGAATTTTATTACAGACCAACATGTCATGTTTTTCTAGTTTAGTGTCATATATTTTTGTATTATCGTTGATAACTAATACTTGATACACAAATGAATATTTTGGAATGAAGAGTTTTAAATAATTGACAATACCTTACCTTCCGATATTATTGATAAAAAAGGTAAGAATTATCTCTAACGTTTAAAACAGTATGTAGTGAAATAAAGAAAATTAGCATAGCTTTTAACATCAATAATCAATGTAACAGTTTTACACCGTTACACTCCATTTCCGAGAAAACCACTTTCGCCTCAGCGGTTGTAAGTGATAAATATGCATCATTCGAATGGTTCCTGTGGGTAATACAATCCGTTTGTGATAATAAATATTTGTATGTTTTGCGCAATAAAAGTTACGCACTCTCATTCTTTAAACTAGTTAGATCAAGTTTTCGCTAGATGCAAATGACATATTGAGAGATTATTGAAAATGATGGGAATAAAATTGGGTTAAAAAAGCAGATGAGAAAAAGGAAGACAAAATAGTGATCGAAGGAGACAAAGGTTGTATAAAATAGATTGGAAGTTTTTAAAACTCATGTGGTTCACTAAACGTTATGAATATGGAAACATCATACTTTAATGAGAAAAATGGATATTGGTTTATTTTAAGCGAAACGCTTTAAGTCTCCAAGTACTTGGCTACGTATATGCTAATTGGAAATACCCCTATAAATTCATGTGTACATACACCATCATTGAAGCTCTAGCTGTCCTCAAAATCATGTATAAACAAAAAGGTTGAGGGTATTTTTCAAAACATCATGCAATGAATAAACCAAAATTCATAAACAAGTGCATATAATGATAGCAAATATTCCCAAGATATATAAGATCTTACATGAGTTTCCATTTCATATGAGATTCATGAAACGAGTCTAAGAATTTTTCAATTTAGCGAGCCTCTGGCGAGCTTAAATGAAAAATTCGTGACGAGCTTCATCAATTTCATATGAAATGAAAAACGAATGTAAGATCCTTTATATCACATAATCAAAATTTGTGGCATTAATTCGTGTGAAACAACATTTGTTTTGAAACCTTGAATGTAAAAAGCCGCCATTTTGACTCCAGTGCGTGAGTCTGTGACGTCATGTACTTGTCCTAGGCGTGACCCCACAATTGAAACAATTGAAACTTACAACCAATCACAGGGCTGATATGTCATATTACATGGGTTAATACGCAAAAAATATGGCATCGATATATTCACTGGATAACATAGTACATGATGTGATAAAGAAAAATGTTAGCTTGAGAATCAAGTTCCCCTGACAAAAAGGTTATATTCAAACGGACAATGCTTCATTTGTATATCAAACTTTCTTCCTCGAAACGGGCGTATAATACAAACAAAGTTGACGGTTGAGAGGAATTTGTACTGATTAAATATATACAAAACTCTCACTTTATTTTAAGCATATAGCACAGTTAGATGCCCAACAGACTGGAGCCAGATGGGCGATATTTGTACGTTGATATTGCCGGATACATCCGAATCCTGGAGTGGAGCCAAGGTAATGTCTTAAAGCTTACCATTAATTGTGATGTCTTAAAGAGTGTAGTTTTTCAAGTAAAACATGAAATTTCGGCTTGATAACAATTAAAAAACAAAATACACAATCAATGAACAAATAATGTGTTTGTTACGCGATGTCTTTGTTTGTGACATCAAAGAATACCTAAGTCTATAACTGAGGTTCCAAACCACAATGTTAAGGGATTTTGCTCTGAAGTCATTTGTTTTTACTTCTAAACTTCTCACTGTATTTAACAGAATATTTCATGGTAACCTGTTAAATAATATAAGGGGATATTTATTTATTATTATATAATATAATATATAATATTTCATTATGAATAAAGCAATATTAACATTTCCGACTTTAAAAGTTTCAATAAAATACTTGTACGGAGGTTCTATCGAACTTTTAAATCTATGTTGAGACATGTTTTTGTCCTAACCTACGAGAACTACGAAAAGCCTTCTTAAAATTGGTATTTGTTCTAAAGTCGTATTAAATAATTTCTGATTAAAGATGTGTATTTAGACATACTAATAGTGCAGGCAACGCTTAAAGATCATTTGTTTCATTTTGGTTTTCCTTTCTTGGGATGGTTAATGACGTCGTTTTGTTTTGTTAGGGTAATCCATTGTCCCTGGTACTACCTGTTCGTATCAACGTTTCATTTATTATCTCGCAATCCTGTCAAACTCTTGACATCTTTAATATCGCACTTTACAGCAAAACAGAGGCTCATCTTATCATCTTTTAATTTATCACGTGGTATCATTATTGGATTGAACTCGCGGATGCATGTTGTAATCAAAACGCGCATGCATAAACGTTTAAACAAAGCAATATATATGGGATCTGACATGAGTTTCCATTTCATATGAGATTTATGAAACGAGACTAAGAATTTTTCAATTTAGCGAGCCTCTGGCAAGCTAAAATGAACAATCCGTGACAAGTTTCATCAATTTCATATGAAATGAAAACGAATGTAAGATCATTCTTTATCACATAATTTCGTTTTATGAATCCTTGAAATGTAAAAAGCCGCCATTTTGACTCCAGTGCGTAAATTTGTGACGTCATTTACTTGTCCTAGGCGTGACGTCACAATTGAAACAATTGAAACTTACAACCAATCACAGGGCTGATAGGTCATATTTCATGGGTTAATACACAAACAAATATGGCATGGGTATATCCATTGGATAACACAGTACATTATGTGATAAATACGGTATCTTATATTTCATATATACATTTTAGGAGGTCTGCGCCGAGACTAACGGATCTATATTATTTGAATCGCACGCGTATGCGAGGGACCGCTTTCTCCACATATATGACTCGGGTACCTGTTGTAAGTTTCGTACCTTTAATGTATCGTATACTGTTAGTTTAGACGAAACTATTGGATAAGAATTGAGTCTAACTATAATCTCATAGTATGTGGTGTCTTCCATAAAATGCATAAATTGTACTTTGTTAAAGATTTTGGACCACCAAATGTATTAAAATATAGTATTCCTAACCCTCGGTGGTAAAATGACCTATCATTATTATTTCATTATTAGCATAACCTGTCTAAACAATGTAAAGCACATCCTGAATCTGTTATCAAAATAAGAACACTATTGCCTTTCCATAAACAGATGTTGTGTCATATTATTTTCTGAAACAAGATAAAAAATGTAACAACGCGACGGCTATCTGGATTGGTTTGCGATACTCAGATGTCCAGGAAGAATGGGTTTGGGAAGGAAGTGGAAAAGCTGTCAAATCAAACGACTGGACTTATTGGAAGCCAAACCAACCAATTCTTAATGGCAAGAACTATTGTGTGGCGAAAGAGTTAGCATCACCAGGATATTGGGTCGCATTGAACTGTGACATTGAGATTGCTTTCGCTTGCCAGGTCGAGTAAGTGTTGTTTTCATTTCTTATATGAAATATAAGTTTAAGTAATGCGGTATAAATGTCGTTATAATGAAAATGACGTCACAACTGCAGGACGGAAAACTCGATTCTATTCATGGACAAATGAGTGACGTTGGGTAAAGTTAGCTGTTATCACATAAGTGCAATAGCAATGAAACGTATGTGGTCATTTAGGATGGTCAAAAATAAATACAGTTGTATACATTATCAACACAGTCCACCACTTATTATTTTAATATTCGAATCTGGTATATTTACCATCCTGTCAATATGATCAAATATTTTGAAATGAACATCATACGTATTCTCTGTATCCCTTGCAGTTCTCCAGCCTATTGGACAAACTAAACGACAAATTCCACTACAGTACGCTCCCGTTATTAATGTGTCCAATGAATGCGAAGCTATGAAGAGCACAATAATTACTAGAAGTAATAGGGCGCGATTTCAAAACGTATTTAAACCCACATTATCTCAAGAGTAAATGTCAGTTACATCATCAAATACTGTGTAAAACTGATATATATATATATATATATATATATATACAAGGAAGTCAACACACAAGGGCAAGAGTAGGCTACAAGTTGTCGGTGTGAAATACAACGCAAGACACCTAAACAACACCAAAATTGAAGTAACAACAAAAAACAGGAATCGAGGAGACACCAAACCAACAATAACAACAGAAACCGATTATATACAAAAACAAAAAGATAGCAACAGCAGCCGATGATACACCAACTCAAAAGAAATCAAGAATCCATTCAAGGGAAGTATGAACAATTAAGTGTTTAAGACGCAGTAAACAAAGCGTATAACTGGATACCAGCTTGTTATGAAAACTATCACATTATTAAACGACGATAGTAGACTAGTAGACAGAAAATCCTGACTGCGTTTTGAGATGAGTCATCAGGATGTGCCAATGTATAAAGACCAGAGCTGAGATCATGCTCACGGATGAAATGTCATTGTAACCCAATAATCTTTTCAGAAACGCGTAGAAAACGTTTGGGTAAAAATTATCAACGAAATGGCCATTCTTGTTGCCCAGGGACATACTTGGAACCAATAAAATCTCGCCTAAATTTTAATAATGCTCGTGTTTTCTCCATTTCATGTATTTTAACACTGTCTGGTCAGGTTGTCCTGAGGCTTCTCTAGACAGACTATCAAAAGCTCTAAAGCGGGCTGCCAGATTGATTTTAGGTGTATCAAATGGTGCTCCTTCATATGAAATGTTCACAATTTTGAAATTCAAACATTGAATATAACAATATTTAAAATTTAAAAAGTCAATTGTGACTTAAAAATGCATCAAGCGTATGGTACATCATTATCTTTCCAAAGATTTGATTTTGGCTGACAGTGTTCATTAATGTTCTACTAGGCACGCATCCAGTAAAACTAAATGAGTCCCAAGACAAAAACAACTCTTTCTTCAAAACAGTTTTATGTATCTGGCAGTCAACAATGGATTAAACTCCCAAATGAAATAAAAAATGAGACTTCTTTTTCTATGTTCAAAGCTTGTACGCCATTATTTGAACTCTTCAAATAATTATCATTTTAGATTTTTTCCAATGCTGGAAAATGTTTACTTTATGCTATATTAGCGTATAACTATGTCAATTTTCATACTTTATTTTGTTAGTATGTATGTACATTTGACCTGTGTCTTTTAATGATACTCTATATGCATGACCTGTTGTGCATTCTATGATAATTTGAAATATGTATCTATGATAGATGTGTCATAAATCTAATATAACATTTTGTAAGCAATCATGTATTTTAACACCTACATGTGTACCCTGTTTTACTAGCAACATGACCCTGTGGTAGAACAGCCTTGGCTAAACAGGTTCTTTTATATTCATGAAATACAGTTTATTTTTAAATTATTATCAAAACCAGAACCACGGATAACGGTCACTCCCAGATTGTTATGAATTTAATTCATCATTAAAAAAAAAAATCAAATCTAACGATCAGGAGATTATATTCATTGTTCTTTATGTGCATAAACCATGTCTATATAACATATAACATATCTGGTATGGACGAATGTAGTGAGAAAAATCTGATATCATAGTAGTTCGTGTAAACACGGCGCAAAACAAACTTCAGGTGACGCGGTATATATTCGTATTTATAACCAGGGTACGAACATTTTGTATCAATGTTCTGTCACATTTCCACCCGGTTTCCATCTTTGACTTTTTTGTTATACCTGGTCGAGTTGGTGTGACCCCGTCCGCTATTTCGACGTACAGATACACCACTCGAAGTTTTTTTAACGCCGTTTTTACACGAACTATGCTGACATAAGATTTTTCTCACTACATTCGTTCAGATTTTTAGTATCAATTTACTTGACATCACGTATTTAAGATGAATTATTTACTATAATTAGCCTTCGGTTACTAGCTAACCGAGAGGGTTTTCAATTACAACAGCATATTTTATATAACTTCTTTTTGTTTATGTATTTTGTATTGTATCATTGTCTCATGGTGACTGCTTTATGTTGTGATATGTAAATTTCAATGTTTCTGTCTTGACGAAGGGGCAGATCGCCCTGAAATTTTTAGAAATGTCTTTGTCTGCACTGTCGTTATTACTCATTTGCCCATATACCATATTTATACTAGTATATATGCATTGAAAGATAGGTAAAACAAAGCCATAAAACTAGTAACATTGCGATATAAGACAGGAAACCTTTATCTTAAAGTAAGTAAATCTTTATATCCAGTATCACTGGTATACAATTTGCAATTAAAATTCCCCATTTGTAAAAATAAAACGGTTTAAATAACGCGGAACCTTGTGACATAACAACAAATCAATGCCTCCCAAGGATATAACAAGAATATCATATATAATCCAATGCAGCTAATGTTATTATTGCCATATATAAAAAATTCATTTAAGCAACTGAACATTCCGATTGAACGGTGTTTCTTGTTTTACTAACACTCAGTTTGGCTTTATGCTTTATCCAGGTTGGGGCATGCATTTACTGTCACTGTAATGGGGTTTTTTGAGTTTTTCTTAAACCTATTTTATTTATTCATCATACCTATTGATTAAAGAACGACGATAGTTTCAAAACATTTTATTATTTAAAAAATGTAAGTTAATATGATTATCCCAAAAGATCCATATCTATTAAGTCTTCAATCTTCATCGACGACACTCGCTATGTAAATCTAGGTCAGAGCAAAGTAATGTCATGTCCTGACATCGATATCACACAAAGAAATAGCATATTTCCCCTGAGATCATGATGGCCACCATACAACTGGTGCTGTACGTTTTTCCGTCAGCAGTCGACATGTATCAGGATTAAAACTACTTTCTGTAAAACCAGGAGGATGACAAGTTTCATAGAACATGTTTTTAATTCATCTTTATTTTATCACTTAGCTTGTTATTTAGCTCGAATCCCTTAACAAGCGGTCTACGTTCAGGTGTTTGTAATCTTACCTTATGAATCATAGTTATTCTTTAGTAACACTGTACTATATAACTCGGGTAGGAAATAATGTTTAACGTCCTGTCAAATACCAGAAACAGATAAACAGTGGTGCTCTTTATAGTGATGGTTTAGTGAGGGTCGAAAATCGTTAAAGCACGACATCGTTATTGCGCTACACAAGATGAACATGTATCCACACAGACCCGTATAACGAAAAGGAAAACCCTCTTTAGACTTATATTGGTCTCAAGACATTGAGTCATGACTCATATTATCCGCTGTTGCGATAGTGTCAGATGGGAGTTTTTGTTGTCTGAATAGAATTAATTTCCCTGTCAGATCGTTTGCAGTCTTGTAACTTTTGTGGGTTATTTTTTATGACCTTTCCAGTTATAGCCATTTATCTAAAGTGTTCACAGGATCATGTCCATCCTTTTACATCACCATCATTCGAAATGTGTATCTTATTTTTAAAGTATGTAAAACCTTAGTTGTCGTCCTTCCACAAAAATAAATATGGAAGATATTGATATTGCTTGTTTTGTTTTTATTTTTCAAATATTTGAAATAATTATTCTAGATGTGAAGACTACACATCTGTTTAACTACAGTGAAATTTACGTTCTATTGTTTCGTCATATGTTGAATTTGACGGATTTTGATGTTAATTATACTTGTACAGTGAAAACATAAAGGACCTAACCGGGATGATTTCAAAATCAGGAAGTATGACGTATGAATGAGTTCAATAATATTCATCACTTTAGAAACATGTACATGTTTGTGTAGAAAGAAAAACTTTGATAAGTATGAATGAGGTATATTCACTAACACTCAAGACAATTATTACAACGAATTTGGCTTGTGAACAAAAGCACATAGCGCATACATAGATCACCCAAGTCGGAATGGTGCACTATTCAAACGACAACAGCTACTGTTTAAACAATATCACAGAAATGGCGGTTTCCAAACGAGTAAAGGTTGGTTATCATGTTTATCTTACTTTCGCTATTTGATTTACAAATTGTTTAAAGACGCGATTTTTACCGAGTGTCTTTACAATTTGAAAATAACATGCGAGCGTTAGATAAACATAGTAATCAACCAGAACTAGTTTGGAAATCTTTTTTCTCCAACAACATTCTGATATTATATGTTGAAAACCATAAATTTCTCTTTGGAACACATTATTTCTGTTTCTGAAATTACGTCAATGGTGGTACCCACTAATGTTGCGTGACATTACATCACGTATTTTGATTTGGAAAAAAAAATGTATAAATGATATTTTTTTTAATGCGTAGTGTATATGTGCTATTGAATCGTTTTAGCTTTCATTTGGATTGATAGGGATTGAAGCAGGATTTTCCAACAGTAAAAGATGCGAAGCATGAGAATGGAAATATTAACTTACACAAACATATTTCTGATATTTCTAAACATAAAAGATCTTTTTACACAACCAATACATTTTTCTATGCGACGTTTCGATGACTAGTACGATATGTACACTGTCACCTTCATCAGACAAATGACCAATGAAGCGTATGCACACAAAGGTGTAAAATGTGTACGAGTTGTCCATAAAATCGATGTCGACTTCGGCTACGCTGGAAACGTATGTACAATAGTTGTGATATATGTACCGGAATGACTCAATTCAGCTACGCTTTGTTAACGCTTGGTCATAAATGTGCGAAAGTCTGTGCCCTAAAACGGGTAAAAAAACCAGTGTCAAAGTAAGGAGAAGAACAAGAAAAGGTCAATCAAGGATAAGAACAAAACCAAGTAGTCATTCCGTATATAAAGGGTATATCCGAAACCATCCAGAGGATATATCACGGTCATGGCATAGCAACAGACAAGAAGCCCCACAAGACGCTTTGCAATATCCTGGTACACCCTAAGGATAAATCACCTAAAGAAAACGTCGCAGAATGCGTATACAAAATTGGATGCAAAAACTGCGACGCGTCGTATATTGGAGAGACTGGAAGGCGATTTGGGGTCCGCCTTAGTGAACACCGGAAAGACACAGAAACCCAAGAAGGTAGGAAATTCACCAGATCTGAAAGAAAACAGTCGGAGTCCCAGATAAATAAATCGGCAATCACAGACCATGCCACACAGAAAAACCATGTGATTGACTGGGATAACTCCAAAGTTTTGGACAGAGAGAGCAATCTGTTCAAGCGGCAGATAAAGGAAGCCATCTGGATACGCCGCAGTGGGCCAGTTCTAAATCGCGACTAGGGGGCTCAAAGACTCACGCACATCTATGACCAAGTGTTAACAAAGCGTAGCTGAATTGAGTCATTTCGGTAAATATCATCGAAACGTCACATAGAAAATGTTATTGGTTGTGTAAAAAGAACTTCTCATAAAACATATTTCTGGTTTATATCTATTCAGTATTCCGAGTATGAGCAGAAGGAAAACTATCACGAGTCATCACATATCAATAAGCATTTATCATCATTTCAATAAGAAATTATTCAGTCTATTGACTTGACGTGATAGCGTTTTCACATTCCCGGTCGTTTTGTGGGGAGGTAATGACAGGTGATCTACGAGAAGATCCTGAAATAGAACAGAACAAATATAACACACACCCTATATAATTAATTCCTAATTTTAAAATGTATCATAATTGTTATAAACATGCAAAAAGTACACCGTCTTCCAAATAAATTGAGTATCCTTCAAAGGGCCATAACTCTGCTAAAACTATGCGTAAAGTTCTGAGCCGATTACATGTCCATGTTATTTATGTATTAAATATTTGTATCATATTTCATTTCAATTTCAACAGATTTTATTGACAAAAGAAGTCGACAGGATTGGACATCAGGCATTGCCTATATAAGGCAACATCCGGTGGTTAATACATTGTTTACATATATTAAAGACATAAGCATTATAGATACTCAAAGGGGAAGTAACTCCTCAAAAGCAGATCATATAAAATTGATGTGTAAAGATAGTTACCCTTATAATTGAGGACTAGTAATAAACAAGTTTCCCAAAAAAAGATGTATTTGTATAATATTTCAGTAATATACATTTATTATAGAACGATAACAAAAATATATTAACGCATTAGACTTATTTGCAAATCTACACACCTTGTGCTGCTGGTGGGCTTTCATTGTTTTCTGCGACAGGTTGGCTGGGAAAAAATACGAAATGTTAAGCATGAACTAATTTGATATATATTGTACAGGAATAATCATTCATACTGTTTATTTACATTTTCATAATATTAAACTACAAATTAAAACACCGATAAATTTCATTTGACAAAAACTGTAATGTCCACATTGATAACCGATTCTGTAGAAATATTTAACGGATTGCGCATTATAATCTAAGGCAAAGATACCAAGGACTCTGTGTTGTATGTAAATGATAAGGGTTTCCAATTGATGAAAACAATTCTCGGTGTTACTTGTCCATAAACGAAAATAAAGGGTATACATACAAAAGAAATACATTTATATGCTAATTTTTTTCCAAAAATTGTTCGCCATCATGAATCGATATCCGGACCTCTTCATCATAACCCTACTCTTTGCACTTGTTGTGTTACATAACCTTGGATAATTTCAAAATGTTTAAACCCACTTTAATCCTCGCAACCTATAACTGTCTTTGAAAGAATACAGAAAATAACATTTTATTATTTGCAACGACTGTACACATTTGAAAAGTGGCTAGGTAATTTTTTATAATATTATTGTTAATTGCTACCGTTCATTTCCTATAGGATTTGGTTAAAAACGTAACATTTACTTTAAAAATTAATCGGATAAGCACTGCATACATATCACATGTTCTACCTTACTAAGTCTTGTTCCTCTGATGGCGTCTGGATTTCCCTCCGACAGCAACATTTTGTTGCCGTTGTTCGAGTTTTCCAACACAGTAACGCGAGTAGCAGTGTCACTAGGGCAGCATACGGACCAAGTAGGTATACAATCCAGTTCGGATAATAGCCTGACATATAGTAAAGAAAGATGAACATTTAGATACGCAAAACGCTCCTGGATTACTTTTGGAATGAGCTAATGAACAGATTAGCATTGTATGTTAAATTATTTTTTTTAAACTTTTTTGGGGTAATTTTATATATCCATTTAAGATGTATCTATTCTCTTTGACAAAATATACAAACTTAATGTCTATATAACCTTCTTTAATATGGTTTTAATTACGGGGATTTCAAAAAGAAAATACAAAGAATATAGCCAATCTTGCCATGGCCTAATTACTCCTTAGTAAATATATGTGCTTCAATGAAGAAAACAAAATTATGATTTTTTTTGTGTTTTCAACAGTGACACCCCCAAAATTAACACAACCTACCAGATGAGTAGTTCTTTAGTTTCTCCATGACTACAAATAGATGATAGATAGTATAAAAGCAAGGACACAAAGAGTACTTCCACAGTACTTTCACCTGTTTTGAAATCATCAGGGAACAATAAAAAGTATAGTAAGATAGTTCGGAAGAATATATATTATATCTAAAACATAAATGAAATCAATGTGAAATATATTAAACCATACAACTAGAAACAGTTTTGCAAAGATGACTTTATTTTTTGATAAAATTCAAGTAAATATCAAAAGTGCATGTCATTGTTAGTCAATGGTATCTAGTACCTTGCTTCAAACTTGTTACCTGAAAATAATAAGGTTTTTTACCGTGATTGCATTTGAAGAAACACTGAAGCGGTCTCTCTCCAGGAGCTATCGGTAGCTTGCATTCATCTTCGTTGCAGTAATCACAACGACCGTTTAGTGTGCAAAACTGTTCCAAAATATTGCACTTTTCAGTTCCACACTCCACCATGATTTTCTCAGGCAGATCCTCTATACAGGACACATGGTTCCCAGGGATGACACCAAGCAGCAGCAGTAGAATGGTTATATATTTACCTCCATCCTGACCCTTTAAACAATAAATGATAGCGTTGGTATTTAGACATGTTACAGTTTATTTAACAGCTTTTTTTCTACATGTCCCATCGCCTTATATTGTTTCCATACAATTAATTAAATGGAGGAGATGTTAGTTAATGATGACTGTAACACAAAGGGATGATTAACACATTCCGTCACTTTGATTAGTTAAAGTACTAAACTATAGAACATGGTTCCTTGAATATTTCTGACCTTTGATTTTAATCGGCTGCATTACATACATTCATCCGTGATGTAATGATGGATAACGATAACTGAATGTTAGAAAAGATATCGACAAAATGACAAAATAATTGCTTTGAAAATATAGTAACGTTATGAAGCTGGTGGTTTAAGATGGTTCTTCATGATTTTACTAGTCGCTTTAAAACAACAAGCATGACCACTCGACATTGTCATAAAAACGGAGTGGCAGAAGAAGAAGCTCTACAACTCGTGAACATGGCAATTCATATTTACGATGAGCTAGGTAAACATGACATGTAGGTCACATGTTGTGAAGCCTCTCTTTATTATGTTTTGCTCGGACATAAAGATGTTTTGAATGGAAAGGTACCAAAAGCATGCGAGAACTTTAAGGAAGTTAATTTATTGATTTAATAAACCGAAAATACCCGGAGAATTGTAGTAAGAAAACCTTATAAATATGTCCGTTGCAATACACACAAGCTTCATAATCAACTCGATAATAGAGGGTCTGAAATATTCCTTTATCTGATAATATAACTTTGATAAGATTGGCAGAATGCATTCGATTGATATGATAATTAAGTAGTTGTTTCACGTGTTCAAATGTATTAATCCCAATAAATAAACACCCTCTGAAGACTTCTTTGTTATTTTCGAGATAATATATAACAACAGACTAGGCCTACTTATCTGACTTCAGGATTCGTTCCCTAGGTAACACACAAATTGTACCGTCAGTCAATATTGAAATGCCTAATATTTCCACATATGCAAATTAAAAGTGATAAACAAATTACATTTATAACAAATCAACCAATTGGGAATGCATTCTACCATATTAACTTAGGTATAAGCATTTTATGTAATTAGAATTTTATCTATACATGATAAACTGAAAATGATGTGTACATGTTATGAAACCGTTTGAAACTCTTGCAGTGTGCACATTGGTCTATTACAGTTAATCTTTAAACGCTATACGATATACAAAGGCGATTATTCTATTTAAGGTTTCAAATGCATCTATTTAACATTTATAATTGTATGCAACACAGTAACAATTCCGTTTGGGGTTTTTTCAGCGCCCTTATTTAATTAAACAAAGTGATTTCTCGTTGATAAGTTCATAGCTGTAAACATAGATTTTAAAAAAAATATATGAATATAATTTATATTATTATCCGTTGATCAAAACCAATCTCGGTGTGTTATTTGAGGGATATGACCGTTGTTTACAACGTGAGGTCAGAGGTCATATCGGTACATGTAGTACTGTTGTTATTACTACACACTTGTTTTATTGAGCCATAACAACATTTTGAGTTGGTACTGTTATCTAGGGGGCTGCAACACAAATGTAAATATCTTAATCTAAATGATACAGCTGTTAAGATTTGAGTTACTTTTGTGTGGTGATAGAAATCTGCCTAGAGAAACTAATATAACTATATTCAGAAATATATACAGCTTTATAAAATCTAGCTACAGGTTTTCACTTTTAACTACTTCCAATAAATTGTACATCATGTAATTGATCTTTTACTTAACTTTGCGAGGACAACGTTACCATGCATATAGTTTGAATTTGGTCAAATGTTGCAGTTTTTTTTATTTGTTTTGGAAAGGGGCCTTAATATTGTTGTTACAGTGTATAACTTGTGCAAAATTCTACTTGCTTATGACGGCAATATAATATGGTTCAATCAATTAATAAAGAATGGCAATCATCTAGCGTATTCATAAAATGTTATGCTTCATCATACAGCCAAATGTTTACTTTCGGATTTAAACAAAACAGTTACAGCAAACAGTCTTGTTTATTCTGATCAAGAGAATGTAATAAACTAGCATATACTACGTAACTGTATATCGTTTTATTTTGGTTCTTAAAACATGCTTTTCTATTACAAATTACTTGTAAAACATATAACATTCAAACCCACTGGTTTCCCATAATACTGAACTTTTTACCTGGTTGTCGCCATTAGCTGATCTCGATAACATATGTTAAAAATAATTTTCAAAAGAAGAGAGAAATCATGCAACAAACTTACGCGACGGACTTCCATCCTCCCTCCTTTTGACACAAAACCTGTAATAAAAAATACACATGTAAAACCTCTAATTTAACTCGGATTCCGCTTTCTACGCAGTACGTCTTCATATAAAATCTTGTCTGAACTCGTCTTAAACACAAAGTAGGAAGACTTTACGTACTGTATATAAATATCTTCTTTTATAATCACGTGATTGAAAAGAACTTTGATACACGACACTATATTCATATAACATACCTTGCCTGACATTGCCCCGTAGACAAAGCTTCATCAGTCATGAACTCCATATCTGTAAAAAAATATAATCAAACTTTATTTACACGCAGGGTAATTGTGTGCTTTCTTTGATTGATGCATTAGTATACATATAGCATTATCTCTGGTTATAACCATGGCGTTTTTATACTTAACATACGTACATTATCATATATTGCAGCCATATGGCAGCTTAAAACATTCTTGTGATGCCATCCATTGTTATAATTGTCCATTATATAGAATATGAGTACTGTTATATGCATAACTGTCCAATATGTTACAAAAACTGTCCAATAAGATCATAAAACTGTCCAATATTTTAATATTGTACAGTTTGTTAAAAATAACGGACATGTTTTTGGACCAGTTTAAGTAGAACATAGAAACTGGAGCATGACAATATATCCATCAAATTTTAATTGCATTATTGAAACAATACAAAATTGACACAATGGTGATCAATCCACTGGATATATACAGGTAAATCCACTGTTACAGATACAATGTACTCCCTTTAAGAATCTAAATGACACCTCACCCGCGCTAACAGATAACTCCCTATTATTAGTATTAGTATTACTGGAGTCAGCAAGTTTTAATTTTTTCACTGGTGATGCCATATTTTCAATTCCTTGCACAATACTGCTAACATTTGCCAGCTGCGCATCACATGTACGCTTATATGAACGAATGGCCGCTGACCGATGTCCAGTTTTTTCTGCCACTTATTGTTCGTCGAATCCTGCCTTATAGAGGCGTTTCGCAGCAGTCGCTCGTAGGGAATGGTTAGTGAAATATCCTTTAAATCCAGCCTCCTCACACAACTTCCCCACTGTCTGCTGCAAGATATGTACACCCAGTGGAGAATCACAGTACCAACAGTCCGGGCTGGGGGTCTTCTTTGGCCTTAGGTACAATGCACTGCATTTTCCAGTTTTTGGTCTGGAAGATTTTTAAATTGTAAACTTTAACAGTTAGAATGAAAAGGAAAATTGAAATTTTGTTTTAAAAAGGTAAAGTTCTATTTTCCAACATAATTAGGTAAAAAAAAAAATGTTTCGAAATTCTGGACACATATGTATATATATTTTTTTCAAATTTTAATTTCAATAAATGTGCTGTTATATTTAGCCACTGGATTTTATGATAAGCGTTGCGCAATAACAATACATCTTAATACGGTATGATTATATTATATAACTTCTGTATTTACCTTAGGCTCATGAATTTCTGGTATATCTTCACAGGACATTGGTCTGGAAGTACTGTGTTTTCATAGGCCCTTGTAACTTTTGGTGTCACCTTACGATGGAGAAGTCCTCCGGCATTAGTTTTTGATACATCTTCTCTGTATTCCAAATATGTTTTGCCATCAGAATCCTGTTTCACTGTAATTTGACTATAAGGTCCACATCTAAGATTCCTATGTTCTTGGCCTGCTCTCAATGCAAAATTCAAACCCAGTTGATACACTAATGTGTTTAAAAGTTTTTCTGGTGTGTCTGTCCCCATGACACCTTTCTCCCACATCAACTGCTCTTGTTCTTCCGTTATAATTTCTGCCTGCTTTTTGTTTATTACGAAACCTTGTTTTGCGAGGTTTTTCATCCTGGCGTCTAGTACCCCTCTCAGTCCTGCAAACTCTGTATCATCCAAAATATTCACAAAACGTCCATTTTGCCGAAAATAATGTTGTATAGATATAATTAATTCATACAGTGTGTTTGGTCTGTACACCTCACCATTCTTATTTCGAACTTCAGCTACAAAATAAGTCAGAGCCTCATTAATATCGGAGACAGGTAAATCCAGTAAATTGTTAGGAAAGTTTTGCAGCTTTCATTGTTTTTGGATTGTATCAGTCGCTGTTCAATCCATGAATCAAAAACTTTTAAAGCCCATTTCGTTTTGTTTTCTGTGTTTACACATGATTCTCCAGCAACATTTTTTTTCAAATCACCATCCTGCAAGTCGTCGCCGTGTTTCAACTTCTTCAACAACTTGAGTTATTTCTGTCATTTCATCTTCCGAGATGTCTGAGAACATCTCACTTAAAACGTTGAAATTCGGCCGAGGTGTAATATTTTCCTTCTGTAAATCCAGGACATCACTTAATATCTCATCTGTATCTACAACAGTATTTTCTGTTGTAAATGTTGACTGTGTTAAAAATACTCCTTCACTATCGGCACTCATGATTGGAATGAGATAAGTACTATACCTGGGAGTATTTCATACCTGGTATATGCAGTTGCATACAAAGCATGCAAAGTGAGATTGATATACATGACTGACCTCAGTATACAGTCTAGTTGAAAAACTGTCCAATATGTTATGAATAGCTTTCCCGGTAATTGATTCATAGTGAAACTGTCCAATATTATCACAATGCACCAAAACACTGATCATAATTGATACAATAGGGGACATGTTTTAAGTAAGATATAAGCCGAAAACTGTCTATTGTGTAAAATATTGGACAGTCTGAGGCGCGTAACGATTTTACAACGGAATACACATCATAATTCCCTCATGCGATCGATTTACCTTTTATGTTTGATTTTTTCTATGCAAGAATAGTTCTAATTAATTATACCTATTTCAACGGAATGAGCCTGCTTGTATGCATGTATTTTGTGTATGAAGTGTAATTAGCTGAAATACAATTATATGGAAATATTCATCTGAAATATTTTTGCTAAATATAGAAATTAATCACTAAAACTGCATCTTCATAACTTCAGAATCATAAGCTTAAGACAAAATATGGAGAGAAAAAAATATGTTAATTTTTCATTTTTTTTTTTAAATTTATGAAAAAGTGTGGTCAGTCGGTCTCTACTTAAGCTAATCATACCAAAGACATACGGGCCTGGACCACTTAACTGGTGATATTCTTTTATTTGTAAAAGGATTTTACAGCTTTGGTAGGGAAAAAAGTACACATATTCGTGCCGACCGTATTTAACAATGACATTTTTTATACAGTTATTTAAGTTCCTATCATTTAATCTTTGTAACAGTGGAAGTAGGTCAGGGTAACTTATGAGAGGCAGTCTGTGCCAGGAAACAATCTGTCAATTATCCTGAACCTGCGTCTTTAAAAGTTGCTTAAAAAGAAAGAAAAAATATATGGTGGATGACAGAGAATTGACGTCGGACAATGCAACATACAATATGGTCGGTCACCTGTAGATTTCCAATTTCCCATATTTTTCTTCTTTTACTATGTTTATTCAACGTTTCGTAAAAATTTCTTACAAACCATGATTTGTAATACTATCGATAAATATGTGATAAGAGTTCACCTTCCGTATCTTCTGCTGTAAATTTAATTTTCAGATTTCTGAAACTTGTTTTGACTGATTGACAGACGCTTTGGTATTAAAGAAGGTCATTAGTTTTAATATCAAATTTAAGTGTGTAACTCATCAAAATTGAAAACAATATATCAAATCAAGGAAAGCACATACTCCTCTACTTCAGCCGCTTTCCTCGATCTTTACTTACCACTACAACATGACCAACAGAAATGATGATATCCATTTACTACTAAGCTGTATGATAAGCGGGACAATTTCAAAGATCCGATCGTGAACTTTCCCTATCTTTATAAAATCATTCCTGCTCCCCCTACATGTTTACATATCCCTGTTGATTCAGTACTCAAGAGCTTGCTTCGAATATCATGACTTCCGTGATAGCTTTCGCCAGGAGCTAAACAGCTGACAGGAAAACTTGGCAAGTGTTATTGTCGCCATCATGATTTCAGGGGAAATATGTTATATGATTTTGTGATATGACGGTCAATCTTTTTTATTATGCTCATTAAAGTGCCTTACGGTTGTGTTACCACCATCCTAGTTCTCGATATGAGGACGTGATATTACTGAATATCGATTAAGATTTACATGGCGGGTATTATCGATGTTTATCTTGTTCATAATTACTCGATGTTTACCTTGTTCATAATTGCTCCAGTTTTATCGATTTCGAGTTATGGTTTTTCTGACACTTCGAAACTTTCTTGCTTTTTGTTAGGGTTTTTTCCCTAATAAGCAATGCTATACTCTTTCATCAAACCAACTTCTAATGAAACAAAATTTGAATTATACCAAATATGATATTTTTGGACTTAAACGGGCTGGTCGGGGAAAAAATATCATATTTGCTAAAATGTCATACACATGTTTAAAATACCTTCTTATGAAATATACCGATTCAAATTTTGCTGAAANCGAGGTATCAATACCGTTATATATAACAACAACATATAGGTAGGAATACTACACTTGCATCATACATGACCTTTGAAAACAATTATTTACGTATAGTATTGCTGTCTTGTCCGCTAGTTGAGTCCGACATGGCACATGTTATCTTCACTGCCTCACTTTCGAAACAACCACGTGACATATATAAATAGATCTGCGCTAAATTTACGCGGGGCTTCCCCGAGATTTCAGTGGTCAAAACTGGACATTGCAAGCAGAACTCGACCATCATATTGCCGTGGTACAACTTTTGGAAGGCCAGAGAACGCATTTAGACCATTTATTTTGTATTTTTTCCCCGACCAGCCTCTTTAAATAAGGCTTTGAACACATCTTTTTCATTTTGTTGTAATTTACATATAATAAATGCCTGTGTCCAATATCTGAGACTCAGAACTAACAAATATCTTTCCACTAACGTCCACTCTTTTCTGACAGGCAAGGAATTAATCATTTGAGCAAATCCAGTGCACATTTCAATAATTTATCACATAGTTTGAACAGTGATGCCACGTAAAATGGTATTCATCACAAGCTGAATGTTCTTGATATTTCGCTAAATAAGAAACTTACACAACTAAATATCTAGATAAACACTGATAGCGTAGCCGTAAAGTATGTCTATTTTTATACTTAACTAGTCATTAAAAGAATATTTCTGTTCATATGTATCTGTCCTAAAATTACCAGGTTTGTCGTAACCATTTCAGATGAGAAACTTGATTTTATCTTTACCTTGAAAGGAAAAGAACGGTCAGAAAACCTTTTTTCTTAAAGAGTCACCACTTCCACAATATGATCGTAACATCAAACATCATCACTTTATGCTTCATAACTACATTACATATATATCGCTTCATCATTATATACCCATTCGGATGAATTTAATTTGCCTTTTTCCTAATGACGGCTTTCTTGAATGAGAAATTATAAGTTAGCTTGACATGTTGCAGAGAAATATACAAGTAATGTATAATACAAATAGGAGCATTTCAATCATCAGGAATGTTTTTTTAAAATGTCTTATCTTTTCTTAACAACAAATTACGTTTCCTTACCATAAGGGTATTTTTTTCTAATACCGAACCACAACTGTATAGATCGTCAAGCGTATCTGCCATTGTTGTCATCTGCTTCAGTCATCCAAAACTCGGATGTTATATGATTTACTCATTAGATGCTACCTACAGACGAACATTTTGGTGAGTATTCTGCTTTTAATTTAAATATGATATTAGCCGCTAGATCATCATAAGGTGGGGGGTTTTATGAGCGAAGATTATCTGGAAAGATCTAGCCTACTATTATCAATATTGCCAATTCATCCCTGTACTCCAGATGTAGTAGTGACGTCATCAATTGTTATGACGTCAAATTACCTCCAAACAGGAATGAACTTTTTTTCTTAGAAAGTATTTCTTCCAGGTACTCGTTTGTCTGTATTTCATCATTCTTAGTTCACAATATGAAACTTGTATGCAAGAATCATTTTACCACTCATTCCACCATTCATAAGCGCATCATGATTTTCGGGCGAATTTAATGCTTTTACTCTGGCAAGGAAAGTATCTTATTTACACATATGTTACCAGAGCAGAAACGAGAGCTACAAAAGAAAGTATACTCTGATGGTTTATTGCTTTTAGCCGTTGTCGCCGATTAGTCCAATATTATGCAAATCACGAGATTTCGTTTAGTACCGTAAAGCTACATTTTGTATGCAGTCGAGCTAAAATAATCATCCATGCTGACTAACCCACTGACTAGTGCGTCACCGTCGAGTCGGATGCCTATATCTGTTTAACCTATGCATGTTCATGACGTCATAATTAGTATGACCTCATCACTATTTGCGTACGTCTCTGATGGGCATTGACTGACTGTGAACGACTGATACTGATGCGGCACAACAAGTTTGACGTTGTCTAGTGCAGGTACTTAAAACAGCTGAAAAAGTGTCAGTTAAGCTCTGCTTCGACCCGAATGCGACCAATATTTAACAGAATTATGTGAATAAACAGATTCTCTATTTCGGCAAATTTATGTAGCATACATAACTTGGAAGTGAGTCGTACCTGAATTTTTAAAAGATCAACAAAGCTGTTATTTTGCAATACAACAAAAAAGGGGGTTGCAACTGTATGTCCATTTCTTAATAACTTGATATTGTTGATATTTAAAATTCAGGAAAATAGGGACAAATTACATTATTTATATAAATTACAAGCCTTGAGGAGTTTTCAGCCAAGCTACTTTTTACCCGCACTGATCTATCAAGAAACGTATGAATTTCCACTTTATTTCATATGTTATATTTTACATACATCATCTCATTAGTATACATTTATTTTTGTAGTCTATAATAGATTAACAAAATAAACCAAACAATGGCTGACATATTCTTTATTATCCGCCATGATAAACCGCCACTCTTACCGAGTTCGATTCTTAATAAAGCAAGTTACTTGATCTTTTACGAAACATCATATTTTAAGAAATTTTAATCAGTGCTGTCATCTGACCACTCACTAAGACAACTTTAAACTATGTAGTATTACAAGAGCCAGCTAATCGCGTTTTTGTTGGATAAATAGTGAAACATCTCATTCTATTTCATGAAACAGATCGTTACATCATTACTATAGTGGTTTAGAAATTTTCAAATCTTATAATATACATCGTGGGTAAACCGGATTTACAATTTATGTGGAATTATTTCACAATAGGCTTTTGCGTAGTTAATATCTTCACAGACACAGGTAAGGAGGTAGTACAACTAACCGCTATCAGTATAATTATTACATTCGGCATATTCACACAATAGGTTTATTGTACTTTTTTTTTCTCTATTCTAATTATGTTTAGAGAATGGTATATGTATATATGTATGTACCTATAAATCGAAGGGCTTTTGGCTAATACATGTGCACGATATGGATAGGCCTTATTCGATGTTCCCGAAATCATGCTGTGACAGCTGATCTTGTCGTCCTTAGTAACCTGTTGTAATTATGATGTCCTTCTATGTATGTACTTATGTTTTTTCTGTTAATTTCAAATTGTCTGTGTGTATGTAATACGGTAACGCTGGTCTGTTTGAACTCTCTTCCTGTCTTGATTGAACTTTGTAACGAAAAGTACTTCTTAATATATGTATGTACCACGTGTCTCATCCCCCACCTGTTACAAATCATAATATTTGATAACGGATATAGATACAAAGAATTTAAATCTAATAATGGGACACATTGGAAATCGGAGGTGGTTTTTTCTCCTTCATTCATTTGTATTAATTAATGCCATTTCGAATTCCCAGTATGTTTTTAGCCTCAAAAATGTATATTTTCACATGACATTGAACTTAATCCGGTGCCTCTATGCAGTCTTGATATTGCTCACCTTAATGTTAGATCATTAAGAAATAAACTTGATATTATAGAAGTTGAATTAGATAATAATGATATAATACGTCTAACAGAAACTATCACCATAGATTCCTACTCACATGACAGACTGGACCGAAGATCAGGCCTGGGTGGTGGAGTACTAATTTATCACAAGAACACTATTTTTACAAAAAGACGAACAGACTTAGAACATAATGATGTAGAATTAATTTGGGTTGAAGTATGTATTGAGTCTCGTAAATTCTTACGATTTGTATTGATAGACCAGAAAAGCCTGTAACTTATTGGGAAACACTAGACTTTGTATTTGAGAGAGCTATACATACTAATCTAAATATAGTCATAACAGGTGATATTAATGTAAACATGATTTACTTACAACCTTATAGTCATCTTGGTAGACTAATGACCAAATTAATCTTGTAAACTATGTTGATGAACCCGAACGCATAACTCAAACATCTTCAACCTCATTAGATATTGTTTTCTTAAATCGTTTAAACTTAATGTATCTGTCTCCACCCATTTGTAGTGACCACTCTCTTATTCAATTCAGTATCTCATTTCATGTCTTTAAACAAGAATCTTATCAGAAAAAAATATTACTCTATCAGGAAGCAGATTATGAAAAAATTAATAGGAACTTAAATATGATTGATTGGGTTGCAATCTAACAATTTCAAGATAGTAATGAATTTAATAATACTCTTTGTAATGCTATTAATCAACAAATATCCTAATGTATTCCTAGTATAAATGTTACAGTAAGGCCTAGAGATAAAAAGTGGATGACAAATGAAATTAGATTTAAAATCGGACAAAGAAATGGAGGGTTACCACAGGGCTCGGTTCTCGGTCCACTTTTGTTTTTACTTTATATTAATGATATTGTTGATTGTGTTTCTCATGTAATTCAACTGTTTGCTGATGACACTTCACTGTATGCTGTAACAGACGATAATCCAATCGAATTAGCACAAAACCTAACAGATGATCTCAGTAATATAAAACTCTGGCCTAATAAATGGGATATTAAATTTAATCCAAATAAAACAGAATCTGTTATATTCTCTGAAAAACTGAATACTCATCACCCAAATGTTTATTTTTATGATGAACCTGTTACTGTCAGCCGAACACATAAACATCTTGGCTTGACATTCAGTGGTAACGCTAAGTGGAATTACCACATTTATGATATTTACCAAAAAGCATACAACAACAAAACATGTTTTAAGGATGATGAAACATAAACTAGACAGACAGTCATTAAACACAATGTATACATCATATATTAGACTCATACTAGAATATGCAGATGTTGTTCACAAAATCTAAAAACTTGTTTAGAGTCAGTCCATCTAGAGGCTGCAAGAATAATTACAGGACTGCATAGAGGCACCCCCCACCCCCCACAATATCTTGTACAAAGAATTAGACTGGGCACCTCTTGAAAGTAGGAGAAAACAACATAAAATGGTGCTGATGTACAATCTGAAAGAAATCACTGAGTCACATTTTCATGATCCCACACTAGCTAGGCATCCCCTTAGATCAGTTACAATATTTTATCCTCCTC
This sequence comes from Mizuhopecten yessoensis, assembly GCF_002113885.1. Lineage (NCBI taxonomy): Eukaryota > Metazoa > Mollusca > Bivalvia > Pectinida > Pectinidae > Mizuhopecten > Mizuhopecten yessoensis. Next base: position 1,454,230 of record NW_018480078.1, on the reverse strand, counting down.
TTTGTCGAACTATTCACTATTCTAATAGCTTTTTTCCATCCATGTTTAATGAAATAAATAATATCGCTTCAGACCTTCAAAATATTCGTTCCGCCTATCAGTTCAAAAAGTTAATAACACCTATTCCAAATTCAAACACAAGAACAACTGATGTCTTTAAGTTTTTAGGAAATCGGGAAACTAATATTATTCTTTATCAGTTGCGAAATGAGGCCAGTAACCTAAATACCTCCGTCAGAAAGATTATCCTCTGCAAGTTCTTGTGGTTCAAGATTTAAAACAGCATCTCATTACTTCCATGATTGTAAAAAATACACTGAAGATCGTATTGTACTTTTTCAGAATATATTCCATGAATCTCACAACCATTTATCATTAGATGTCATGCTTAATGGATGTGAGAGATGTGATGTGATGAAAATGAAAACAAACATATTCTCCTATCTATATCCAAACAAAACATTTCAAGTTCTAGAAGATTCAGGAAAATTAACTAAAATTTTGAATGAAATTTTACATTTTATCTATTTTTTCTCATAGTAATTCTTCTGATTTCCAAAAATGGTACATGAATATTAATATTAATATTTCCTATTTGTCTTCTTTTTGTTTATTTTTAAATAGTAATTAATAGTGAGGGGACGGGGGACTGGGGTTCAGAAGACCAGTTATACTATTTTAAAAAAATATAGGGAAACAACTACATAAATAAGAATTTAAAGCTTTAAAACATGTTGATTATATATCCAAATTGTGTTTAATATGCATACATTAAACTATTTGGTGGGATTCAATTTCCAAACTCATCAGTGGATGACCTTGTGTGATACAATGGACTTTTTGGCCTGTATCTGTTGGGTGCGGTAATTTAATCCCATCAAATGTTTATACATGCAGCTCCATCAACAAATTATTTTTCTTTTCTCTTCATAATATATTGTATATGTCTTTTCGGTATCAAAATAAAAGGTTAGAATTTAAACCATAAGATTCAATTATAATAAAAATGGGTATTAGTAGTTGTTTCACCCTAATTTAATTATTATTAATTTGATAATACCAACTTGTTTATATGTGTGTGTATGTGTTTTAATGTCTATGTCTATCCTTGTACCACTGTTTGTTACTGTGTTTGGAGAGGGTTTAAATAGGCTTTTCCTGCTGCCCAATCCATTTGTCCTTTATTGAAATTGAAAAGATGTATGTACCTATACGCCTAAGGGCTTTTGGCTAATTAAGAATGAATGAACATATTTGTCTTAAAGAGTAGCCATTGTCACCTATACTTAATTATGATGGAATTACATTTATTAATAGTATTGTTTCGCTTTCATTGTTTTATTATTTTATAATATTTTTTTTTTGTTATTTACTTATTTTGATTTTTGCTACATTTCATGGTTTTGTTTATTTATTTTGTTTATTCATTACTAGCAACAAATGATATGCAAATTAATATCAAATGATTTATTCTTTTCATTTTAGGCAAAAACAATGGCAGAAATTATGCTTTTTCTATTAGCCCTAGCGTGCGGACTAGTTCAAGGAGAATGGAGCGCTCCAGATAGCATACCGATACCTTGTGGGAAAAGCACTTGTGACATTTGGACAGAATACTGCCATTTCAAGACGTGTATGAAATGTAACACCGACGTTTGCAGCATGTCATTGAGTCCGGGAGGCAGACCAGTGCAGTGCTACTTTTATTGTATGGACGGTGAGGCTTACAAATTCAAACTACGACTCTAATTAATGTTTACCAAATGAAGTAGAAAACAATAATGGGGTAATATCATTATCAATATCATTTCTTATCCTTGAATACAAGCATAGTTCATAAATTGTCTTGACAATATGTAGGAAAACCCTTGATCTCAGCTTACACATGTACAGACATTTTTAGATTAGATTAACAAAAATGATTGATAATGTTGTTTGAAAACCATTTTGTACATTTTTGTTAATCTAACAAATACTCATACCCAGCGTAGCTTGTTGAAAGTTTAGCGAAAAGCTTAGCTTTAGTATAGGATCAAGCTTAGCATTATCTTTATCACTGCATTCGGGCACTCATGTCTTTGAATTTGATATCAATGATGATATCCATAAAAAGTTTAATCAGTAATGCTGCAGATATCACCCTGTGTGTCCAAAGTTGAAAACTTCCAGCTTATCAGTCTGAACCTATCAATGATATTGTGACAAAAATGGTCTGATCATACATTTACTTCAATAAAACTCTGATAAGAAAGCCCAGAATGTTTTTGCACATAATTAATGTTTGCCTGTAGAATTTCACAATAACGATCTTCTCTGTACCTTTAAAATAGTTTTGGTTTTACATTTGGCGTTTTACGCTTTACAATAAAACTGCAAACATCCCAATTTTTCATGTGATCGTTATTTGTTTCAGTTAAGAAGATGATGCAGTTGAAAGGTAGGTTGACATAGATGATGCATACTCTTAATAATATTACACATCACTTCAATATGGACATAATCTTCCATGTTTAACTGTTGACTTAGAGATAATTTGTATTGGTAAACTAATTCGCCTTGTACTTCTGGACATGATTTGGATAACAAAATTAAAAAATGTCCAAGTTGTTATAAGTTAACATGTTTCTCGGATTGTGTCACACAGAGAGTTTCATCATTCCTTCCTTTGAAAAAAAATCAAAAGTCGTTTTAAAATTCGCCAAATGTAGTTCGGGTGTAAGTTTGTTTCCTCAGTTCTGGTTCTGATATGTTCATAGTAGAATTTCAGCATTTGCTTACTTGTTTTACATAAACAGTTCTTGAAGAAACCACATCGCCTGCGCTACAAACTTCAACTGACACCTTTACTAAAGCACCAGGTAAGTTGTTGCCATCAGCAATACAATACAAGAACACCAGTTTAAGCGATATAACAAGAACAAGGTGATAGGGACTAATAGAATTGCTCACCCCCTGGGGATGAGATAGGGCATCTCAAACCGAGGGGGGAAATTCCTAAGTTGCCAAACACGAGAATCTTTCCCAAATGGTTGCGATTCCCAATCTCACCTTAAGGGGGTAAATGATTCTTTTTCTCTTATCCTGTTCATCCATTGTGTATCATATATAATATGAAATAGTTGCTACCTAGAGAAGAACTCATAACAAAATTATACTGTATACATTTTAATCTATTGAATAAAATAGTGGAACCACCTGATAATAGTTTTAGAGTAAACATTGCTATTTTAGATGATATCGCATCGCACACAGAGGTTCAATTCTTGTAAGTTTATAATTGAAAGCCGCTGGTACATTATATAATTTCATGGAATAAAAAAGTCGTGTGTCCCTATGCAATGTAGTATGGACCATAATTAAATGATCGTAATGACTATATGTGTTACGGTATATTACGGTATTTTATGTTAAAGAGAACGTTAGCCGAATTAATTATGTATACCAATGTAACAGGAGAGGAAAAAGGCATGACCAGACCGGTGTTCGAACCCGGGACCCTCCGAACTCTAGAAAGACGCTCTAACAATTGAGGTATCTGGTCGCCGACGATCGACCCAGTCCAGTTCCGCTACATTCCTCCCTCCTTTTTCTAAGTCTTCTATTAGAATGATTTGATTAGTACAGTATACATACGGTATAGGTCAATTCGGCTCCTCATGATAATTCCGGTGTAGAAGTCATTTCTTTACCCGACATAGGCTAGCTGATTCTTTCCCCGGGGAAGAAAGAGGCTAGCTGATTTTTTTCCCCGGGGGAATGAATCAACTAGATTATTCTTACCCACCTCTAGTTAATGCTTTTGTCTCGCTGATTCTTTTCCCCCTCTTTATAAGGTATTTGGGGGGAAGTTATTGACTAGCCGATTCTTTCCCTATCTCTGTGTTAGCAACTAGGGGAAAACTATTTACTAACTGATTCTTTCCCTCTCTCTGTGTAAGTAACTAGGGGAAACTATAGGCTAACTGATCTTTTCCTCTATGTATTAGTAACTAGGAGGAAATAATTGGATAGCTGATTCTTTCACCCGTCTCCATTAGTAACAAGGGAGAAACTATTGGCTAGTTAGCTAATCCCCCTACTGGATTAGTTTACACGGAGAAGAACTATTATGGGCTAGCTGATTCTTTCCCCCTCCGTATTACTTTACAGGGGGAATTATATTAATTAGCAAATTCGTTCTCCCTCTCTATATTGAAAAAGGGGGAAACTATTGGCTAGCTGATTCTTTCCCGGTTCTGTAATAGTAACTAAAGGGGAGGGGGAACTATTGGCTATCTGATTATTCCCCCTCTCTGTATTTGTAACAAGGGGGTAACTATTGGCTAGCTGATTCTTACCCCCCTCTGAAATAGTAACTAGGGGGAAACCATTGGCTAGCTGATTCTTTCCCGCTTCTGTAATAGTAACTAGGGGGAAACTATTGGCTATCTGATTAGTCCTCCCTCTCTGTATTATTAACAAGGGCGAAACTATTGGCTAGCTGATTCTTACCCCCTCTGTAATAGTAACTAAGGGGGGGGGTTACTATAGGCTATCTGATTATTTTCCCCCTCTCTGTATTAGTAACAAGGGGGAAACTATTGACTAGCTCATTCTTTCCCCCCTCTGTAATAGTAACAAGGGGGAAACTATTGGCTAGTTCATTCTTAACCCCCTCTGTAATAGTAACAAGGGGAAACTATTGGCTAGCTGATTCTTTTCCCCTCCTCTCTGTATTAGCAACAAGGGGAAAATTATTGGCTAGCTGATTCTTTCCCCTCCTCTCTGTATTAGCAACAAGGGGAAAACTATTGGCTAGCTGATTCTCCCCCTCTGTGTTAGCAACTAGAGGGAAACTATTGGCTTGCTGAGTCTTTCCCCCTCTGTATTAGTAACTAAGTGGTG